>NW_026590486.1:3425667-3558169 GCF_907164565.1 Psammomys obesus
ACACACACACACACACACACACACACACACACACACACACACACACATGGGATCCCTACTCTATGGAGAACCCTAACCTATGGGGGTTGAGGATTGGTAAAAATTTTCATTTGAGAAAGCTAATTGTGGAACATCTGGGTTAATTCCTTGAGAAAAACTTTGTATATATGATTAAAAATTCACCACTCAGTCAATTACAAGTCAGAACTGTTTGGGATAAAAATAAAACAGTTAAATATAGTAATGATAATAATAATAATTACTGATACAGATAGAAATACAGTATAAAATGATTTAAAAAACATTTAGATTCTTTAGAATACGAGAATATATTTGTATTATATGCATAGGTTATATGCAAATGTTATGCTATCTTATATATGGAACTTGAGCCTCCATACATCTTGGCCTGTAGAGGCAAAAAATCTATACCGTCTCCCTAAGAATGCTGAAGGAAGATTGTACACGGTTTTGTACACTGTTTTCCCCATCATAACTAGAATTTTATGATGTCCCAGGCCATTGTTCCTAGAGTTACTCCTATGGATATCACACATTGTGTTGCAAAAAAAAAAAAAAAAAAAAAAAGATTTCTGGGTGAGTTAACTTTATAGGCTGTATTGAAAACCAGGTTTTCATTCCCTGACAGTAGAAATCAGAAGTTCCTAAGAGTGAGAATGCATACACCATTACTGGTTTGCACACAGCCAACACCAAGACCATATTAGAAAGGATTAGGACAGCCTTCCAAATCTAAGAGAGGCCTCACAGAGTTGCTAAGAAAATGGGACCTCACTCCTACAACACCTCAGAGCAGATGGCCAATAATTTGAGTGAGCTGGTAACTAAATCCCAACTGAGATCTTTGCATTTTTATTGGACTTATAGGTAGCCTAAGAAGAGAGAACAAGTAAGCTACCCAAAGTTTGTGATATATGCAACTAAGAGATTAAAATGTGTATTGTTTTAAGCTTGTAGGTTTGTGACTGTTGTACACGAGTGGGAAACTAGTACAGTTTCCTACACTGAAGTGTTTGGTTCAATGGTTTACAGGTTTTGTGGTCCAAAAAAGGAATGCTGTCCAAAAGAGAAAACACTGGAATGCATATTTGATGAAGAGAAGACAGTGAGGCAGTATCAAGAAAATTGTGGACCTGCTGTCAGTAGGCAGGTAGCATGGACATTCACTTTCCAGTGTTACTGCAGAGACTGTAGGATGATTTACTGGAGTTTCCTCTTCTCCACAGGCAACATGATCCAAGATTTCCCAGTGAATGCCTGAAACCACTGACTACATTCTCTACATATTGTGTTTTATCAACACATGAGAGAATCATTTTATAAACTAGATCAAGTAGGTGATTCACAGCAACAGTAGTAATGGAATGAAGCAATCGCAGCAGTAGACTGCATTAACCATCATTATGTGATGTCTTTGAGAGCTTCTGTCTTGTACTCTTTTCACTCTTCTTGTGACAGGAGATGAGCCAATGTTTTCAGGTTGAGATGAGTAACACAAGAGCCTTAGGCTTTGTTGACAGTGACAACTACAAGGTGAAGTAACAAGTGCTGTCAAAATCCATGCAGCATCATAAAACTTGACATCCCCAAATCCTTTTAGATGACAGATGTATGTAGTGATTTACTGTATTTAGATGTATTTTGTTTTGGAAAAAGCTTTACATCTAGAAATGCAATCACTTCAATATCATTCTGAAAGGAAATGTTTGTTGAAAACAACAAAGTGGAAAAATTTCTTCCTTTCATCTTTAAGTGACTTTGACTTATCTACTTATCTACTATGATGATATTGAGACACATTAGGAGAAGAAACACTATTTTAAGTAGACGCATACACACGTGAGTACCACAAAACCCGTGATATAAGGCACTGGATATATAACTGATTTTTTTCCCCATACTTCAGGAAAGAATAGGAGCATGGGGCCTGTGGAAGAGGGAATGGATGGAAGCACGTTACACCTGGGTGAGAGCATGAGGCCTGTAGGGCTTGTGGTGTTGATTGAAGTCTTCCAGTTGAGTTTCTCTTACTGAAGATGTGTGAGAAAACTCCTCTGTCATAAACACACTGCCTACAAACTATAGGCATTAAACTGTTTCTCAGGGTGGAGTTGACAGCGGGAAAGAAATTTTTTATACTTTGGCTGATTATCTTAGTTCAAGGTATTAAATATACTAAACTGACACATTTGGGGGTGGAATGTCTTAGTTATGCCCCCCTTCATGAGGAAAAATACATTCTCAAGCATGGTCAGTGATTGAGCTGAGCCTGCACCTGCCTGCCAGTCAGTGGCTACCCCACAGCATGAATTTGGGTTTTCTGGGTTTTTTTTATATTAAATTTTTATTTTTTATGTTAATTATAGTTTATTCACTTTGTATCCCAGCTGTAGCCCCCTCCGTCATTCCCTCCCAATCCCATCCTCCTTCCCTCATCTCCTCCCATGCCCCTCCCAAAGTCCACTGATGGGGGAAGGTCCTCCTCCCCTTTCATCTGACTCTAGATTATCAGGTTTCATAAGGACTGGCTGCATTAGTCTCCTCTGTGGCCTGGTAAGGATGCTCCCCTCTCAGGGGGAGGTGATTATAGCCAGCCACTGAGTTCATGTCAGAGACAGTCCCTGTTCCCCTTACTAGAATACCCACTTGCATACTGAGCTGCCACGAGCTACATCTGAGCAGGGGTTCCAGGTTACATACATGCATGGTCCTTGGTTGGAGAAAGAGTCTCAGAAAAGACCCCTGTGCCCAGATTTTTTGGTTTTCTTGCTCTCCTTGTGGAGCTCCTGTCCCCTCCAGGTCTTACTATCTCCCCCTTCTTTCATAAGATTCTCTGCATTCTGCCCAAAGTTTGGTTATGAGTCTCAGCATCTGCTTTGATACACTACTGGGTAGAGTCTTTCAGCGGCCATCTGTGGTAGGCTCCTGGCCTGTTTCCTGTTTTCTCCTTCTTCCAATATCCATCCCATTTGTATTTCTGAGTGAGGATTGATCATCTTACCCAGGGTCCTCCTTCTTTTTTAGCATCTTTAGGTGTACAGATTTTAGTATGTTTGTCCTATATTATATGTCTAATATCCACTTATAAGTGAGTATATACCGTGTGTGTTTTTCTGCTCCTGGGATACCTCACTCAGGATCATCTTTTCTAGATCCCACCATTTGCCTGCAAATTTCATAATTTCCTTTATTTTTTTAATTGCTCAGTAGTATTCCATTGTATATTGCTTTCTGAGATAAGGTCCCTCTATGCAGCCTTCACCTGGATATCCATCATAGAGATGCCCAAGACTTGCCTCTTTGGTGATTCTATTTTCTATCAGGTTTAAGAATCTGTCAGTATTAAGCATCATACCAGTCACTCTGACAAGGACTGTTAGCATCCAGATTTCATAACGTGTTATGATTTTCAGGACAACATGGAGGACATGCTAACATATCATGGGGAAGGCAGGCCAGGGGGGACAGACTGGATTAACAATCAACTAAATAATTCTTTTGTTCAAAATTTTTAATTTTATGGATCTACCCTTCTCTTACTCTTCATTCTCGTGAATCTGCTTTACTCTCTTATAGAGTCAGAATCTATTTTCATGTTTAGTTTTGCATATAAAATATAGGAATCACATACAAGAAGCAACGTTTGCCTCTCAGAGAATGGCATAGTTCACTTAATATAATTATCCATAGAAGCATCAATTTTTTTTCTAAATGGCATGATGTCCATAGTGGCTGGATCATTTACATTCCTGTTAGCATGAAGTTAGAGTTGCCTTTTATCCACATCATCAGTGGCATTTATTAATTTTCCTTAATGACAGCTATTTTGACTGGGATGTGGTAGAAATTCAAAATAGTTCTAATCTCCACTTACTTGGTTGCTAATGAGGGTGATTAATTTGAGATTATTGGTCCAATATGTTTCATGTTTTGAGAACTGTCTGCTCAATTAGTCCACTATTTCATTAGTCCACTATTTATTGGGTCCTTTGAGTTTCTGTTTAGACTATTTTAGTTCTTGCTATGTTCTATATGTTATTCCTTTCTGTCAGACATAAAACTAACAGATTTATTCCATGTAGGCTGTCTTTTCATCCAATGAACTGTCTCCTTCTCTGTACAAAAACACTTAATTTTATATGGTCCCAGTCACTGATTATTGTTGCCATTATCCTCTGAATGTTAGAATCCTATTCAGAAAAGACCTTGCTTGTGCCTGTATCTAGAAATATTTTTCCTCTAATGATTTCAAAGATTCATGTCTCATATTAAGGTCTTTCATGCATGTGTTGCTAATTTTTGTATAGGTTGAGAAAAGGGGATCTAGTTCCTTTCCTCCACACATAGGTCTCTAGTTTTTCTAACACCTTTAGCTGAAGAAATGTCTTTTCTGCAATGCGCGCATCCTTAGCCTTTTGGAAAAAAATCAGGTAGTTACAGCTACATGACTTTAAATCTGGGCCATTTAGTCTATTCCACTGACCTATATGTCTGTCTTGAGCCTATATCATGATTTTTTTTTTTGTAACAATTATTACTACGGTTCTTGAAATCAGATGTGGTATTACCTTCATCACTATTCTTTTTTTTTTCAGAGTTGCTTTGGCTTTCTGGGGTATTTTTGCTTTAATATGAACTTTAGGACTGTCTATTCTTTTTCCGTAAAGAAGAGCTTTGTAATTTTGATTGGAGATTGCATTCAATCTGTAGTCAATTTTTGTACTGTATTCATTTTCATATTATTAATATTTCTAGCCCAAGAACATGGGAGGTCTTTCTATCCTGTAGTGTCTTCCTTAACTTCTTTCTTCAGTGTCTTTTTTTTAAATTTTATTTTTTTCTTATCAGTTACATTTTATTAACTCTGTATCCCAGCCATGTCCCGATCACTCATTCCCTCCCAGTCCCTCCCTCCCTCCCTCATCTCCACCGTGCCCCTTGCCAAGTCCACTGATAGGGGGGACCTCCTCCCCATTCATCTGATCTTGTTTTATCAGGTATTTTCAGGACTGGCTGCAAAGCTCTCCTCTGTGGTCTAACGGGACTGCTCCTCCCTTAGGGGTTGGGGAGGCCAAAGAGCCAGTCATTGAGTTCCTGTTAGAAATAGTCCTTGTTCCCCTCACTATGGGAAACCAATTGGTTACTGAGCTACCACAGGCTACATCTGAGCAGAGGTTCTAGGTTATATTCGTACATGGTCCTTGGTTGCATGTCAGTCTCAGAAAAGACCCTGTGCCCAGATATATTTGGTCCTTGTGGAGCTCCTATCCTTTCCTCATCAGACTAACTCCCCTTCTTTCTTATGATTCCCTGTACTCTGCTGAAGGTTTGGTCATGAGTCTTTGCTTTGAAAACACTGCTAGTTAGAGTCTTTCAAATGCGCTCAGTAGACTCCTGTCAATGTTCAATCCCATCTGTCTTTCAAAACGAGGATTGATAATCTTACCCCACGTCTGCTCTCTTGATTATCTTTTTTAGGTGTATAGATTTCATTATGTTTATCATTCTTATAGGTCTATATAAGTGAGTATATACCGTGTTTGTCTTTCTCCTTCTGGGATATTTCACTCAGGATGATCTTTTCTAGATCCCACCATTTGCCTGCAAATGTCATGATTTCCTCCTTTTTGATTTCTGAGTAGTATTCCATTGTGTAAAAATACCACAATTTCTGTACCCATTCCTCCATTGATGGACATCTGGGTTGTTTCCAGGTTCTGGCTATTACAAATAAAGCTGCTATAAACATGGCTGAGCAAATATCCCTTTTGTGTACTTGAGCAAACTTTGGGTATATGCCTAGCAGTGGTATAGCTGGGTCTTAAGGAAGCACTATTCCTAATAGTCTTAGAAAGCACCAGATAGATTTCCAGAGTGGTTGTACCAGTTTACATTCCCACCAGCAGTGGAGGAGGGTTCCCCTTTCTCCACAACCTTTCTAGCATGTGTTGTCCCTTGAGTTTTTCATTTTGGCCATTCTGATGGGTGTAAGGTGATATCTCAGGGTCGTTTTGATTTGCATTTCCCTGATGGCTAATGAGGATGAGCATTTCTTTAAGTGTTTCTCTGCCATTCGATATTCCTCTGTCGAGAATTCTGTTTTGCTCTGTTCCCCATTTTTTAATTGGATTACTTGGTTTGCTGCTTTTCAGCTTCTTTAGTTCTTTGTATATACTCGATATTAGTCCTCTGTCAGATAAAGGGTTAGTGAAGATTCTTTCCCAATCTGTAGGCAGGTGTTTTGTTTTGATGACAGTGTCCTTTGCTTTACAGAAGCTTTTCAGTTTCATGAGATCCCATTTATTGATTGTTGCTCTTAGAGCCTGTGCTGTTGGTGTTCTGTTCAGAAAGTTGTCTCCTGTGCCAATGAGTTCTAGGCTGTTCCCCACTTTTTCTTCTAACAGATTTAGAGTATCTGGTTTTATGTTGAGGTCTTTGATCCACTTGGACTTTAGTTTTGTGCAGGGTGATAAATATAGATCTATTTTCATTTTTCTGCATGTGGACATCCAGTTGGACCAGCACCATTTGTTGAAGATGCTGTCTTTTTTCCATTGAATGGTTTTGGCTTCTTTGTCAAAAATCGAGTATTCATAGGTGTGTGGGTTTATTTCTGGGTCTTCTATGCGGTTCCATTGATCCTCCTTTCTGTTTTTATGCCAATACCATGCAGTTTTTATTACTATTGCTCTGTAGTACAGCTTGAGATCGGGGATGGAGATACCTCCAGATGATCTGTTGTTGTACAGGATTGTTTTGGAGATTCTGGGTTTTTTGTTTCTCCATATGAAGCTGAGAATCTTTTTTTCAAGGTCTGTAAAGGATTGAGTTGGTATTTTGATGGGAATTGCATTGAATCTGTAGATTGCTTTTGGCAGGATGGCCATTTTCACAATGTTAATCCTACCAATCCATGAGCACGGGAGATCTTTCCATCTTCTGAGATCTTCTTCGATTTCTTTCTTCAGAGACTTGAAGTTTTTCTCAAACAGGTCTTTCACTTGCTTGGTTAGTGTCACCCCAAGGTACTTTATGTGGTTAGTGGCTATTGTGAAGGGTGTTGTTTCCCTAATTTCTCTCTAGGCCATTTTGTCTTTGGTATACAGGAGGGCTTCTGATTTTTTTGAGTTGATTTTGTATCCTGCCACTTTGCTGAAGGTGTTTATCAACTGGAGGAGATCTCTGGTTGAATTCTTGGGGTTGCTCATATATACTATCATATCATCTGCGAATAGTGACACTTTGCCCTCTTCCTTTCTGATTTGTATCCCCTTGATCTCCTTTAGTTGTCTTATTGCTCTGGCTAGGACTTCAAGTACTATGTTGAAGAGGTAGGGAGAGAGTGGGCAGCCTTGTCTTGTCCCTGATTTCAGTGGGATTGATTTAAGTTTCTCTCCATTGAGTTTGATGTTGGCTATAGGCTTACTGAATATTGCCTTTACTATGTTTAGATATGTGCCTTGTATCCCTGATCTCTCCAAGACTTTAAACATGAATGGGTGTTAGACTTTGTCAAATGCTTTTTCAGCATCTAAGGGGATGATCATGTGGTTTTTCTCCTTCAGTTTGTTTATGTGGTGGATTACAGTGATGGATTTCCGTATGTTGAACCACCCTTGCATGCCTGGGATGAAGCCTACTTGGTCGTGGTGGATGATATCTTTGATGTGTTCTTGGATTCGGTTTGCAAGTATTTTATTGAGTATTTTTGCATCAATGTTCATAAGAGAGATAGGTCTTAAGTTTTCTTTTTTTGTTGGGTCTTTGTGTGGTTTAGGTATCAGGGTGACTTTTGCTTCATAGAATGAGTTTGGTAATGTACCTTCTGTTTCTAGTTTGTGGAATAGTTTGAGGAGAATTGGTGTGAGCACTTCTTTGAAGGTCTGGTAGAATTCCGTGCTGAAACCATCTGGCCCAGGGCTTTTTTTGGAGGGGAGACTGTGAATGACTGCTTCAATTTCCTTGGGGGATATAGGGCTGTTCAGTCTTTCTACCTGATCTTGACTTAATGTTGGAAGATGGACTCTATCAAGAAAATTGTCCATTTCATTTAGATTTTCAAATTTTGTGGCATATAGGCTTTTGTAGTATGACCTAATGATTGTTTGAATTTCCTCTGTGTCTGTAGTTATGTCACCCTTTTCATCTCTGATTTTGTTGATTTGGATAGATTCTGTCTTCTTTTTAGTTAGTTTGGCTAAGAGTTTGTCTATCTTGTTGATTTTCTCAAAGAACCAGCTTTTGGTTTCATTGATTCTTTGAATAGTTTTATTTGTTTCTAATTGACTGATTTCAGCCCTGAGTTTGATTATTTCCAGCCTTCTGCTCCTCTTGGGTGTATCTGCTTCTTTTTTTTTCTAGGGTTTTCAGTTGGGCCATTAAATTGTTTGTATGTGATGTTACAAATTTCTTCTTGCAGGCACTTAGTGCTATAAATTTTCCCCTGAGCACTGCTTTCAATGTGTCCCATAGATTTGGGTATGTTGTGCCTTCATTTTCATTGAATTCTAGGAAGTCTTTAATTTCTTTCTTTATTTCTTCCTTAACCCAGCTGTCATTGAGCAACAGGTTGTTCAGTTTCCATGTGCGTGTAGGCTGTTTGTTATTTCTGTTGTTGTTGAGGTCCAGCTTAAGTCCATGGTAGTCAGATAGAATACAAGGGATTATTTCAATCTTTTTGTATCTGTTGAGGCTTTCTTTATGACCAATATGGTCTATTTTGGAGAAGGTTCCATGAGGTGCTGAAAAGAAGGTATACTCTTTTGAGTTTGGATGAAAAGATCTGTAGACATCTATTAGGTCCATTTGATTTAGGGTCTCTGCAAGTGTTTTTATTTCCCTATTTGTTTTCTGTCTAGTTGATCTGTCCCTTGGTGAGAGTGGAGTGTTGAAGTCTCCCACTATTAGTGTTTTAGGATCAATGTGTGATTTAAGCTTTAATATTGTTTCATTTACGAATGTAGGTGCTCTTGTATTTGGGGCATAGATATTCAAAATTGTGATGTCCTCTTGGTGGATTTTTCCTTTGATGAGAATATAGTGGCCATCCTTATCTTTTTTGATTAACTTGGGTTGAAAGTCTATTTTATTAGATATTAGGATGGCTACTCCAGCTTGTTTTCTGGAACCATTTGCTTGAAAGACAGTTTTCCAGCCCTTTACTCTGAGGTAGTGTTTATCTTTGTTGTATAGGTGTGTTTCTTGGATGCAACAGAATGATGGATCCTGTTTCCTCAACCATTCTGTTAGTCTGTGTCTTTTAATTGGGGAGTTGAGTCCGTTGATGTTGATAGAAACTAGTGACCAACAATTGCTACTTACTTTAGATGTGGTGTTGGTGGTGTCACTGAGTTTCATTGCTTGTTTTCTTTTGGTTTTTTTGTTGTGTAGTTATCTATTTCCTCTGTTTCCTTCGATGTAGTTGTTTTCTTTGGTTTGGAGTTTCCCTTCTAGTAACTTCTGTAGAGCTGGGTTACTATGTAGATATTGTTTAAATTTGGTTTTGTCTTGGAATATCTTGAATTCTCCATCTATATTGATTGAAAGTTTTGCTGGGTATAGTAGTCTGGGTTGGAATCTGTGGTCCCTTAAGGACTGTATGATTTCTGTCCAGGCCCTTCTGGCTTTCATAGTTTCTGTTGAGAAATCTGGTGTGATTCTGATAGGTCTACCTTCATATGTTACTTGGCATTCTGATAGGTCTACTTTCATATGTTACTTGGCCTTTTTCCCTTGCTGCTTTTAGAATTTTTTCTTTGTTTTGTAGGTTCAGTGTTTTGACTATGATGTGACATGAAGAATTTCTTTTCTGGTCTAGTCTACTTGGTGTTCTTGGTGTTCTTGTAGGCCTCTTGTATGTTTATGGCCATCTCCTTCTTTAAGTTGGGAAATTTTTCTTCTATAATCTTCTTGAAAATATTTTCCGGACCTTTGAGCCTGATGTTTTCTTTTTCTTCTACTCCTATTATTCTTAGGTTTTGTCTTTTCATGGTGTCCAAAACATCCTTTCTTGGATGTTTTGTGTTTGGAACTTTTCTGATTTTATTTTTTAATTTGAGAGACGTGTCAATTTCCCCAAGTGTATCTTTGGCTCCTGAGATTCTTTCTTCGATTTCTTGTATTCTGTTGGTGATGCTTACCTTTGTAGTGCCTGATCTTTTCTCTATGTTCTCCAGCTCCTGGTTTTTCTCTATTTGTGTTTTCTTTATTGATTCTAATTCTGTTTTCATGTCTTGCACCATTTCCTTCATCTGTTTGAGTGTGGACTCCTGCTTTTCAATGATAGCTTCTATTTTTTTTTGTCCGTTTCCTCTCTATGTATCACTAATTGTACCTCTACTTCTTTGGGTATAATTGCCTGTATTTCTATGAGAGCTTTGTTTATTTCTTCTTTATTTGCCTTCATTTGTGTGGACATTTCTTTGAGAGCTTTGTGCATTTCTTCTCTGTTTGCCTCAATTTTCGTGGTCATTTGTCTGAGAGCACGATTTGTTTCCTCTTGGTTAGTCTCGATTTCTTTGGTTATTTCTCTGAGGGCTTTGTTCATTTCACCTCTATGGGCCTCTAATAGCTGGAGAAACATAGTTTTGAGGTCGTTTTCTTGTATATCTAGTGAATTGAAGTGTCCATTGTTTTGTGGGGTTGCTGGTGAGGTCATTATGTCCTGATTTTTATTGGGAGTGTTCTTACGTCTGCCTCTAGCCATCTGGTTATTTATAATCCTCACTGGTTGTTCCTCGAGATTGTAGTTTGGGCTATGATCCTCTCTTTCTGTTTTCTGGACTGTTTTTTCAGGAAGATGAGAGAGGTTCACCGCTTTGGGAGTGTGCACTGTGTTTTCAGTTTTGCCTAAGTAAAGAATGTGATGCTGGCGCTATTCGCATTCACTTTTAGCAGGCGCAGTGTGCATGCGCAGAATCTCTGACTATTGCAGTGGCCTGCAAGCCACTATTACGCAGTTCTGACTGAGATCCAGGGATTGTTTGCCTGGATTACCCTGGTGGACCCGGAAGGCAGAGGCTTCAATGTTGGGGTTGCTATCCCAAGAATCCCTCTGATGCCCACACTAGGAGTGTGGGTGGCAGGGATCTTGTCTGGTTGCTTCTGTGGAGAGGCCCTGGGTCTGGGGCAATCTCTCCCTAGAAGGCTCACTCACTCTCTTGCAGGACCAGTTGGAATGCACAGGGTTTCCCCTTGCTCACTACTCTCTGTTTTGGTCCTGCTGCAGAAGTGCACGGGTAGGCTTAGTCAGCTCTGTGACACTGTGGCCGCAGGACTCCGTGTCCACCTTTCCTGTGTGCTGCCTCTCTGTCCTTTCCCTCTGCCAGGAGGGGTTATGTTGACTGGTCCCTGGGTGGCGCGGGAAAGAGTTAGGGTGAGTGTACTCAATCCCAGATCCCAGGCCCAGATCTCTCTGCCAGAAGCAGCCTAGCGGTAGAATCTATGTTTGCTGATCCCAAGAGAGTACTGGGTAGGGTTGAGTGTCCTCATATCCAGAGCTTGGGTTTCTCTGCTAGCAGCCGCTGGAGAGAGTGTGCTGTGTCCTTGGCAGGCTGCCTCTCTGTCCTTCCCCCCTGACCTTCTCCTCTGCTAGGGCAAGCTTATGGAGGTGCTCTCAGGGGAGTGTCAGCAGGGGTTGGCGCTTCTCAGTCGGATCCTGAGCGCTGAGCCGGCGGCGTTTCTCTGGGAAACACGATCCATCGCTGTTGTTTTAGGGCCCAGAGTTCAGTCTCCTGGTCGCTGCACGGAGTGTGTTGTCCCGCTTCTCAGACACGGTGTTCTCCCGGTGCCGCCATCTTGGCCCTCTCTTCCTCTTCAGTGTCTTAAAGTTTTCAATTTAAGTGTCTTTCTATTCCTTGGTTAAGTTTATTCCTGGATAATTTTTAGGCAGCTATGAATGGAATTGTTTTTCTGATTTCCTTCTCAACATGTTTATGATTGTTATATGGAAGACACTGATGTTTTGTGTGTCAAATCCTGCAACTTTGCTGAAATTGTTTATCAGATCGGAAAGTCTTCTGAATAGGATGATATAGGGTTTTAAGAATATCTATGTATAGATTCATGTCACCTGAAAAATATTATTTTGGCTCTTCTTTCCTACTTATATTTCTTTTATTTCTTACTTTTGGCCTATTAGTCTAGTTAAGACTTTAAAACTATATTGAATAAGAGTAGAAAATGTTAGAATAGTAACAACTACTGAAAATACTTTGAGTTTTTCCCTATCGCACTGGCTGTAAATTCATCTTAGGAGAAACAAACAGATGGAATCTGCCTTTTCATTCAATCTGCTTATCTGTGTCTATTAATAGGAAAATTTAGACCATTGATATTCAGAGTTATTATCAGGCATGGTGATGCACTCCTTTAATCTCAGCACTTGGTTGGCAGAGGTAGGCAAATCTCTGAGTTTGAGGCCAGCCTGGTCTACAGGGTGTAAAGAGTTCCAGGACAGACACAGCTACAGAGAGAAACCCTCCTCCCTCAAACCAACAAATAATAATGGAAAGAAAAAAAATCAGAGATATTATTGAACAGTATGCATGAATAATTTTATAGTATTTAATAATTTAATAGTTTTATAGTATTTGTAAAATTTGTATTCTTCAGTGACTTGATTTACATTCTGGTATGGTATATTCTTTCCTAGAGTCTCAAGGAAATACTTATTTTTCTCTTTTGTTCTATGGAGTCCTCAAGTGCCTTCAATAGAACTGGGTTAGTGCGATTTTTTTCCCTTTAGCTTTTTTTTTTCCAAGTGAGAAGTTTGTTGTTTTGTTTTCTTCTTTAATTATGAGCTATGATTTTCCTAGTAATAGCAGTGGTTGGGAGTCATTGTTTTTCAGAGTTTGGATGAATAATTCTAATCCCTCCTGACATATAAATTTTATGTTCAGAAATATGTTATTCCGATTAGGCAGTCTTTACACGTGTCCCTCTTCAAGCTTTAAATATACTCTCTTTGTTCTATATATTGTCTTGACTATAGTACAAGCTATGGCCATTCTTCTCTAGTCTTCTATTTGTTATTCCAAAAAAGGACTATATGGCTCCTGTATCTAGATGGCCATTGTTTTTCTTAGACATGAAGACATTATTTTCTGCTATAGTTTCACAGAAAATCTTTTCTACGCCCATAACATGGAGTTCTTTTCTCTCTTATATGCTTATGATTCATATTTTTTACTTTTTTAATAATGCCCATGGATCTCCAATGAGTTTTTGTACCATCTTATATATTTATTTGTGTCATTATTTGAATGTTCTAATTCCTCTACCTGGACTTCTGTCCTGTTTTGATCAAATCTATTTGTGAGGCCTTCTGCAGAGTGTTCTATGTGACTTGCTGATATTTTTCATTTCTAATATTCATGCTTTATTATTTCTCAGAATGTCTGTATCTTTGATGAACTATATTTTCATATCAAATTCCAAGCTCATTCAGGTGTTTGCATCCTCCAGGAATTCATACGAGAGTTTATGTGTATACTCTTTGGTTTCTTGGAACATAATTTCAGTAATTCTTTCAAAACTTTGCCTGGGTTTTAGTGTAGTCCAATCTCATTGGTACCATTACTGTGGGTGTTAGAACTTCTGAAGGAGTCCTGCTGTCTTCATTTGTCAAGTTTCTTGTGTTTTTGCATTGGGAGTTGTGCTTGTGGGATTAGGTTATTGGTTGGAATTTTTAATTCTCTTTATTCTTTCACAGGAAATGCTTGCAATATTCAAAAGGGAATGAGTTGTTTATAGAGTTAGATTTAAATTATAGAGACTGAATATATTCTCATCTAATTTCTGGTTGCACTTTAATACTTGGAATATTCTTCTCCTAGGCTTTCAAATACCTCTCACACTCCTGGGCTGTACTTTGCAAGATAAGGCCACAGATTCTGATCCTGTTAGTTCATGTTCCTTCACGAATCAGGTCACAGATTGTTGGTTACACCTCTGGAAAGTTCTTCATGAATCAGGTTGTAAATATTGGCCCTGTTGATGGTCTGTCCATCCCATTATTGAATACACCACTTGAAACATGTATCTTGGCATGCACTTCAGGGCATTTCATAGCCCTGGCTGGTGTTCTACCACTGAGCTCTGGAGATTGAACTCAGGTCCTCAGGCTTGCACAGCAAGCACCTTTTCCTTTTGAGCCATCTCACGGGCTCGAAATGCTTATCTTTGTTACTCCAAAGTCTCTGCATCCAGCCAGGTTTCAGTTTCCACCTTACTAGATATTGCAGGACTCTGAAGCCATGTTTCTTCCTTCATAGGGTAGTGGGATTCTATCACAGGCTTTCTACATTTAGTCCTGTGACACTTTCTCTGCCTTTTCTAAGAGTGCAGTTTCACCAACACCTGGACCACTCATCTGCTTCTTGTGAGTTTCAACACTACTGTTGTGTGGTGCCAAGAGGCAGTTCCTGTAACATCTCTTCCCCTGTTTCGGCTGCACTATATATATGTATAATTAAAGATAAGTCATATATATGCATATTTATATACATATATATATATGTATACATATATATGTACAGATATATGTACAGATATATGATTTATCTTTAATTATCTGTCTTTGGGTAGGTATGTGCATGTGAGTGTAGGTACCTGCAGAGACCAGAGGCATAGGATTCCCAGGAACTGGAGTTGCAGGTAGTTATTTTGAGCCACGTGATGTCAGTGCAAGGAATCAAACTCTGGTTCCCCGGAAGAACAATACATACTCTTGACCACTGAGCAATCTCCCTAGCTGCCCACATGCAACTTTTTTCCCCACTCACAAATCTTCTCTCTTTGAAATGTCTGTTACTGAGAATACAATGCCAGTTCTCTGAGACTTTGTCTTGGGGCTCCAATTGTTCATTCTCACTGAAAAAGGGAACACCAATCCTTCCAGGATGGACAGACTGTATTTTTCTGATGTGTTCTTAAAAATTTCTTATTTTACCTTGCTAGTATTCTAGAGATGTTTCGTTATCTTTATCCTCTTTCTCTACCTATTATACAAATTTCTTCAGTTTATTCTCTGGATATTCTAGCAGATCTGGCCTGAATGTTTCCCACCTTTCTGGAGGGCCCCAAAATAAGCCAGTGCAATGCTTTATCTTTGCTTTGCTCTTTGTATCCATTCTGCATTTGATATAATTTTAGAAGAAATTGATCTTACAGTATTTTTTACTTTACTCTTATCCCCTTTCATGTATTTATCTAACATTAATGCATTTTTCATTGTTAGGCAATATCTTTCTATTTTTCTCTTTTGAAATCTCGATTTCTTCTTTTTCCTCTTTCCAGTGAATTTTTAGTAATGTTTTGATTTTTATGTGGTTGCTTTTTAAACTGTCATGTTTATTTTTCTTATTCCTTTTCTCATATTTATCTAAATTTGGTTATATATTTTATAATTTCTGACAAATCCTTTTCTGCTCTTTTCTTTATTTTCATTTTTTTAGTCTTTTTTCCTTTTCTTGCATCCTTCACATCCTTCCTCTCCACTCCTACTCCTGATTTTACTCAGATTTCCCAGATGTACATAGACACAGTATTTTTTTTTTACTTTTTATGTGTACTTTCTTTTTTAATACATTTACTCATTTATTTATTTTACATCTTGATCACAACCTTCTCCATCCTTTCCTCCTGGTCTCACTCTCCCACACACTTCTCCCTTTCCTCTGTTTACTTCTCCTCAGAAAAGGGGAGCCCCTACCCTTTATAAACCCATCCTGGCCCATCATGTTGTATCAAGACTTAGGACATCCTCTTCTGTTGAGGACAGGCAAGGCATCCCAGCTAAGAAAAAGTGATCCCAAAGAAAGCAAATGAGTCCATGTCAGATACTACCCATACTCCCTTTGTTGCTAGGGAACCTACATGAAGACCAAGCTGCCATCAGTTACATTCGAGAAACATTATTTTTCAATAGAACGTGTGAATGGTTGGGACTTGCAAAAGAGCCAATCCTGCTGTTCCAAAGCTGCAAAATTTCCATGACAGAGAGAAACAACAGAATAACTGGGAGGAGTCCAGATGAGGATCCAATATTGCTGTTGTCACAGAAGCCAAGGGTTTCGAACCAGACCAAAGATTCATTGCAATGAAATTTGCAAGTGAAAATGTGTGGACAAAGGAATACACCATGGAACACACTGACATACTTCAGCTTTCACAATGAGATATTTTCTATGCTTTAAGTTTTTTGTTTGCTTACTTGTGTGTTTTATTTGTTGGGAGGAGACTGCAAGGGCAAAGGGCAGATATGAGGAGATAGGGAGATGAGGGACTGTGGTGGATGGTGTGAAACTCACAAAGAATCAATAAAAAGTAAAAAAAAAAAAGTCACACACCATGATCAAGGTAGTTTCATTCTAGGGATGCAAGATTGTTCAATTTATGCAAATCAGTAAATGTAGTGCAGTACATAAGTAGAATTAGAATATAAGTACTCCAAAATAGCAGTAAGAGCAAACATCTATAAAATTCCTCATAAAGAATACCAGAAATTACTATTTCTAACAGGAACTCAATGACTGGCTCTTTGGCCTCCCCACCCCCCAAGGGAGGAGCAGTCCTGTTAGGACACAGAGGAGAGCTTTGCAGCCAGTCCTGAAGATACCTGATAAAACAGGATCAGATGAATGGGGAGGAGGTCCCCCCTATCAGTGGACTTAGCAAGGGGCACAGTGGAGAGGAGGGAGGGAGGGAGGGAGGGACTGGGAGGGAATGAGGGATCGGGACATGGCTGGGGTACAAAGTTAATAAAATGTAACTGATAAGAAAAAAATAAAATACAAAAAAATGGGTAGAGGGTTAATAAGTATATCAATAAATAGATCAATATATCAATAGCAAACAATAGAGAGGTAAGTAGTTGATGACAAAGTAGGTAGATAAGAGATATGTACATGATAATTAAGATATAGTTATGCTAGGCAGATAAATTATGTGTAGATAATAAGTAGTGTATGTAAGTAGATGATAGGCAGATAAACAATGTATAGGTAATACATGATATAGACGGTATATAGGGGTAGGTGATATATGATAGATACAGAGACTTCCTCAAATATACTATGGAGCACATGAAATAGAACTGAGGAACAATGCAGGTGGACAGTGATCCCGCACATTCTGAGAATACAACTTGACTTCTGCAATATACTTGGTTTCGTCTTCATCATTATGGTTTAATAGTACTATTTCAATATCTAATTTATTTTCTTTGAAACTAAACAATTTAACTATGCGGGGAAAAAGAAGTTGCTCTTTAGAGAGATTATATGTTTTTGCAGTATTATTCTATTTTAAAAAATGAACTGATCCATCAACCAATGTGGTAAACCGGACATGTTAAAGTAGAATTCGAGATAGAAAATCATTTAGTTAATGTGAAGTCAGTTGTGCCATTACAGTGGTTGTCTACATAATACACACTGAATAATGATGTCATTATTAAATCAATTCTGTGTGGACACTGAGAGTCATTTAAATGTAACTGAGCTTTTCAATATTGTTTCATAAGGGAATCAATAAAAATTCTTGTTTTTTTTTTTTAAAAAGAATACCAGAAATTTGATTAAATTATGTTTTAAAGTCATTAATAACTGAATATGGCTGGTGAGATTACTCAGCAAGTGCTTGCCAGTAAGCCTGACAACTTGAGTTCATACACTCACACACGCGTGCGCGCGCACACACACACACACACACACACACACACAATGTGCAGACTAATCTTGGTTGTCAGCATGACTATATCTGAATCAATTAAAATCCATAAAGTTACACATACCTGTGGGGTAATTTTCTTGACTGAATCATTTGGTATGAGCAAGCCTAGCCTAAATCTAGATCATTGAAAGTTAAGAGACTCACTCTAAACCTTGGCCACACATTCTGGTGGCAGCCCACAAAAAATGACACAAAAGAAAAAAGACTTTACTTTTTCCTTGTTGTCTGCTTGCTATGACCATCACTGGCAAGTTCATCCAGCTTTCGTTGTGGTATTCCTTCACCTGTGTTACAACCTAATCATTCAGGATCCCAATATAGCCTAAAGAACAGATGAGACCTCCAGCCTCATAGACTGAACAACTATTACACTCTTAACCTTTATATTGGAAGAAATTCATTTTCAACTAGCTGCGCCACAATTTGGAGAGAGAACAAAGGTGGAGAGATAGTATTCATTGTATCAGTTCTGTTTCTCTAGAGAAGCCTGACTAATATAGATTGTGTTACAAGGAATGATTTTCTAGAAACATTATTATAAGGGTGAATGTTTTAAGTATCTGGAATAGCCTTTCCAATTTGCCAACACTTACCTCTACTGAAACCTCTCCAAGAAACTTGGAGAGCTAGCAGTCCATGTTGTGAGCTATTTGAAGAACCGAGCAAGATGAATGCATTTGATTATTCTGGTTCACCTCTTGTGAGGAACACAGAATTTTGTGATTCTATACATAAAACTTTTGACAATTTGTAGGAAAATAATGGAAATAATGATGTGGGCTGTTTGTTGTCAGCATTTCTAGATAAATTGTTTACAGAAGGGAATGCTCTCTGTGTTAAAGATTAAGCAACTTCTCACAACCACAACAAAAGAAAATAATGATCTTCATTAGACATTTAAGTATACCCCTGGAAGAGAATTTTCTCTTTAGTAGTTACAAAGCTCAAGTTGCAGAAAATAAAACCAAAGCCCTCATCATAAGATTGGGTGAATTACAATGAAAATTAAAGTCCTAGCCTTGGAAGGTGTTGGTGGTTAAATAAGGGCAATGGTTGGTAAAGAATGGCACATGTGAGGGAACCTTCTGAAGCTGAGAATCTTGAGCCCCCAGATCCTGAATGGTTTATCTCACTATCTCACGTGAGAAAGTAGGTTCTTCCCCCTTAGCAGAGAATGTATTCTCACCTTCACTCCCTGCAAAATCGCTCTCTCTCTTTTTGCTTGGGGAAATTAATCCTTCATTGTCAAACAAACCACCAATAGTAACTTTACCAGACAATACTAATATTCCTCAAGGCCCATCACTAGTTGCCTCTACACCTATAATCAGATGTAAGGCTAAACAGTCTTCTAAAGGGGAGGTAGAAAGTGTAGTGCATAAAGAGATATGCTATACCACTGAACAGCATAATGCGTTTTCTAATTTATTCAAGCAGAAATCTGGGAATATGTGTGAAAATAGATTTTAAGAGTGGGATAGTCGGGGAAGGAACATAAAACTGGATGAAGTTGATTTTATTAATATGGGTCCACTGAGTGGAGATTCTAGGTTTAATATGGAAGCTTGCATAATTAAAAAGGTATCAAAAATTTGTTTCATTGGCTGGCTGAAGCATTTGTAAAATGATGGCCTACTGAAAAGGAGTTGGAGACGCTGCTATCCCTTGACTTAAGGTTGATAAAGGTATGTTAAGGCTCAGGGAAATTGCAAAGTACACTATGTAAGACCCATTCCTTCAGGCTGGGAAGGCTCAAAAGTCATGTTTTTCATTAGTTCTACAAACTATAAAATTATGAGTGGACACCAGCACATTTGAAAAATTTTCCATCACCGTTTTTCTTATGCCAGACATTAGGGTTATAGATGCTGTTGCTGAACTGGATGAGTTAAATGTCATTGATCTCAGAATAGCACAGGTAAAGTGAGTATAGTCATAATGGGCAGCACAGATAAAACAATGCCCCCAGTGATCTGAACTACAGTGGGAAGGAGGGGCAAAGTGATCTTTATGATATCATGACTCACAGACAAGATATCTTCTATGTTTTTATCTTATCTATATAAGCAGGAAAATTCTTAAACAACTGAAAGAAAAGTTATATTGAATCATAGCAATAGTGAATCTAGGCCTATGAACTAATTTCCAAACTTGAGCCAATTTTCATAACCAGAGACTCTTGCATGATGATACTGTCACATTCTCCTGAAGATGAACCTTGTTAAACTACCTAACAGTTTAATTGTTAGTCTTTCTCCAGTCCTTCCCAACAGACTTTTGTTACCTTTTACAAGGGTAACTGTATACTCAGGAGAAAAGAAACAATCAGACTTTCCATGGTCTGAATTGACACTGATTTAAAGGGATCCTATGAAGCACTGTAGTCCTCCAGTTATTGTAGGGGCTTATAGAAATCAGGTGATTAATGGAGCTTTGGCTAAAATTCAAGTCCATGTGGATCCAATGGCTCTATGGACACATTCTGTGCTTATTTACCAAGTTTCAGAATGTATAATTGGGATAGATACTCCTAGAATTTGGCAGAATTCCCACATTGATTTCCTAACCTGTACAGTGAGAGCTATCAGATTGGAAAGGCTAAACGAAAGCCTTCAGAGTTGCCTCTACCAGCAAAACTAGTGAACCTAAACCAATATCACATCCCAGGAGGAACTAAAGAAATGAGTCCCACTATCAGTGACTTGAAAGATGCAGGAATAATGGTTCCCACCTATTTGACCAGAACAGAAGACTATGGACCATGGAGAATCATGGCTGACTATAGAAAACTTAATCAAATTGTAACTCCAAATGCAGCTGGTGAACCAGATGTGGCATCCTTACTTGAGCACATTAGCACATCCCCTGGAACATGGTATGCACCCAATGCCATCTTCTCTGTACCTGTCCATAAAGACCACTTGAAACAATCTTCTCAATTTTCTTTCAGTTGGCAAGATCAGCAATCTACCTTTACACTTTTACTTCAAGGGTATGTTAACTCTCTAGTCCTGTGTCATAACATAGTTTTAAGGGATCTTGACTATACGTCTCTTCCACAAAATGTTTCACCGGTCCACTAAATTGGACCAGAATTTTGGTCCACCAATATTCTGATTGGTCCAAGTGAACATGAATTGGACTTCTTGGGAATGCATATATGCATCAGAGGATGGTAAAGCAATCCAACAAAAATTCAAAAGCCTTCTACCTAAGTGAAATTTCAGAGTATAGGCATGCAGAAGTAATTCTTCTAGATAAAAAAATAAGGTGTTTTACCTGGCTCCTCCTACCATCAAGAAAATTAAAGGATTATTGGACCTATTTAGATTCTCAAGACAGCTCATTCCTCACTTGGGTGTGCTATTTATGCCTATATATGAAGTGCCTAACCCTCTGAAACTATAAGCAAGCCCCCAAGTAAATGCTTTCTATTATAAGTTGACTTGATCATGATGTTTCTTCACATCAATAGAACAGTAACTAAGATATGGAATTATAATGTCCTCTGACTAAAATCAATGGGAAACTACAACAACCAAATCTAGCCACAATGACAGAGAACCCAAACTTTTCAGGAATGAAGGTATGGGTCCCTTCACTAGGAAAAGAACCAATACCTTCTGCAGTGCTTACTGATGTTGAAGGGAATACATAATGGGTAGTAGAGGAATGTATTTATGAATACCAGCTAAGGCCAAGTAACTATTCGCAAAAAAAGTGAGTTGTAATTGGCATGAGTGTTTATGGTTTATTTTTTTAAGAATGTACTTGTGTATATATATAAAGTTATATTTGTGCTCCTCCATTTCATTGTAAAATTACATCAACTGAGATAATATAAAAAGATGATAAGATTATCATCTTTAAGTTATGAGACACTAAAAGACTAAGCATTCCTTAAGAGACATGACCATCTATTCTAAAATATATAATATGATTTTGATTGTACAAGGATTAGTTATATTGTGTTATGTGGGATTATGTTTTCGTTTGGAAATTAAGCATGGCATAGCAAACATGATTGTATATCAAGTTAGTTGTCAAGGGATAATGTTGTGGTGGCTAATCTTAATTGTAAACTTGACTACATCTGGAATCAACTAGACCCAAGCAGTTGAGCACACCTATGGGACATTTTCTTGATTAGGTCATTTAGGGTAGGAAGACTCACCTTAAATCTGGGCCACACATGCTGGTGACAGTCCAGCCACATAAAAAGAAATGAAAGAAGGAAGATTTTTGCATGCTTGCACTCACACTTTCTGGCAAGTTCATCTATCATGCTACTGAAGCACTCCTTCATTGGTGTTAGAACCTACCTCTTCAGTATTCCAACATAGACTCAAGATTAGTTGGAACATCCAGCATCACAGACTGAACAACTACAGAAATCTTGGTCTTTTCTTTGTGTCCAGAGAAAGCCATTGTTAGGATTTCTAGGCAATAGTTTGTAAATGCTCTAATCAACCTCTGTGGGAGGGAAGGGGAAAGAGTGTGTTTGTGTGTGTGTGTGTGTATTCTACCAGTTCTGCTTCTCTAAAGAACCCCAATTAATACACTGAATAAATGTTTTAAGGAATTAGAACAACTGGATAAACAACTTGATATCACAGATATGTCTGTTTTCTCCAAGTTAACCTAAAACTTTCATTACAATTCCTTTCAAAATGATATTAATTTTCCTTTATTAGTGTAGAGTATGAGAAGCTGATTATAGAAATTTACAAAAATGTTTGCAAAAGCTAAAGATATCTTTGGCATTCCCAAAGTCATAGAACCTCAAAGCTATAGTTACAGCAAAGTAGCACTGCACAGGGCCAGACATGTGACAAATGGAAAGAACATGTTGCCTAGAAACAGACACACATTCAGAGCTCGATTTCCTGCAGACTTGTCTGTCACTGAAGATAAATGTGATATAAATAGTGCCTTTGATAAAAAATTAATTGAACCCTGTTTCACAGCATGCATTCATACACACAAGAAAATTAAAGGTCATGGGTAGGTGGATTAAAGACCAAGTAAATCTAAACATAGGTGTATGAACAAGGAAAAAATCATTTTTTTTATGTTAGGTGCCACACAGAAGAAAAAAATTGGTGTGTTGTCCAGTCCTCAATATTGAGAGAGAAAATAGGAAAGGAGAGGAAGGGAGAGGGGAGAAAGAGAGAAGGAAGAAGAAGGAGAAGGAAAATAAAAGAGTAAGGGAGGGGAAAGAATAAGAGAAAGAGTGATAGGGAGACAGGGGAAGAGGGAGGACAAGTGAAGACAGAAGCTTTATTTGAAAAAAAGATGATGCCAGAGCAGATCAAATGTCCATTGAAAAATTGAACAAGTGAATATATTATAATTAGTGAAAGAACTGTCATCAAGGGGAATAAACTAATTATTCTGTCTAATAGCATATGGACAAAAACCAAGAATTAGCTGAGTAAAGAAATAAAGATGTGATTGAATTTATATTGGTAAAACATGCAAAGTGAGGCAATTTGGGTGGTGAATCATCAGTTGAAAATAGAATTATATGCATGAAAATCATAAAGAAAGCAAGGGTTTGGGCTCAAGAGAAAGCCCAGCAGTTAACAGCACTGTTGTTCATGCAGAGGAACAGGGTTTGGTTCTATCATAGTCAATGTTCAAGTGCTGTGACAAGACACCATGACCATAACAACTTTTATAAGGGAAATCATTTAATTGACGGTTGCTTATGTTTTCAGAGGATTAGTCCATTATCTGAATGGCAGGAAGCATGATAGCACACAAGCAGAGATGATGCTGGAGAAAGATCTGAGAATTCTATATCTGAATCCACAGACAACAGGAAGAACGAAAGACAATGGACCTCACTTAGGCTATTGAAAACCACAAAGCAAAGACAAACCCCAGTGACACATTTCCCCCAGTGAGGCCACAACTCTTAATCTTTTCAGATAATACCACCCTTGGTGACAAAGCATTCAAATCTCTGACTCAATGGGGGTCATTCTTATTCAAACCACCACAGGTTCCCAGCACCAGACATGGCTGCTCACAACTGTAACTATAACAGTTCCAGGACATCAGATACCCTCATCTAGCTTCCACAGACACTTCAGCACATGCTATGCAGATGTATATATACAGATGTATACAGATATATGCAGATGTATATATACAGATGTATACAGATATATACAGATGTAGATGCAAACAAAACATATGCACACCGTTGTTGATTATCAATATTTATATTTGATTTATCTTTTAATTAAGCAGCAGTTATTCCTAAATCAGCTGTATACCCAAATCACCACACAGAGACTAGCATTTATTTAATTAACCTAGAGCACAATGTTGGGCAATAGTTAATCCATCTTAAACCTCCAAGCCCATATAGATTCTGCCCATTCAGATTTCCCACATTATACTTGCTTTTAGTCATATCTGAGGTCTGGTTCAGCTCTCTTCATGGTTCCAAGTCCTCTCCTGCTGATCTCTCTTCTTGACTCCCCACTCATTTCCTTCTCCTCCGCTCTAGACCATGACATCCCACCCTATTCTCTCCATTGCTCAGCACTGGCTGGTTGTTTTATTGACAACACAGAGAACAAATGGTGGCATGTTTACACAAACTTGAGACAGGTGATGCTCTGAATAAACATCACAGTGCAATGTCCAGATTGAATCCAGATAGTGGGGTACAGAAAACAGTATTTGAATGAACAAGGGTAAACTGTATATATTCCACAAGAACATTATACCAAGAGTACACACAAAATAAAAAGAAAAGCAATGAGTAGTGCTGTTCACCTAATTCTCTCTGAGAAATCCTTGTTGAGCTCACTTACTTCATCAGAACAGGCAAGACCTAGATGACACCAAGAACATAACAGTCAATGACTTCCTTCAAGCTAGAAGAGACTGTGTTCATTGCAAAGTGCAAATGAGTCGCACTGTAGAGGCCAGCAGTGTTCACTTGCTTGTTCTGCAGTTGAGACTGCCTAGTTCATTACTCAGAAATTCACTTGGGGAAAAAAGTCATCAGGGATCATACCTTACATATCACACTCAGGTAAAACATTGCCTTTCTGTGTGTTAGGGAAAGGGTTACAAAAGTCATCACATGTGAGGAGTATTGTGCTAAAAGGCAAGGGAAAGTTGTTGACAGTAACCAACCTTGGCTCTCTACCATTGCTGACTGTAGGATAGGAAGAGTGATTTGATGGGCATTTACCATGCTTCTAGATACTGAACAAAATGCTGTTCACAGAAAATCACATCTTCGGAACCATTTTCTAAGGCAGCCTATTGATAAGAAAGTAACCACTGCTCAGAGATACAATGCCATGCACAAAATCAAATACGTATCAAAATCAGGATTCTTTGGTGTATATCCTGAGCACTGTTTGCTCCCTGAACCACGGAAAATGATTTCAGCATTATAGCAGACCTCCATACATAGAGAGTGGAACTGACAGCCCAAAGCAAACCACTCACACTTACACAGCCAATGATTTCCAACAGGGTTGTCAATACCTTTCAGTGAGGACACAAAAATTCTTAAAAGATGTAAGTGGCTGCCTTTTAAAGATGAAAAATATCAAAGTGCAAAAGTAAATAAATGGAAGGTAGTGATAGAGGAAGTGAGTTAGGAACTGCTGAATTCTTCAGGAAATAGCTGCCGTGGAAACAATTAACCCACTACTATGGAGGCTATTGATAAGCCATCAGGGTCTCAGTGAAGGAGAATGTATTGTCTTGAACTAGGGAAGTGGTTGTGAGAAAAAGATTTCTTCAAGGTGGTGATGTTGGCAAAAAAGCAGAAAGTAAGTTTATATTATAGTAAGGATCACAGGCATTTTCTACCACTGAAGACAAAAAGAATGAGTTTCAGGGAATGCTCCAAACAGTATGG
Organism: Psammomys obesus; assembly: GCF_907164565.1. NCBI lineage: Eukaryota > Metazoa > Chordata > Mammalia > Rodentia > Muridae > Psammomys > Psammomys obesus. Next base: position 3,451,319 of record NW_026590486.1, read on the forward strand.
CATGTAATGACAGCATGCTCAGGATTCAGAAAATATGTTGTATTATCTGGCATTTCTATTGCTGTGAAGAGACACCAGACCACAGCAATGAGGATGAAAAACTTTTAACTGTGGCTGACTTATAGTTCAGAGGTTTAGCCCATCATCCATCATCATCATGTCAGGAAGCATGATGCATTCGGGAACCTTACTGGTAATTCTTCATTTGGATCGGCAGACAGTAGGAAGAATCTGGGCTTCTGAAATCTCAAAGCCTACCCCCAGTAACATACTTCTTCCAACAAAGTCACACCTACTCCAACAAGGCCTCTTGTCCTATTCTTTTATATAGTGCCACTCCCTATGGGAGTGGGCCATTTTCATTCAAACCAGCACAAATGTCTATTCTACTGTGGACCCATCAGTGAGAAGCTAAATTCAGTGTAAACTCCCCTGGAAAGTTTATATTTTATTAAGTTGCTAATATTTCAAGTTACCATTGCTATATAGATGTTAATTTTATTGTTTTTCATTTCCTTATGCATTTATAATGTATAATCAGAGTTTTCTAATGCTTTCAAAAATTTTGTTTTATTTCTTTAGACAGTGTCTTGCAATGTAGACCAGGCTATCTTTGAGTTCATAGGGATCAACCTGCCTCTGCTACCTGAGTGCTGAGATTTCAGGTATGGACTAATACCCCAACTCTAAACACACACACACAAAGACACACATGCATGCACACATGTGCGCACACATCATCATCATTATTGTTAATTTAAAATTAATCTCTGAGTTTATTATAATCTCTGTGCAGCTTCTTGGAGTGAAGGGATATTTTCATAGGCTGGAGCTACAGTCAAGTGAAGTGGGTTCAGCTGTGTTCAGAGTGTTATGGCTTGTATGTAGCTTGGAGAAGTGACCTGCCCCCAAGAAGCCCTGTGTTGATGGTGATTGGTAGGTTGTAGGAGGCAGGGCTCATAGATGGAGTATATTAGGACACTTCACATGAGGGTGTGCCCCTGAAGCTGCCTGTAAGACTTGCTTATCTCTTCTCACCTTGTTTTCTAATCACCATGTAGTTAGTTTCCCTGACCACATGACCCCACAGTGTTGTACTGTCTCCACACAGTCCCAAAAGCAATAGAGTGAAAGTTTCAAACTGAGTCAAAATAAACCTTTCCTTTTTATGATGATCATCTCAGTAATGTGTTACAGTAGCCAGAAGCTAACACATTCATCTACACTTTTTTCCTCATCTGGTGAAGAGGAATGTGAAAATAAGTTCATGCAAACATAGATACATAGACAAAGGTATAATTTTTTCATGCACAAATTCTGGGTTTTTCTATGAGAACAGATTCAACTCAATTTAGAAGAGTAGAGATCAGAAGTTATTACATGCAGGGAGATCTTTCGTATGTATTGCATCTTTCTCTTGGACAGAATTGCCTCATCCTTGAGACATGTGAAACTAGAGCTGCTAAGTTATTTAGGCCATGCAGCTGAGAGGTTTTTCTGCCAGTCTCCATGAATAGGCATTCTAATTTAGATTAAACACGAAACAAGAGCAGGGAACCTCATGGGCACTTATGTAGCTGAGAAACTGAGAACAGCCATTATACATACATCACAGTGACTCAAACACAGTACTCATTTCAGTGGTCACCAAATCCTCTGTGTTTGTGGCACTTCTCCCACCCCAGCTGCTTACCTCAACTGAGAACTGAGGCCATAAATAGCTTTTCTGTCTCAGATGCTTTCTGAGAACTCACAGCCCTAGCTCCCTTGAATGCCCAGGACTGCCCTTGTCACTTAAGCTGAGCATCTGCACCTGCCAGGGGCTGGATCCTTCCTGCCAGATTTTCTTACACAAGTTCAAAGAAAGACGACTGAACTGGCTTTGCTAATTCCACCTCTTCTGTGGATAAAGAGTTTTCCATTCTCAGTTGCTCTATGAGAACAAATGAGGTGGGAAGGTCAAAGCAGAGATCTAAGACAAAGAAGGAATATGAAGACATCTGTCTCTGAGCACCATACAATGACAATGACAGTCTCAGTGAAACCTCAAACATCCTCTAGAAAGAAAAGGCACCTCTGTGCCAGAAGCTGTGAAAACATTTGCCTTGCCATTAAAGGGAGAATTAAAACATTTTGACATATGTTAGAAACTGCATTAAACATAATGACTGCTGTTGTGGTCATTAGTGATTATTTTATTAGCAATAACATATCTTTCTGCCCCTTGTCTTATTTCTTTGTCACATTGTGCTACCTAAGGAGAGTGCCACACCCCCACACCTTTTATTGTCTTCTAGCTGAGAGTCGGAACTCAGTGAAGTCAAGTACACATGACCACAGTAGCTGATGTGACGAAATGTCCTCTCTGCAATGGCACGTACCCATGGTCTCTTTTTATAACATAACAAAGGGGACTGCTTTGCAATAAATGGACTATCTATGAGTATTGTTACCTTGGTCATTCCCTGTTAAATGTGGTGGGCAAGGGGCAGGGAAGTAGAATAGCATTTAAAAGCAGCTTAATGGGTTTATTCTATATTGTATGTTTATATGAGTGAGTATATACCATGTGTGTCTTTTTGCTTCTGGGACAACTCACTCAGGATGATCCTTTCCAGGTCCCACCATTTACCTGCAAATTTCATGATTTCCTTATTTTTCATTGCTGAGTAATACTCCATTGTATAGATGTACCACAGTTTCTGCATCCATTCTTCAGTTGAGGGGCATACAATATAGAATAAACCCACTAAAATCTGTACATCTAAACAAACTAAGCAAAAGAGAGGACCCTAACTAAAATGTTCAATCCCCATCCTGAAAGGCAAAGAGGATGGACATCAGAAGAAAAAGAAAATAGGAAACAACCTCGGAACCTGCTACAAAGGGCCTCTGAAAGCCAGAAGAAAACAGGAAACAACCTTGAAACCGGCCACAGAGGGCCTCTGAAAGCTTCTGCAGTATAGACCGTCAAAGCAGATGCTGAGCCTGATGGCCAACTGATGGGCAGAGTGAATGGAATTCTATGTAAGAAGTGGGAAATAGTAAGAGCTGGAGGGGACGGGAACTCCACAAGGAGAGCAACAGAACAAGATAATTTGAACACAGGGAACTTCCCAGAGACTCATACTCCAACCAAGGACTATTCGTGGAAATGACCTGGAACCCCTGCACAGGTGTAGCCCATGGCAGTTCAGTGTCCAAGTGGGTTACATAGTAATGGGAAGAGGGACTGCCTCTGACATAATCTGATTGGCCTGCTTGTTGATCACTTCCCCCTGAGGGGGGAGCAGCCTTATCAGGCCACAGTAGAGGACAATGCAGCCACTTTTGATGAGAACTGATAGACTAAGATCAGAAAGAAGAGGAGAACCTCCCCTATCAGTGGACTTGGGGAGTGGCATGCATGCAGAAAGGGGAGGGAGGGTGGGATCGGGAGGGGAGGAGGGAGGGGCTTATGGGGGGATACAAAATGAATAAAGTGTAATTAATAAAAAAATTTAAAAAAGCAGCTTAAATAAGGAATCAACTCTGAATTTTAAAGAGAAGAAGTGGGGAGGGAGGGAGAAATTTTGGTTGCAATAGAAAGTCAAATTTTATGATCTTAAAATTTCTTACATACTTATCCAGAAAAGCCATAATCATTGCAAATATTGGCCAAAACATCCATATCTCCCTAAAAATATAGTAATACTTTCCTCTAGGTATGTCTCCAAGGATATTACTTGCATTTTCTCTGTAATCCTTGCAATGCAACACTGAATTCTATCCCTCTTACTGTCTGTCTGCCTCTCTCTCTTCCATCCTGCTTCCCCTTTCCTCCCTCCTACCGTCCTTCCCTCCCTGCCCCATCTCTCTTTCTTTCTCAGTCTCTCTTGTTCTTTCTCTTGCTAGCTATCAATGTAACCCCCCCCAAGCTTAGGTGTGCTTTTTATCCACATTGCACAGAGAAACAAATGGGGTTTCTGTAGGTACAAACTGAGACACAGTCACATGGAAGATGGATTCCTATGGAGTTTCCTAAGGCTGTGATTCCTACCAGCTACTTTGCTAGGGCCAGGAACAGTCAGGCTTGCATTCAACATAGACCTGTTCCAAGCCCAGGTCCTCTAATGCTTTAGCTAGCCTCTCTTTTACAAAATGCAGTTATCTTAACAGTGAATGGATTAAACAATGGTGCTCTCTCCTAGGTAGCTAGCTATTCGCAATTCAAGGTATTATCAATGTCTGCATGTCATTTCCTGACTTCCTTCATTTCAATTGATCTTCTTGGCAGTATTTGAAGGTGTATCTGATAGTTTCATTCTTTATAATAGAAAAATCTGTTGTAAGTTAATTATAAGTGTTATTCTGTCTTGAAATAATCAGCAGGTTTTAATGGGCTGCTGATCAGACAGTGCACATTTCTTTATAATGATGTCTTAATTTTGCTCTTCAGTTTTAGAGTGTTTATGTGTAATCAGCTACCATTATTGCCAATCTACAGGTAACAGAACATTGAAAGAGTAGTTTTGAAAATATCAACATTATAACTCACAGCTAAAATAGGAATAAGATAATGATAGTCTAGTTTTATAATATATAATAAATAATTGTACCTATGGCATCTCTGTAAAGAAAGATTAATTAGTATTTCAAATTCAAGAGTTTTAAGATACTTAGAATCTTTGTTGAGATAAATGAAAAAGCAAAGCAAAAAGAAAGAGGCACTCTGTTTATGGATAGAGACTCAGTATTGCCAAGGTACTTAATAATAGTTTGCACCACCAACCCAAATCATAGAAGCTTTACTTGGAGAAACTGGCAAAGTGGCCCCAAAATGAAAATGCAAAGGACATGGAATTGCCAAAAATACATTAACAATAAGGAAATTGGCAGGTTAATATAATCAGATCAAGATGTGGACCGACCCTGAGTCACAAAGAGAATGTTCTAATAACATAGAACCTACTGAATCAAGGTACTAGAATAAGAAGACCACATATGTAAGGACACATGCATGGGTGGCTGACATGACAAAGCTCCAAGGGCAGTTAAGTCAGGTTTTTGGCAAATGTCACTGGTGCACTTGTAGCCCTGTTACTGTACTATATATGTATATGCGATGTAGGTATACACCCTAAAGAAAAATAACTAAGTATGCTCAGAATTATGAATGTAAAATCTAAAATAAGAAGTTCTAGAATTATACGTTGGAGAAAGTCTTTGTAGATGAGTTTAGCAAAGATTTCATATACATGTTCTCAAATATACTTTTTCTCAATTCATACAAAAATATGAAAAATTAAACATTAAAATGATATTTTTTCTTGTGAAAGATAAGGCAATTTGTAGAAAAATACCCATAGTCATCTATGTGATAAAAGGCATGTGTAGAACATTTTTTATAAAATCTCTCATAATCAAGTAATAAAGTGGACAATAATTTTAATAGAAAAAAATTAAGGAAGCATTTTCCTAAAAAACACATAGAAACATCATGCAAGCACAAAAAGTTATGCTTTGCATTCATAGCCATGGCAAATTCAGACTGACACGACAGGGAACCACTGCTATACAATATTAGAATGGCACAGCTGTGAGGCTGGGGCGGAGTTCAGGTTTGCCCACTGATTTGCAGCAGTCTCTTCCTCTTGTTTCCCTCACAGGTGCTGTGAAGAAAGGGCAGGCACACTGCTGTGACTACCCTTGAGTCTAGTGCTCTCTTCTCCACAGGAAGTTTACCAAGCACCCTATGAAGTGGACACATAAGGAAAAGGTAGAATCTTTCTTCTGCTACTTAAACATGGCTGAAAGCACCTACTTCAGGCTACTCACCAACTACATGGCATGGGAACTCTCCACTCTTTGAAACTGCTAAGAGAGGATTTCCAGTTACCTTCATCAGGCCAAACGCTTCTCAGAGCTTTGGCCACCTTCCTGGCAATCTCTTACTTTTAAAAAATCTGCCTCAGTGTCCCTCTTGAACCTCAAAATCTGAAACTATATAAAGTTTAGGAAGATTGATTAAATGTTTACAAGGGTACAGATGAGCTGGAGCCCTCGTCCTCTGCTAGTGGTACTGAAATGTCTTAAGATGTTAAAGCATCATCTACCATATGATTTAGCCTGCACCTGTCATATGATCTCCTGCTCAAACATCTGCTGAAGAGTTTGAAAGGAGAAGCTTACAATTTCTGTAATGACTTCCTCTGTTACAATCAGTATTGTAAATGTCAAACAGAAAGAAACAAATCACAGTATAAATGGATCTCAAAATAATTATACTCAACCACAGAAGTCAAAGCAAAACAACAACAAAGAGAGTATTGATAGATATTTCTAGAAAATATAAGCATATCTATGGTGACAGAACAGAGACTATCTGGCTGGGGATAGAGACCTGGCAATTTACAAGATTACAAATCATTTAGTTGTGTTGGTCTCTTGTCATTTTGGAAGAGAGCAATTTAGAAAACACCCCCACTCGATTGGCCCGTGGGAAATCCTGTGGTGCATTTTCTTAATTAGTGATTGATGTGGGAGGAACCAGGCTGGGATAGCGGTCGTGTGTTCTATAAGAAAGCAAGCTGAACAAACCATAAGGAGCAATCCAGTTAGAGGCACTCTTTCATGGCCTCTGCATCAGCTCCTGCCTCCAGGTTCCTGCCCAGTTTGAGTTTCTGCCTTAATTTTTTAAGTGATTGACTGTGATGTGGAACTGTACGCTGAAATAAACTATTTTCTTTAAAAAAAAAAAAAAGACTACAAATCGTTTCGAGGAAATTGAGAGGAATAATGGTCATATTGTATACCTTCAATATGGCAGTGATTTCACTGAGGCAAACACATCAAATTATATTCGTTAACTTATGTAACCTTTATTGCAAACTCATCATAACTCAAAAATTTCACTGAGAAAATGAAAACACAAATTGAGGAGACAATCATAGGAGAAAGTTCTCAAGACTCTTGCTGCTCAAAATGTGTTCCACAAACCAGCAGTACCTGGAAGCTTTAGGAAAATCTGAGACCTTGACCCCACCCAGAACTACTAAAACACAACTTCTCCTCCTTGCATGAGATCTCTGCGGGCTGAGTGTATTTTAGCATTTGAGCAACTATGCTCCAGATGAAGTTTGATGTCGGGGTGTATGAGGGTCTGGGACCTCCTTCTTCTCTCATATCTGTGCCAGGGGCACTGTGACACAGAGATCAGAGCAAGAACATGTTCCTTTCTCATCAACAAGGCAATGAGCTTGCATACCTAGTCAATGCTCTTTTTCCCCAAAACCCTGACAGGGAGTAGAGGTTATGTGGGGGAGATGAGGAAGTAGGGATGGAGCAAGCTATTACTGGTACTGTAGAGCTAGACTTCCCTTTTGTGAGTATTTAGTTTCACTGTTAAAAGAATTTTAAAACAGACTCAAAAGGAGCTCAAGGCCCTTTTTATTAGACTTTACGAGCAAAGCAATAGGGAAGACAAGCTGTAAACCTCAGCAGTTCACAGATAAGGAAATTGGCTAACAGGAAAACATATGACATAACCTTTGAGTCAGAGCCAAAAAAGCAGGCAGGCTCAGCCATGTAGGTAAGCAAGTAGCTGCCAGGCAGGAAGGGTTTCTTCAGAGAAAGAATGTCCAGAGAGTAAGAGCAAGCTTAGAATTTGAGTCAATATGTGAAAAGAAAGAAAGTGAAAGAGAAAATTTACTGGTTTTTAGTGAGAACTCAGGAAAATAGGCAGACTTAGGAGAGAAGATTTAAAAGCAGCTACACTGAGGGGCAGCTTCTAGAGTATGTAAGTGCATTATCTCTTTAAGGGGATCATATGTCTTCAGGTTTATCAGATTACCTGAGGAGTGGTCTCCTGGACAAGGTGAATGACAGGCTCAGATGTATTAACTCTATGTTCTAAGATAAGAAACAAAAGAATCACTGGAGCTTGCTGCCCAGTCAGCCTAACTAAAAAATTGATCTCTGGGTTCAGTCTCAAGAGGATAAGCAGGACATTAGAGAAGGATGCCCCACAGTACCACCAGCACTACCACCACACACATGCGCACATCTCCTAAACCTACCAAGGAGGATATTAAAACTTTAAGTCCACTGTTGGAAGGACCCTGCTGTTTGAGGTAGCCATCCCGAGCTCCTGTTAAGATGCAGGACTCTTACTAGCAGGGCAACCTGCTTTCTGCCTGACATCATCTGAAGAGTGTCTTTAAACATAGATGCCCCTAACCACATTTGATATATGGCTTTTGACATAGCTCCCTGCTAGTTTTCCCTTCCCTGTGCCTATAGGATAATTAGGTACTATGTTCCTCTTCATATGATAGGAGACTGCTATTTAATGCAGATCAAGCTCCCTTAAAGTACCCTTGAAGTTTTTACCAATTGTATATACCTATCCTTGGAGCCCCCTCTACTCCCCAAGGGGTATAATTACTTTGCTTTCTGGAATTAAAGTTGAACTAGCTCCGTGAAGTTGTTCCTGAGTGTTCCATCTCCTTCATGCTCACTGGACTTCCATGTTCTGGACCTTGTCTCCTGCTCTCCTTGCCTTCGTGAGCTGCTGGGAAACAGCCCCCCAGGCAGGAGGAGAATGACAGTCGGCCTCTGAAGCTGACCTAATATAAGCTGGTGATTACACCCTGTAGCCGATGGCTTCCCATGCAGGAAGCTTTGTGAGTGGTAACATGCTCTTCTGTAGTTTCTGGAAATCATTCGTTGAATAACTTCAGAATCAGCTTTGTAATATAACAAGCAGCATTTCCCTTATATATTCAGTCAGGTCAGGTTCCAGGGGAGCATATGCCATGCCAATCAGTGAAATTATGATAGCAATCCTGCATGAGGAAAAAGCACACCCTGGAAAGTACTAAAAACCACAAAATGGATGTAGAAGGGAAATAAATTCTTCTGTGCCTCAGAGCTATTCTCTTTCCTGATAGAATTAGTGACATTTATTTCTATTTTTAATCAGGAAGTATTTTTTTTCTTCTCTTGATTGAATCTATGTGCTGGGTAAAATTTTCTGTTCTTAAAAGTCAGAGCTCTGAATGTAAGATCTGATTCTGTGGCATTCTGGTGGGTTTTGTTTTATGTTTTGAAATGCAGGTGTCTCAGTAGCAGCCTGGGCTGTTCTTTAACTTTTATTCTTCCAGATCCTACCAAAGAATTAGCTGGGTTAACAGGCATTTATCAATATACTCACCTCTTAGTGGTGATTTTCAATAAGTTGTTTTGTCTCTGTCTGTCTTTATATGAACAAATAAAGCAATCAATTCAGGTTTGAAATTAAATTATATAATAAATGTAAATGTGCATTAGTATTTATATGTGTTAAAAGGAAACTTACTATCATCTACTATTACTATTTTAATTTCTATTCATCTAACCAATTTATACATAATTAGAACTATACATAATTAGTTCAACAAGACTCTTTGACCCATCCAGTACATTTCCAGGAAAACAGAGTCCCCACCAGGCTCAAGTACATAATGGAGAAGATGGAAATCTTAGCATTCAAGTACATGCTTCTAACATGAAACAGTTCCCTAAGACTAAGATTCTGGCCAAACTAATACCTAGTCATTGTTTTGTTGTGTATTGATTATAAACTGTAACATATCTACATATCCCAGAAGACAACGATGCTGGAAGATATATTTTAGAGAGAAAAATAAAAAGTCCTTTTAGAAGAGTAATATCTGTGGATGATTTGCACCTCTTGCATAGGATTTAGCACAAGCTACCACTAGAAGAATATTTGCACAGTAAACAGCACTGGGAAGTATCTCTGAGGAAGTGTCAGACTATTTCCTGACCACAAGAGGAACACAATGTCTCCTTTTCTGCCACTGATTTCTTAGCTCAGAGTTGCTGGTTGTGATGCAAACTTGCTGCGTACATTGCCTGTGTCTCTTAGTTATGGTTCCATTGCTGTGAAGAGACACCATGATCAAGGAAACACCTATAAAAGAAAGCACTTAATTAAGGCTGGCTTACAGATCCAGAGGTTCATTCAGTCCATTTTCATCATGGCTGGAAGCACAGCAGTGTGCAGGTAGACATCGTGCTGGAGAAGGAGCTGAGAGTTCTACATTTTGATCTGCAGGCAGCAGAAGGGGAATGTTGAAAACACTGTGTTTAGCTTGAGCAAATAAATGAGACCTCAAAGCCCACCTCCACAGTGACATATTTTCTCCAACAAGGCCACACCCTCTAATAGTGCCACTTTCCATGGGCCAACCATTTAAACACATGAGTTAGGGACTATACCTATTCAAACTACCACAGCTTGCATGGGCACATCCACACTACACCCACAGAATGCAGAGGTCAAGAGATGTGAAGCCCACACCACCTGCCAGACTATACCCCAGAGTCCTTTGTCTATGACAGAAGAGGCTTCTTTTTATCTCATTAGTGTGATAGTCTCAATAGTAACTTTCTCAGGGTGGCTAATGACTACTGAATCTTTGAGGCATCTTTGAAACATCCTGTTAAGTAACACTTTCACCACTGCAAAGGAGACACAATTCTTCTAACACCATGTAAACTTCTAAAACCATGTAAACTTACGTGAGCCATGTAAACTTAACAAACAACTACAGTTTTTATCTAATTCCTCTGGGTTTGAGTTACAATTGAACATCAACTCCCATGGATGTTGCACAGCCTGCTCATGGGCCTTGCTCAGCAAGAAGTTTCAGGGTAGCCAACTGGTGCTCTGATTCCTTTACCTGCTGAGTGCTTAATGGAAATGATTGTGAACCACAGACCACCCAGACTGTCTGTCAAGCTCCTGAAATAGTCTTCATCTTCAATAAGATCCTTGTTGGCATTTTTGTTCATTAGTATTTAAAAGTCTCCCTCCCAATTCCCAGGAACTAAATTCAGCCTCCTGTGGCTGATTTCAAGCTTAAAGAAATTCAAATTCTCTTCCTGATCACTTGAGGTGAGAGACCTGGAATCCCAAAATAAGCTTCACCATGTCATAGTCAGTAGCGTCTGGAGATGGTGATCTGAAGTTGCTTTGAAGAGGTGTATTCCAGCTGAATCACCTTTCTGTGTTTGCTCTGAGAAGGTCTTTAGTTGTTCAATCACAGTGGAAGATGCACATCCCGTGTGCAGCTTATAGTCCACACAGACCAGACTTCTGCGCTTGCCTTGAGGGGCTGAAGCAGTAGGTCCCTCCCTCACAGTACCAGAGCTCTTGATTCATCTTGAGTTAGTGGAAAATTAATGGAGGCTTATCCTATGGCAAGACCCACAATGTAAAGTGTGGGCTGGCTGAGCTGGGAGGGACATGAGGGAGGTCTCACATCCCTCAATCAAGCATCCTTCATCGAGTACTTTCCATGGGCCTCAGTGTCCTGTTTCTGAAGTCAATTTTCTGAGGAAGTATTTCTCTGGCTTTTCTACATCACATTCTAAAACACCTTCCCCTGGTAGAGTCTTCTGTGATGGGCTGATCTGTCCCTAATAACTTGTATGGTGAAGCCCTGACCACAGAGCCTTAGAACACAACTATGTTTGAACATAGGATCTTTATTTGTTGTTTTTCTTAATAAAACTTTTATTGTTACATAATTAGCATAGCATTACAATTTCTAATTTACATTCTTAAATGTTTTTTTAGTGTAACATATTCATGATATTGTGAAGCCATTGCTATTTTCAATTTTAGAACATTGTGGATAATTTCACACGTGCATACAATGCATTATGACCATATTCACTCAATTTTCCCTCTTATCTCCTTCCTTCTGTTGGTCTCTTTGGCAAGTAGTCCATATATATATATCAATGGATTTCAAATGTGTCCATCAAGATTGCTCTTAATCCAATCTGACTAGTGTCCTTATAAGAAAAGAATTTTTTTTCTTTTTTTAAAAATTTTTTATTAATTACACTTTACTCATTTTGTATCCCCCCATAAGTCCCTCCCTCCTCCCCTCCCGATCCCACCCTCCCTCCCCTTTCTGCATGCATGCCACTCCCCAAGTCCACTGATAGGGGAGGTTCTCCTCTCCTTTCTGATCTTAGTCTATCAGTTCTCATTAAAATTGGCTGCATTGTCCTCTACTGTGGCCTGGTAAGGCTGCTCCCCCCTCAGGGGGAGGTGATCAAAGAGCAGGCCAATCAGATTATGTCAGAGGCAGTCCCTCTTCCCATTACTATGTAACCCACTTGGACACTGAACTGCCATGGGCTACATCTGTGCAAGGGTTCTGGGTTATCTCCACGAATAGTCCATGGTTGGAGTATGAGTCTCTGGGAAGTTCCCTGTGTTCAAATTATCTTGTTCTGTTGCTCTGCTTGTGGAGTTCCCGTCCCCTCCAGCTCTTACTATTTCCTACTTCTTACATAGAATTCCATTCACTCTGCCCATCAGTTGACCATCAGGCTCAACATCTGCTTTGACAGTCTATACTGCAGAAGCTTTCAGAGGCCCTCTGTGGCAAGTTTCAAGGTTGTTTCCTGTTTTCTTTTGGCTTTCAGAGGCCCTCTGTAGCAGGTTCCGAGGTTGTTTCCTATTTTCTTTTTCTTCTGATGTCCATCCTCTTTGCCTTTCAGGATGGGGATTGAACATTTTAGTTAGGGTCCTCTCTTTTGCTTAGTTTGTTTAGATATACAGATTTTAGTGGGTTTATTCTATGTTGTATGTTTATATGAGTGATTATATACCATGCGTGTCTTTTTGCTTCTGGGACAACTCACTCAGGATGATCCTTTCCAGGTCCCACCATTTACCAGCAAATTTCATGATTTCCTTATTTTTCATTGCTGAGTAATACTCCATTGTATAGATGTACCACAGTTTCTGCATCCATTCTTAAGTTGAGGGGCATCTGGGTTGTTTCCAGCTTCTGGCTATTACAAATAAAACAGCTACAAACATGGTTGAGCAAATGTCCTTTTTGTGTACTTGAGCATCTTTTGGGTATATGCCTAGGAGTGGTATGGCTGGATCTTGAGGAAACGCTATTCCTAGTTCTCTGAGAAAGGGCCAGATTGATTTCCAGAGTTGTACAAGTTTACATTCCCACCAGCAGTGGAGAAGGGTTCCCCTTTCTCCACAACCTCTCCAGCATATGTTGTCCCTTGAGTTTTTCATCTTGGCCATTCTGATGGGTGTAAAGTGAAATCTCAGGGTTGTTTTGATTTGCATTTCCCTAATGGCTAATGAGGTTGAGCATTTCTTTAAGTGCTTCTCTGCCATTCGATATTCCTCTACAGAGAATTCTCTCTTTAGCTCTGTTCCCCATTTTTTAAGTGGATCACTTGGTTTGTTGCTTTTCAGCTTGTTTAGTTCTTTATATATATTGGATATGAGTCCTCTGTCAGATAAAGGGTTGGTGATGATTCTTTCCCAATCTGTAGGCAGTCGCTTTGTTTTGATGACGGTGTCCTTTGCTTTACAGAAGCTTTTCAATTTCATGAGGTCCCATTTATTGATTGTTGCTCTTAGAGCCTGTGCTGTTGGTGTTCTGTTCAGGAAGTTTTCTCCTGTATCAATGAGTTCTAGGCTGTTCCCCACTTTTTTTTCTAGCCGATTTAATGTGTCTGGTTTTATGTTGAGGTCTTTGATCCACTTGGACTTCAGTTTTGTGCAGGGTGATAAGTATGGATCTATTTTCATTTTTCTACATGTAGACATCCAGTTAGACCAGCACCATTTGTTGAAGATGCTATCTTTTTTCCATTGTATGGTTTTGGCATCTTTGTCAAAAATCAGGTGTCCATAAATGTGTGGGTTTATTTCTGGGTCTTCTGTTCGATTCCATTGATCCACCATTCTGTTTCTATGCCAGTACCATGCAGTTTTTATAACTGTTGCTCTATAGTACAGCTTGAAATCAGGGATGGAGATACCTCCAGAAGATCTTTTTTTGTAGAGGATTGTTTTAGCAATTCTCAGTTTCTTGTTATTCCATATGAAGTTGAGAATTTTTCTTTCCTGTCTGTAAAGAATTGTGTTGGCAATTTGATGGGAATTGCATTAAATCTGTAGATTGCTTTTGGTAAGATGGCCATTTTTACTATGTTAATCCTGCCAAGCCATGAGCATGGGAGATCTTTCCATCTTCTCATATCTTCCTCTAATTCTTTCTTCAGAGACTTGAAATTTTTTTTCATAAAAGTCTTTGACTTGCTTGGTTAGGGTTACACCAAGGTACTTTATGTCATTTGTGGCTATTGTGAATGGTGTTGTTTCTCTAATTTCTTTCTCAGCCCTTTTGTCTTTTGTATACAGGAGTGCTACTGATTTTTTTGAGTTAATTTTGTATCTGGCCACTTTGCTGAAGGTGTTTATCAGCTGTAGGAATTCCCTGGTAGAGTTTTTGGGGTCATTCATGTATACTATCATATCATCTGCAAATAGTGATAATTTGACTTCTTCCTTTCCCATCTGTACCCCCTTGATCTCCTTCAACTGTCTTATTGCTCTAGCAAGGACTTCCAGCACTATGTTGAAGAGATATGGAGAGAGTGGGCAGCCTTGTCTTCTCCCTGATTTCAGTGGGATTGCTTTAAGTTTCTCTCCGTTCAGTTTGATGTTGGCTATAGGCTTGCTGTAAATCGCCTTTACTATGTTTAGATATGTGCCTTGTATCCCTGATCTCTCCAGTACTTTAAACATGAAGGGATGTTGGATTTTGTCAAATGCTTTTTCAGCATCTAGGGAGATTATCACGTGGTTTTTTTCTTTCAGTTTGTTAATATGGTGGATCACATTGATGGATTTCCGTATATTGAACCACCCCTGAATACCTGGGATGAAGCCTACTTGGTCATAGTGGATAATATCTTTGATGTGTTCTTGGATTCGGTTTGCAAGTATTTTGTTAAGTATTTTTGCATCAATGTTCATAAGGGAGATTGGCCTGAAATTCTCTTTCTTTGTTGAGTCTTTGTGAGGTTTACGTACCAAGGTGACTGTGGCTTCATAGAATGAGTTTGGTAATGTTCCTTCTGTTTCTATTTTGTGGAATAGTTTGAAGAGAATTGGAGTTAGCTCTTCTTTGAAGGTCTGGTAGAATTCTGCGCTGAAGCCATCTGGTCCTGGGCTTTTTTTGAATGGGAGACTTTTGATGACTGCTTCTATTTCTTTGGGGAATATAGGACTATTTAATTGATTTACCTGGTCCTGATTCAACTTTGGTAAGTCAAATCGATCAAGAAAATTGTCCATTTCATTTAGATTTTCAAATTTTGTTGAGTATAGACTTTTGAAGTAAGTCCTAATGATTGTTTGGATTTCCTCAGTGTCTGTAGTTATGTCCCCCTTTTCATTTCTGATTTTGTTGATTTGGGTGGTGTCTCTCTGCCTTTTAGTTAGCTTGGCTAAGGGTTTGTCGATCTTGTTGATTTTCTCAAAGAACCAGCTTTTGGTTTCATTGATTCTTTGAATTGTTTTATTTGTTTCTACTTGATTGATTTCAGCCCTGAGTTTGATAATTTCCAGCTGTCTACTCCTTTTTGGTGTGTCTGCTTCTTCTTTTTCTAGGGTTTTTAAGTGGGCCATTAAGTTGCTTGAATGAGCTGTCTCTAATTTCTTCTTGAAGGCACTTAGTGCTATGAACTTTCCTCTTAGCACTGCTTTCATTGTGTCCCACAAGTTTGGGTATGTTGTGTCTTCATTTTCATTGAGTTCTAGGAAGATTTTAATTTCTTTCTTTATTTCTTCCCTGACCCAGCTGTCATTTAGTACCAAGTTGTTCAGTTTCCATGTGTGTAGGCTTTTTGCTATTTCTGTTGTTGTTGAAGTCCAGCTTTATTCATGGTGATCAGACAGGATAAAAGGGATTATTTCAGTCTTCTTGTATCTGTTGAGGCTTGCTTTGTGACCAACTATATGGTCTATTTTGGAGAAGGTTTCATGAGGTGCTGAGAAGAAGGTAAATTCTTTTGTGTTTGGGTGTAAAGTTCTGTAAATGTCTGTGAGGTCCATTTGATTCATGACCTCTGTCAGAGATATTGTTTCTTTGTTTAATTTCTGTTCTGTTGACCTGTCCTTTGTTGAGAGTGGGGTGTTGAAGTCTCCCACTATTAATGTGTGGGGATCTATATGTGGTTTAAATTTTATCAATGTTTCTTTTACAAATGTGGGTGCTCTTGTATTTGGGGCATAGATGTTCAGGATTGTGATGTCTTCCTGGTGGAATATTCCCTTGATGAGTATGAAGTGTCCTTCCTCATCTCTTTTTATTAATTTTGGTTGAAATTCTATTTTATCAGATATTAGAATGGCTACTCCTGCTTGTTTCTTGGGTCCATTTGCTTGGAAATTCGTCTTCCAACCTTTTACCCTCAGGTAATATCTATCTTTGTGTCTTAGGTGTGTTTCTTGTATGCAACAGATTGCTGGGTTTTGTTTACCTATCCATTCTGTTAATCTGTGTCTTTTTACTGGAGAGTTGAGTCCATTGATGTTGAGAGAGATTAATGACCAGTGGCTGTTAGATCCTTTGATTTTGATGTTGGCTGTATTCATAAGGTTGTGTGCTTGGTTGCTTTTTGTTTTGCTGTAGTAAGGTTAATTATTTCCTGTGTTTTCTTGACAGAAGCTAATTTTCTTGGGTTATATTTTCCCTTCCAGTGTCTTCTGTAATGTTGGATTTGTGTGTAGGTATTGTTGAAATTTGTTTTTGTCATTGAATATCTTGTTTTCTCCGTTTATGAGGACTGAGAGTTTTGCAGGATATAGTAGCTTGGGTTGACATCTGTGTTCTCTTAGGGTCTGCATGATATCTGTCCAGGCCCTTCTGGCTTTCATAGTCTCTGTTGAAAAGTCAGTTGTGATTCTAATGGGTTTGCCATTATATGTTACTTGGCCTTTTTCCCTTGCAGCTTTTAGTATTTTTTCTTTGTTCTGTATACTTACTGTTTTGATTATTATGTGGCGGGAGGATTTTCTTTTCTGGTCAAATTTGTTGGGTGTTCTGTAGGCCTCATGTATCCTTATTGGCTTCTCCTTTAACTTGGGGAAATTTTCTTCAATGATTTTGTTGAAAATATTTTCTGGGCCTTGGAGAAGGGAGTCTTCTTTTTCCTCTATTCCTATTATTCTTAGGTTTTGTCTTTTCATATTGTCTTGGATTTCTTGGATGGTCTGTGTCAGGAATTTTTTTGGATTTAACATTTTCTCTGACAGATACATCGATTTCTTCCATTGTATCTTCTACACCTGAGATTCTTTCTTCCATTTCTTGTAGTCTGTTGGTTATGCTTACCTCTGTAGTTCCTGTTTTCTTCCCTAAATTCTTCCTCTCCATTATTTCCTCCATTTGTGTTTTCTTTAATTTTTCTAGTTCTATCTTCAGGTCTTGAGTTGTTTTGTTTACTTCCTTCACCTGTCTGATTGTATTTTCCTCTTTTTCTTTTAGTTCCTTCAACTGTGTCTCTTTTATTTCTTTCAGTGATTAATTATTTCTTCTCTGAAGGCCTCAAGCTGTTTGGCTGCATCTTCCCGTATTTCTTCACGGATGGCCCTAATCTGCTTGTCTTTATCTTCCTCCATTTCTTTACGGATAGCCATGATCTGTTTGGTTTTATCTTCCTCTAATTCTTTACATATTTTATTTGTTTCCTCTATTATCCTCTTCATCAACATAGATGTAAGGTCATCTTCTTGATTTTCTATTATGCTGCATTGTTCAGGGCTCTTCGCCCCTGGATGGCTGGGTTCTGGAGATGCCATATTGCTCTGTCTTTTGTTGGTTGAGCTTTTATGCTGACCTGTACCCATTGGGCTGATTTAGGTGTTGGCTGTTAGTTTCTGTGCTTCCTGGAGTCCTGAGGTAGGGAGTATCCCCTTGGCCGGAAGATGATTTTTCCTGAAGGATTTCTTCTCTGCTTTTTGGTTATGGTCACTGTATGGCCAGTGTTTCTCAGGAGTTGCCACTGCTCACCTCAGGTTTATAGCCCTGAGTAGTAGCTGTGGTCTATGTTAGGCAGGGGGGGGGATCTCCTCTTACCCATAGAATTTCTCAAGACAGCTGCCCCACTGCTGGGTTTCTTGTTATAAATTTAGTGTGCTGCTGCTCACTAAATTTCCAAGTACAGTCCTCTTGAAGAACCTGCTGATTCCCTAGCTGTGGGGTTTTCTCCCAACAGGGAAACTCAGTCTGTTATCCTGGGGCGCACAGTTCTGTCCGGTAAAGTGAGAGGTGCACTCAGCAAGTCTCTGGGCCAGAGGCTGATTGCTCCGCTCTGGACCTGGAGAATGTGCACCTAGGTTGAGTTCGTGCCTGGGGGCGCTGCTCTGGTCTGGAGGCTGGGTGCTTCACTCTGGACCAGAAGCTGTGTGTCCCTGTCTGGGAGGGCGGCTGCAGGCACTGCTCTGGTCCAGATGCTGTGGGTGCAGCCCTCTTGAAGGATCAGGGATTCCCACAGTTTTGACAGTCTAGCTAGGGATAACTGCTTGATCCTTGGCACAGTATCTGAGGGCTGCTGTAATGGCTCTCTGGCTTTTGTAGGTTTGAGGATGCACCTGTGTGTCCCAGTGCCCTAGGGGAACTCAATAATGGCAGCAGAGCACAGTGCTCCTGCCTGCACTAGAGTCTGCGTGAGTCCAGGAAGTGTTTTTGTGCTGGGTGTCCTAAGTGTTAGAGCTGCTGACCCTCTCTACTGGGGGTTTCCTCCTGCCAGAGACAAGCAGTCTTTGCTTTGGGGCCGCTGTTCTGTCTGGGGTGCCGAGTAAAACCCACAGGCACAGTTGCCCGCTTGTGGCTCCGCCTTTCTGGCCGTTTGGAGCCTTGGCGGCTCCCTAGACTGGGTAATTTTCCCTAAACCGTTTCGGGGTGGGGGTGTCGGCTGAGTGCTCTGAGATCAGAGCCGTTTCCCTCCCTGTGGGTTTGCACCTGCTTTGAAACGCAGTCTCTGGTGCCTGGTGCCCTGGTGCCCACAGTTCTATCTGAGGTGGTGAATCAGGCGTGCAGGCAGGGCTCCGTGCCAGCGCCTGGATCCCGGCTCTGGGTCCGGGCTGGCTCTTGGGGCACCCGCGGAACCCGAGTCAAGAAAAGAAAATTTGACCACAGAGATACCAGGAATATATATGCACAAAGAAAAGGGGCACTAAGGAGACAGTAAAAAGATGAAAGATTGAAAGCCAAAGAGGGACATTTCATTTATAAATGATGATGACATACTAGAACCTCAATTTACCTTCCGGGCTTTCAGATTTTCAGAGCTACAAGTTCATGAATTTCTATTGTTTAAGCCACCAAACATGTGGTGCTTTGTTATGGCTGTCCCAGCACACTGCTGTGTCATTATCCCACCATTAAAGGGTTCCAAAAAGCCACATTATGTTGCCACTACAGTCCTGACACAGTAGGTTTGGCACTTTCTCCTTAATGCTCACTTTTCTACTGGGATGAAGGTTCTGTTTTTCTACCTTCTCTAGTAATAAAGAGAAAACGGTCACCATTCTCTATGTAATAGCTCTTCACAAAGGTAAGCACTTGAAATAAATCATCCCTTTCCAGATTGAATAAATTGAACTGCACAGAGGGCATAATAAAGAAGAAAACACTCTGGTCTAAAAGAGAACATACTAAAAAAAATGAGGGAGAGGTGCTAATGGGAGCCTGTGACGTTGATGGAAACGAAGCAGTGAATCTAATTTATCCTTCCTCTCTCCTTCCTACTGCATTTTGCATTTGGTTTCCATGGAAATCCACTTTTGTGGATGATCTCTTCTCACAGGAGCTACAGGCAGACTTTTTTCAATTTGCATTACACAGTGATTTATGTAGCACGCAGGGAGGCAACGAAAAGGAAGAAGGAAGGCTGGAAGAAGGTATGGAGGGGTGTCAGCTTAACTCAGACCTTTCCTGGTTCTTTACCTACTCAGTGTTTAAAACATCAGAAGCCACAGGGCTGGCAGCACATCCCAAGGTTTTGTTGCTGTTCTTGTTTCTTTTCTCTTTTCCTTGTTTTATATGCTATGTATGTGTGTGGATGTGCACGCACATGTGTACAGGTAAAAGACTGAGGTTGACAATGTGTGTTGACCTGTTTTCTTTCTCTTATTCACTGAGGCAAGGTCTCTACTGTACCTATAAGGCTAGTCGAGCTAGCCAGCTTGTTCCAGGGATCCTCTGTTTTTTTCACATACTAGAATTATAGGTGGGGTTTCAGAGTAAAACAGATTAGCAACTAGGCTGAGGGACCATTCATATGATATTTTTGTAAAAGAATCTGGGTGCTTTTAGCCCTTGTCCTAAGAATCTACCTCAAGATAAATTGAAAAGTTTGGGACATCCTCCCAGTTCTGTGTCTCTGAACTCTGGTCCACATGCTTGCTGATTGCCTGGTTGTTGAACCATCTTCCTGACCCATTGAGAAGTAAAAAGAAAGTTCTTCTTACACTCATAGGTATTTTATTGGCAAAATACAGGACTCAACCAAATCTAGGAGATGTTACAAAAGAAAGGCTATATAAAAAGATGTCACCTTTTGCCCATGTTGATCAACTCTGAGAGCTTGCATGGTTGCTGACATGTCTAGACTCTATCTGCTTACCCAAGGCAACTAAATAAAGATTCAAGAAGCCTCAAAGCATATGAAATTTATTTCTGGTTTCTATTTAGAAGCAAAGGTGAAAGGGTCAAGATTCTGGTTCCAAACTTAGACAAGAATCATCAGCCTTATAGGCCTAGGATTTCACATGGGGTATTGTGTGTCACATGGAGCCAGCATTTGTAGGAAAAGTGCTTTAGAGCTGAGGTTGTTCTGTCCCATCTCTTCTTTCTCATTCTGCTACTCTCTTGGTACATGGCCCAGTGTCCCCCTGATTCTGATAGTCTTTTCCAATATTAGAAATCATTTAATAGGGGCTTACATATTCAGAGGGTAAGCTCATGACCACCACTCTGAGGAGCATGATAACAGGTAGACAAGTATTGTGCTGGAGAAGAAATGGAAAGCTTACATCTGATCAGCAAGAATGTGCCAGAGGGGTGTGGGAGGCAGAAAGGGAGAGAGAGAAGAAGAGGAAGAAGTAGAGAAAGAGGGACAGGAACAGGGAGAGGGACAGGGACAGGGAGAGACTGGGAATGGCCTAAGTCTTTTGAAACCTCAAAGCCCACCCCAAGTCATATCTCCTCTAAGAAGGCCATACATTCTAATCCTTCCTGAAAAGCTGTACCATTTGCAGACAAAGCATTCAAACATGTGAGCCTATGGGGCCTAATCTCATCACCCGACCCCCAGAAACTTGTAGCTATATAATTATGTCATTGTGTGAAGCTATGAAGGTGAAGCAGAGCATGTGAAGATACGAGGATGGTGGAGATGTCAGACATGTGTTATGCCTGCCAAGGACCTGCAGACAGACTAGCTTTTTGAGACCGCCATGGAAAGAGTCTCCTGCCCCATGTCTGACCTCAGCAGTTTTTCTCAATGAGAATTACATAACCTTTTTACTCCTGTATTCTTTATGACTCAAAATCCAGAGAACCTCCTGTCCTATGCTGCTAAGTTTTGCTTGCTATTGAGCATGGCCCCCTCTTTTAATTACCTTTACATAAATTTTGGTTTGTTGATGCCTTTCTTTGTTGCAATAGCTTGCCTGTTTATAAATTAAAGGATTATCTTGGTGGGGTCTTGCCCTGAAGATATCACTCTCTTTATTCCATTTAGCACTAATGGACCTCTATTTTTCTACCTCAACCCAAGTTTTGACCCCAACATTAATTTTTTGTTCTCTTTTTACCCTCAAACTGTACATTTTGTATTTCATTTATCCCCCACATACTCTTTTTCTTTGAATATCTGCATAAAAGTACTCACTAATGACCATACAATAGTGTCAACATTATGCCTTCAAAAAAATAAAGTAAACCTATCTAAAATTGTTATTAAATTACAATCAAAGTTAAGACCATAGGTAGCAGAAAAATAAGTGATTCAAGTCATTCAATATTAGGCCTTGAAATCTTCTCTACCAAAGAGAGTAGTCCCAAACTTTTCTATTAAGCATCAGGCAGATTCTCAGGACAAGGGCAGAAAGCAGCCACATTCTTTTACAAAATATAGTAAGAATGGTCCCTGAGCCTGTTGTGCTCTGAAACCTCTTGAGTTGTGCCTCTATAGGCCAGAGTGCTGTCAGCACTATGATCTTCCAGGCTCCTACTAGACTGGCCGAGTAATCTCTGCTTACATTGCACAACTGCTTTTTCTAGTCCCAAGTCCCAAAGTATTCCACATTCCTCTAAAAATCAGCATGATTAGACCTGCCACTACAATATTACACTTCTTGGTATCAATGTCTTGTTCTATTTACATTTCAATTACTATAAAGAGATATCATGATCAATGTTTGTAGAAAAGTTACAGAAGTTATATAATGGGTGCTTACTATTTCACAGGGTGAATGTATGACCATCATGGGAAAGAGCATTGCATCAGTGGTGTGGAGGAAAGCTAAAAGAAAGGTCAAATAGACAAATAATGCTCTGATGGTGCCAACTTGCATCAGCACATTTCCCTTCCTTTTTAAATAAGGACTCTTAGTTTCTGTTCTAATGGAGCAAATGACCTGCAAAAATACAAACACAGAAGGTCTCAGTGGCCATCTCCAACTTAATACTTCTCCCAAGCTCTCTTGGACACAGAACATCGAGCTCTGCAAGTCCTTTCCTCACTTCTTCCTATGTACTTAAGTTGTAGTCCTAGTCCAGCCCATGCCTGGGTTTCTCTCAGATCTAGCCCTCCATGCTCTCTAATGCTCATGCTCCTTCAAATACCAAGACCAGCAAACCCACTTGTTCCTCATCATTTTGTAGTTTTGACCCTCCATGGTAGAGTATATAGGATATGTTTCCTCCTTCACAGTGATTTTTAAGACTACCAACATCCAGTTATTCTGTGAAAAACTGTCCATACAAGATTAACATACAGGTTATTTCACAGGCCCAATGGCTGATAAGGCAAGAGTTCTCTTATCTATTTCAACCATAGATGTTTCTCTTGTGCTTATAACCATCTAGTCACTGTATAAAAACATTGTTGTGTCATCTTCCTTCCTAACATAAGCTTCTCACACACCAAACTTTTAGGCTGTTTATTCATGCCTGGGTTTGCAGAACTCAGAACTTCATTGATTCCCAAATATACTTGGGTTTGTTAAATGAATGATGAGCAAACAAATCAATGGACATCCTCCTGGAGAAACAGGCTTCCTTCCCCCTTTTTTTCTTGTTATTAATAATCCTTTTTTATCTAGCCAGCAAGCTGAAGGACCTGCTTGAAATTCAAAATACATGGTGTCATCATCCAGAGGACCTTGTTAAAACAATAATTTTGTTTCCTGTATAAAATACAGAGGAGAAAATAAAGATTCAATTTAGCCTAGAATTCACCATTAATTAATTTAATGGACCATATATAAATTCTATTTCACTAATTACCAAAAAAATTCATTAGGAGGTCTTTTATTATTATAAGTTTTGTTTAAATAAAAGCCTAGAGTAGCAATAGCAGCTGGTCCTCATTATTTGAGGATTGCATGTTCACAAACTCATCTATTCACTAGCAATTGTTTAAAACTGTACAGTGAATACATGTGGTGTTTTCATGATCATTCAAAGACTTAACACCTAAAAAGTTGCAGCTACAAAAGAATAAAATCCAAAGTGAGGGAGATCGAGGTGGTACAGCTCTTCATTCTCAGCTCTAACACTCATGTGAGTACATTTTGTGTGTGTGTGTGTGTGTGTGTGTGTGTGGTATTCTTAATACCACCACATTTTTCACATTTTTGTACCTTTAGTTGGTGGTTTCAATGCTAAAATGTTGTCACAAGTTGTAGCGCTTAGAAACTATCAATTTTACCTTAGGACAGGGAGAATACAATGTGCTTCACAGAGCAAAGTGTGATGAAGGAGCCTTATTCATTTTGTTATAGTGGCCCTGGCTATATATTCACTGTCAATGAATCACAATACTGCTTAAATAAGAGGATGCTGGCTGTTAGATTGGGTGATGTTAGCATCACCTAGGAGAAACACTTCTGAGTGTATCCATGAAAACATTTTCAGAGAGATTTTCATGAGGTGGGAAAGCACAGACTGACTGTGCCTGAATCCCAGACAGAATATAAAAGGCAAAGAGAAGGAAGAAAGCTGAGCACCAGCATTCCTATGTCTCTGCCTCCTGGTTATCATGCAGTGCAACCTGCCACCCACACTACTTCCCCTATGATTACAGCTTCTCCTGCTTCCATGCCTTCCCTCTACTGAAAGGCTGCATTCCCCATAAACCACAAGCCTCCCAAAAGCTCTCTTCCCTAAGTAGCCTCCTGTCAAGCAAGAGGAAAAGTTGTAGATACAAAGTCTTTATAGAAACATGCATGAAATGATGTTTTGTAGAAATGTGCATGAAATAATTTTGTTGTTGTTGTTGTTGTTGTTATATTCAGTTGATGAAAATGCAACCAGAATGTATTGTGCAGCTAACATTGGTTTTTCTCCTGGGAGCAATGGTTCATTAGTCATGAGCTTGACAACATTACTACATCAAAAAGTGACCATCCACAGGATAGCCTTCACATTATTTACAGATTGTATGATAATGGGGGAGATGTTATGCCTTGAGGAAAGCATCTGCTTCAGTGAAAGGAGGAGAATCTCTAAGCATGTCCTCTAGCAAGCATCTCAGCTTCATCACCTCAGAATTTATTGGAGTTAGTTGAACATTTATTTTGGAATTGTCCCAGGGTTTTTGTGAGAATGTTATAAGGATTGATGTTTTGTTTCCCATGTGTGAAACACTGACAACATGCTTTGGTACCCAACATCTCTCCTGCTCACCACTGCTTAAGCAGAAAACATTTACTGTTGATCACACCAGTATATGGCTTATAATTTCTCTGCAAATTAGTCATGTCCATATGGTTTTAAAACAGATGACTTCATTCCCTCTGTTTTCGAAGCTGAAATTTAGACCTCTGGAGGCTGATTTCAACGATCTTAGGTACAGTTCTCTTTCTACTCAAGCATGGCTTGAACCTCCTAAGTCTTCCTTGCTGTCTGAGAGCCATCTCCTGGATCCATCCGGAAAGCCTGAATCTACCTTTCTCAACAACATTTTATTATTCTGTTAAAACCATCATCAAATTTTGACTGGGTTGATAAATTTTAAAACAAATCCCTCAAATTTTAAAAACTGAATAAAGATAACATCAGATTAGAATTTAGTAGTCTACAGGATGTGTCCATTTCAATGTGGTGCCATTGCTCCTTAGATTTAAATTAAATGTGGATTAGAAAAAAAGAGAAAGAGAAAGAAAAAATATGCGCTTTTCCCTAACAATCCCTCTGCAGCTTTTGTTCATCAGCTCTTCCCTCGGTCAATAATGTTTTTAGATGACACAGCTCTGGTCCCCATGGCAACGTATCAGAAAAGGTCCACTTATGAAAGAGCAGGGTCTTCTAGTTGCCATAAGCAATGTTTTCCTAATGGCTTATCAAGGCTAAAGATATGTTCAGAGTGGGTTTGCTTGCTTGTTTGTTTCAAAATCACAAGAATGGGCTTTGTGATCTTGAACATTTACCTTCAGTTAAATTTTCTTTTCTTTGGTATGTTTTCTACTTTATGAAAACAAATTAATCTCCCAGAACATTATGAATACCATAAACCATCTTCAATAAATTGTTGTCTGTTTTATAAAATCAGATGGTACAAAAGAAAAATAAATGCTTCTTCAATATAAAGTAACATCATCTTAGCCTGTGGTTATCAAGTTGTAATATGAAAATCTCAGCGATGTCAGAGATAAAATCACTTCAAGCTACAGAAAGGCAGCATCTGAGATACATTTGTCTCTGATTGGTTTCAGGATAAAGAAAAACAAAGATGTATAGATGTTGGCTGTTAGAGTCTGGGCTGTCACTCAGCATTCACTCCTTTATCATCCAAAAACCACTTTCTGAGCATTCAGCATGTGTGAATCTCAGCTTGATCAGGCCATGACTTGGAACCAGCTCAACACTGTGTATGTATCATGATGCCCCTTCTGAAGGAATGGCTCAACTCCAATGACAGACATCTGTGTTGATAATGTATTGAGTGATGTCGGACTTATAATACATATACTTTTCCTACAATAATCAATCATGAGCTTAGGAAGAGCGTAAGATAAACCACAGAAGAGGTGAAGTCACTTTTCAAAATTCAGATAAGGTGAAACATAGAGAACCCTGCCTTGAACTTCTTTCACCATATTTTAATTTGCTGTGGGTGTTTGGGGTGATGTTTTGTTCTCTTTCCAACATCACACAATTTATGTTATGATGCACTCTGCAAAAATTTAGAAGGACAGAATTCTAAGCCTTAACATTCATTCATCTTTAAACTGATGCTAACACACACACACACACACACACACACACACAGACACACACACACTAGGAGCCAAGGAAACTGAGCTTTGTCTCAACTGGGCATCTCTAATCTCAGTGTGCTATCTTAGGCCAAGGAGTTCCTAGAAAGATCGAGAGTTCTATTCCCATTGTCATCTCTTGTGTAAACCAAGACATGTAAGTCCCATCTTCACGAACATCACTCTAGCACAGGACTGTATCATTGGCAAAAAGTTATAGTAACTACCTGCACACTGACTTAGAATTCAATGCAAAGCAATATTGGAAGGAATCATGCTTATGTAAACCTAAAAAAATTCAATGTACACAGTAGTGCCCCTTTATTTATGGCTTCCTTTTCTGTCATTAACTGTAATCTGAAAATATTGATGGAAAAATTCCAGAAATAAAGAATTTACAAGTTTTAAATTACATGCTATTGTGAAAAACATGACAGAATGTCACAGACCAGGACATGAATCCTACCTTTGTCAAACACATCCTCACTGTATGTCTTTGTTATCTGCCTGGGAGGAACTTAGTAGCCATCAAGATAGTCACAATTGAAGTAGTATTGCATTGTTTGTGTTTGGGTAACACTTATTTTATGTAATAATGGTTACAACTCATAAAAGTAACAATAATGGCTATTTAGATATAGAAAAAAATTTTTTTTTCTGAGTCAGGATTTCTGTGTGTAGACTTGGCTGTCCTGGACTCATTTTGTAGACCAGGCTGGTTTCAAACTCACAGATATCTGACTGCCTTTGCCTTCCTGAGTGCTGCTGGGATTATAGGCTTGCACCTGGGTAGAAATAGAAATTTCTTATATTGAACTTGCAAGGTGCAATGAGCAAAACATTTTTTCTATGTAATTATAAGAATATTCTGTTAAATTTAAACTTCAGTGGTTACAGGCATAGTATATGGATAAATTTTTAGTTCAAATGAAAAAGTACCAGATTGCAGGGCTCTCTACTATCTTCAGTCATCCTTTAGTAATCTGAAAACGTATCTCCTAAGGATAAAAGTAGCTTTTTTTCTAGATGACTCTGAAAAGGCACCTGCTCAAATTTTAACTAGAAGCACAGTTCATACTCTAAAATTCTAACTAGCACAGTTCATACTCTAAAATGGTGTCTGAACCAAATTATGGCTAAGTTGTTATTTCCTTTTTTAATTAATTAATTAATTTATGTATTTATTAAAGTTTATTCACTTTGTATCCCAGCTGTAGCCCCATCACTTGTTCCCTCCCAATCCAACCCTCTTTCCCTCACCTCCTCCCATGCCCCTCCCCAAGTCCACTGAAAAGGGACTCCTACCCTTTCCTCTGACCCTCAGGTCTCATCAGGACTAGTTATATTGTTTTCCTCTGTAGCCTGGTAAAGGCTGCACTGCCCTCAGGGGAAGGTGATCAAAGAGCCAACCATTGAGTTCAAATTAGAGAGAATACCTATTCCAATTACTAAGGAACCCACTTGGAGCCTTAGATGCCATGGGCTGCATCTGTGCAGGGGTTCTAGGTTATCTCTATGCTTGGTCCTTAGTTGGAGTATCAGTCTCAGAAAAGACTCGTGTGCCTAATTTTTTTGTTGTTGTTGTTCTGTCACTCTCTTGTGGAACTCCAGTCCCCTCTAGGTCTTTCTCTCTCCCCCTTCTTTCACAAAGTTCCCTGCACTCTGCCCAAAGTTTAGCTATGAGTCTCACCATCTTCTTTAATAACCTGCTAGGTAAAGTCTTTCAGGGTCCTCTGAGGTAGGCTCCTGTCCTGTTCCCTGTTTTCTCCCTCTTCCAATGTCTGTTCCTTTTGCCTTTCTCAATGAGGATTGATTATCTTACCCAAGGTCCCCCTTCTTGCTTAGCTTCTTTATATACAGATTTTAGTATGTTTATGCTGTATTATATGGCTAATATCCACTTAAAAGGGAGTATATATCATGTGTGTCTTTCTGCTTCTGTGATACCTCATGCAGAACAGTCTTTTCTATTTCCCACCATTCACCCACAAATTTCATGATTTCCTTGTTTTTAATTGCTGAGTGGTATTCTATTCGGTAAACATAGCATAATTTCTGTATCAATTCTTCAGTTGAGAGACATCTAGGTTGTTTCTTGATTCTGGCTATTAAGAATAAAGCTGCTACAAACATTGTTGAACAAATGTCCTTGTTGTGTACGTGAACATATTTTGGATATATGATCAGAAGAGGTATAGCTTGATCTTGAGGAAGCACTATTCCTAATTGTCTGAGAAAGAACCAGATAGATTTCCAAGTTTACATCCCCACCAGCAATGGAGGAAGGTTCTCTTTTCACCACATCCTCTCCAGTATGTGTTGTCACTTGAATTTTTGATCTTAGCCATTCTTATGGGTGTAAGGTAAAATCTTAGGGTCTTTTTTGATTTGTCAGGGTCATTTTTTGATTTTTAAAATTATTTTTATTTTATTAATTACAGTTCATTCACTTTGTATCCCCCCTGTACCTCCCTCCTTCCTCCCCTCCCAATCCTTCCCTCCCTCCCTTTTTCCCACCCGTGCCCCTCCCCAAGTCCACTGACAGGGGAGGTCCTCCTCCCCTTCCCTCCAATCTTAGTCTATCAGGTCTCATCAGGAGTGGCTGCATTGTCAGAGTCATTTGATATGCTTTCTCCATATCCTCTTCAGCATCTATTGTCACTTGAGTTTTGGATCTTAGCCATTCTGATGGGTGTAAGGTGAAATCTAAGTGTTCTTTTGATTTGTATTTCCCTGATAACTAAGGACGTTGAGCTTTTCTTTAAGTGTTTCTCTGCCGTTCAATATTCCCCTATAGGGAATTCTCTGTTTACCTCTGTACTCCATTTTTTAACTGGATTACTTGAATTTATGCTGTTTAACTTCTTGAGTTCTTTATACATTCTGGATATTAGCACCCTGTCAAATATAGGGTTGGTGAATATCCTTTCCCATTCTGTAGGCTGTCATTTTGTTCTGACAACAGTGTCCTTTGCTTTACAGAAGATTTTCAGTTTCATGAGGTCCCATTTATTGATTGTTGATCTTAGAGCCTATGCTTTTGGTGTTCTGTTCAGGAAGTTGTCCCTTGTGCCAATGAGTTCAAGGCTCTTCCTTACTATTTCTTCTAACCAATTTAGTGTGCCTGGATTTATGTTGAGGTCTTTGCTCAACCTCGACTTTACTTTTGTGCAGGGTGATAAATATGGATCTATTTGCATTTCTCTGCATGTAGACATCCAGTTAAACTAGCACCATTTGTTGAAGACGCTATCTTTGTTCCATTGTATGGTTTTGGCTTCTTTGTCAAAAATCACGTATCTGTAGGTGTGTGGGGATATTCTGGGCCTTCTATTAGATTCCAATGATCCAACATTCTGTGTCTATGTCAGTACCATGCAGATTTTTATTACTACTTCTCTGTAGTACAGATTGAGATCAAGGATGCAGATACCTCCAAACGATCGGTTACTGTACAGGATTGTTTCAGCAATTCTGGGTTTTTTGTTTCTTCATATGAAACTAAGAATTGTCGTTTCTAGTTCTATAAATAATTGTGTGGGTATTTTGATGGGAATTATATTAAATCTGTAGATTGCTTTTGACAGGATGGACATTTTCACTGTTAATCCTACTGATTCATAAGCATGGAAGATCTTCCCATCTTCTGATAACTTCTTCAATTTCTTTCTTCAGACTTGAAGTTTTTTTGCAACAGGTCTTTCTCTTGCTTGGTTAGAGTCACAGCAAGGTATTTTATGTTGTCAGTGGCTATTGTGAAGGGAGTTTTTTTCTTAATTTCTGTCACAGTCTTTCCTACATAGGAGGGCTACTAATTTCTTTGAGTTAATTTAGTATCTAGTCACATTGCTAAAGGTATTTATCAGGTGAAGGAATTTCCTGGTTGAATTTTTGGGGTCACTCAGGTATACTATCATATATCATCTATAAATAGTGATATTTTGACATCTTTCTTTCCAATTTGTATCCCCTTGATCTCCTTTAATTGTCTTATTGCTCTGCCTAGGACTTCAAGTTTTATGTTGAAGAGATACAGAAAGACTGGGCAGCCATGCCTTGTCCCTGATTTCACTGGGATTGATTTAAGTTTCTCTCTGTTTAGTTTGATATTGGCTATAGGCTTGCTTGTATATTGTCTTTACTATGTTTAGGCATGTGCCTTGTATTCCTGATCTCTCCAAGACTTTAAACATGAATGGGTTTTGGATTTTGTCTAAAGCATTTTCGGCATCTAAGGAGATGATCATGTGGATTTTCTCCTTCAATTTGTTTATAGATGGATTACATTGATGGATTTCCATATATTGAACCACCACTACATGCCTGGGATGAAGCCTAATTGGTCATGGTGGACATTATCTTTTATGTCTTCTTGGATTTGGTTTGCCAGTATTTTATTGAGTATTTGTGTATAAATGTTCATAAGAGAGATAGGTTGAAAGTTCTGCTTTTTTGTTGAGTATTCGTGTTGTTTAGGTATCAAGGTGCCTGTGGCTTCTCAGAATGAGTTTGGTAATGTTTCTTCTGTTTCTGTTTTGTGGAATAGTTTGAAGAGAAATGGCGTTAGCTCTTCTTTGAACATCTGGTAGAATTCTGTGCTGTAACCCTCTGACCCTGAGCTTTTTTTTGGAAAGGAAACTTTTGATGACTGTTTCTATATCTTTGGGGGAGACAGGACTATTTAATCTATTTACCCGATCTTGATTTAATTTTGGTAAATGGAATCTATCAATAAAATTGGCTTTTTTGTTTTGTGGCATGTAGGCTTTTGTAGTAAGACCTAATGATTGTTTGGATTCCCTTAGTGTCTGTCGCTATGTCTACCATTTTGTTTCTGATTTTACTCATTTGGATAGTTACTCTATACCTATTAGTTAGTTTGGCTAAGGGTTTGTCTATCTTGTTGATTTATGAGACCAAGAACCACCTCTTGGTTTCATTATTTCTTTGAATTGTTTTCTTTGTTTCTAATTCATTGATTCAGCTCTAAGTTTGATTATTTCCGGTGGTCTGCTCCTCTTTACTGTAGCTCCTTCTTTTTTTCCCCCCTAAGGCTTTTAGGTTGAGCCATTAAGTTTCTTGTATGAGATATATCAAACTTCTTTCTAGAGGCACTTAGAGCTATGAGCTTTCTTCTGCTTTCATTCTGTCCCATAAGTTTGGGTAGTGGTGCCTTCATTTTCATTGAATTTTAGGAAGTCTCTAATATCTTTTTTTGTTTCTTCCCTGACCAAGCTGTCATTGAGTAGAGAGCTGTTTAATTTCCATGTGTAAGTAGGGTGTTTGTTATTTCTGTTGTTGTTAAGTTTTAGGCCATAAGATAAGATACTACGGATTATTTCAATCTTCTTGTATCTGTTGAGGTTTGCTTTGTGCCCAACTATATGGTCAATTTTTGAGAAGGTTCTTTGAAAATAAGGTATACATTTTTGAGTTTGGGTGAAATGTTCTGTAGACATCTATGAGGTCCATTTGATTTGGGACCTCTGTAAGTGCCACTATTTCCCTATTTAACTTCTGTCTAGATAATCTGTCCCTTTGTGAGAGTGGAGTGCTGAAGACTCCCTCTAATAAAGTAGTGGGATGAATGTGTGATTTCAGCTTTAATAATGTTTCCTTTACAAATGCAGGTGCTCTTGTTTTGGGGGCATAGATGTTCGAGATTGTGATGTGTTCCTGGTGGATTTTTTCTTTGATAAGAATAAAATATCCCTCCTCATCTTTTTTGATTAATTTTGTTTGAAAGTCTATTTTATTAGATATTAGGATAGCTACTCCAACTTGGTTTCTGGGTCTGTTTGCTTGAAAAACATTTTTCGAGCCATTTACTCTGAGGTAGAATTTATCTTTGTTGCAGAGATGTGTTTCTTGGATCAGAAGAATGTTGGATCCTTTTTCTGCAACCATTCTGTTAGTCTGTATCTTTTTATTGGAGACTTGAGTCCATCTATGTTGATAGATAATAGTGACCAATGAGTGTTAGTTCCTTTTATTGTGGAGTTGGTGGTGTTACCGTGTTTCTATGCTTGTTTTGTTTTAAATTTTTGTTGTGAATTTATCTATATCCTGTGTTTTCTTGGGTGTAGTTTATTTCATTGGATTAGAGTTTTCCTTCTAGCATCCTCTGTATTGCTTGGTTGCTGTGTAGATATTGTTTAAGTTTAGTTTTGTCATGGAATATTTTGTTTTCTCCATCTATGTTGATTGAAAGCTTTGCTGGGTGTAATAGTCTGGGTTGGCATCTGTGGTCTCTTAGACTCTGCTTGACATCTGCTCAGGCCCTTCTGGCTTCCACAGTTTCTGTTGAGAATTCTGGTGTGGTTCTTCTAGGTCTACCTTTATATGGTAGTTGGACTTTTTCCCTTGCTGTTTTTAATATATATATTGTAAATATAGTGTTTTGACTATTATGTGATTTGAAGAGTTTCTTTAATGGTCTAGTTTATTTGGTTTTCTGTAGGCTTCTTGTATGTTAATAGACATCTCTTTCTTTAAGTTGGAAAATTTTTCTTCTATGATTTTCTTGAAAAAAACTTCTGGACCTTGGAGCCTGGATTGTTCTTTTTTTTTGTCTATTCCTATTATTCTTCTATTTTGTCTTTTCATGGTGTCCTTGATTTCTTGGTTGTTTTGTTTTGGGGAGATTTCTGCTTTCACTTTTTTTTTTTTTGAGAGATGTATCAATTTCTGCAATTGTATCTTCAGCACCTGAAATTCTCTCTTCCATCTCTTATATTCTGTTGGTGATGCTTACCTTTGTGGTTCCTCATCTTTAAGTTCTTGAGCTACAGGGTTTGTTCTGTTTGTGTTTTCTCTATTGATTCCAATTCTGTTTTCATGTCTTGCACCATTTCCTTAATCTGTTTGAATGCGGATACCTGTCTTTCCATGATGGACTCTATTTTTTATTCGTTTCCTCTTTATGTGCCTCTATTTGTGTGGCTATATTTACCTGTTTTTTTTTCAATCTTTATAAAACATCTTTACTTTCATTTTAAAAATTGTATCTTGCTGTTTTAGAAAACGTACATATTCATTGAGAAAATCTAGATAACTCAAAAGTATACAGGAAATGAAATAACTTGTATATATATTCACACACCACTTAACAATACTTTTGGTCCATGATGGACTGCATGTACAAGCATAGTGCTATTTGATCATGGCCTCTAATGATGTGGTAGCCATCTTAACTTGTGTAAACATTCTACAGTGCTTGCACAATGAAATCCCTTAAAGTCCCAGTGCTCAGAATGTATCCATGTCTGTCTCATGATCATTTGGAATAACCAGTTCCTCATTATGTAGGTTAGATAGGTTACTTCCAGGGACTGCTTCTGACATGAACTGATTGGCCTGCTCTTTGTTCACCTCCCCCTGAGGAGGGAGCAGCCTTACCAGGCTACAGAAAAAGACAATGCAGCCACTCCTGATGAGACCTAACAGAGTAGGATCAGAAGGAAGAAAAAGAAACCGTCCCCTACCAATGGACTTGGGGAGGGGCATGAGTGGAGAAGGGGAAGAAAGGGACGGATTGGGAGGGGAGTAGGGAGGGAACTAGAGAGGGGATACAAAGTAAATAAAGTGTAAATAAAAATAAAATTAAAATTAAAAAAATCATAATATGTTATATTTGCCTGTTTTTAATTGAGAGCTCTGTTTGGTTTCCTCTTTGGTGACTCTATTTGTGTGGCTATTTCTTTGAGAGTTTGCTTGTTTCCTCTTTATGTGCCTCTAATAACTCAATAAGCATAGCTTTAAAATCAAGTTCCTATGTTTCTGTTGAATAAAATATCAATTGATTTTGAGGGCTGTTCTTATACTGACCTCTAACCATGTGCTTATCTGTAACCTTTGTTGTTTGCTCCTGGAGTCTGTACTTCAGACTAGGTCTGTCTGTGTCTGGTGCCTGGACTATTCTTCAGGAAGATGAGAGAGGTCCACCGGTTCAAGAGTGGATGTTGGTGTTAAAGCTGTAGCTAAGGGAGGAAGGTTGCAGGCACATGTGTGCAAGTGCAGGCGTGTGCATGGAAGTGTGCCTTAATGACAGGGTGCTGGAGTGTGTAGATGCGTGAAAGGGTGGAACTTAACTGAAGAAGGGGGTGCTGGTGCTGTTCATGGGCACAATGTACCTGTGCTGGTTCCTTGAATACTTCAGTGTCTTCCAGGCTTCTCTTACTGTCCTCCCGTATTCATATCTGTCTGGGCTCCAGGGATTGTTTGCCTGGACTCCACTGGTAGACCCACAGAACAGGAGCTTCAATGTTGAGAACATTGTCCCAAGGATCCTTATGTTGCCCACAGAGGGTGTGTGTGTGGGAAGGATCTGATGTCTGTCTGTCAGCGTATAGGGACCCTGGATCTGGGCCTCTGTACTCATTCACTTGAAGGAGCACTCACTCACTCACAGGCCTAATCAGAAAGCACAGGGGTTCCCCCTGTTTTCTACTTTCAGATTCTGGCCGCAGGGGCAAAAGAGAGTATAGGAGATCTGTCAGCTCAGTGGTGTCCACTGTTTGGCCACCTGGCAGTGAGAACTGTGCTTGGGGAAGCTGCTTCTGCTATCTCAGTCATGGAGCAAGGAGGTTTCTGCTTGGGCTAGACACTGCTGCAGACCTGGGAGGCCTTTACTGCAGCTGCTTCTGCTTTCTCAGTCATGGAGCACAGAGGCTCGTGCTTGGAGCAACCATTCCACCCTCTGCTGAGCAGGGAGGACCATGCTTGGTGCAAGGGGAAGGGTGGGGGTGAATATTCATCACTCCCATCCCTGGAGACATCCAAAGATACAAACTGTCCAAGCTCATGGGTTGTCCTCTCTCGCTCAGGAAGCCTCAATGTCAATATTCTGGCTTCAGCTGCCCCTCCACTTACCAATTTCGGAGTTTCAGATCCTGTGCCCTTCAGATTAGGTGAGCGCTGGTCACCGCCATCTTAAAATTCCTAAGTTGTCTTTTCAATAAGATTTTAGCATGGCAAATGGCCAGGCATGACACAAACAGCTGTGTGTGAAACCTGACCACCAAAATGCTGAAGCGCTGTGGAGGGACAAGGGAAAGATGCTGAGTCTGGTGACAAGTGTGTGATATGCCTCACAGCACACAGGTGACCAAAGTTAAGAGTCATAGAATGAAAAAAACCCTGAGGTCCTTTAACATGAAGACAGGGTATGCCAAGCACTTTGAGGTAGTTTCATACATAATTAACTGCATACAGAGGAGGGCGTGAAGCCAGCTCCTGACGATCACCTTTGCAATAGCCTCAAAAAATGCCAAGTGAGCAGTCTGTGCCCTGTGCAAGCATTTTCCTCAAATAAATGGGGAGAGAAAATGGAGAATATGTGGCTGAAAAATGCAGAAACAAATGAAAGCACAGGAAACAAAGCAGTCATAGTCTCTCAGAAAGGATGGGATTTGGAAAAGAGGGGCCATGAAATCAGCACAAGAGAGTTTCCTTCAGTAATTCTTTATGTCCTTGATACTGCATCAATGTTACTGATAAATAGATAAGGAATTATAAATATCTTCATAATGTAGGAATCAAACATTCTTGAGGTTATGTCTGTTTTCCTGGCCATCCAGCTCCATTATAATCCCAACCAAATATTCAGCCTCACCTGACTTTTGGGTGTCTTCCCGCAAATGCTTAGCACAAACAGCTTCACTGCCTCCAATGTCTTAGCTCCCCAAGTAAAATCTCAGAGGCCATCACCTGGAAATTTCCCAGACCTTCAGCCCTGTTTCACTTTCTTTGTCACAGTCTACAGAGGGATGTTTCCTTTCTGTAATAGCTCTCTCCTTACTCAGCATTCCTTTAGACAGAATCTACTACGTATTGTTGAAGTTAACTTCCATATCTCGCAATGAAATGCTTCGTAAGCTTTTTATTATGTAATGTAAGCTAAGATTGATAAAGTAATTTGCACAAAACTACACAACCATCCAGCCACAGAATTGCTTCGGAACCCTGATAACACAGACTCCAAATCCTAAATTCATGCCTTACAAAATTAGAAATGTGTTCATTGTCTTTGTTTTAGCACCCTTCAAATTCTAAAGAGGAAAATGGTGGTGGTTCCACATGGTGTCTGCCTGGGTAGTGAGAGCATTGTGTTGAGCTCTGGGGTATGGACAGAAAGCAGTCTTGCCAATATTGTATATCTTCCTAGGATTCTCCATCCAAATGATTTTAGAGATCTCAAAATGAGCTCTCAAAATTTACTTTTTTTTTTTCTTGAAGTTGTAATTTTAGATCCTGAAACAGATTACAGGTCTGTAATCTCATTTTTTTCTCTTTCTCTCTCTCTCTCTCTCTCTCTCTCTCTCTCTCTCTCATGTGTGTGTGTTTTACAATACTGAAGATCAAATTGAGTCTCATACATAGTGGATAAGCACTCTACCACTCACTGAGCTATACCCCAGTCTTAGAATACTAATGAAATTCTCTAACTGAGAAGCTCTTGAAAGAAAACCAATGTCTTCCCACAGGCACTCCCAGAGAAAAGCAAAGGAAGAGTTCAGGGTGTTCTCATGACATTCAGTTCTGGAGCAGCTGCTCTTAGGATTGCTGCACTCTTAACACTAGAGCAATGTGTTAACTTTGCATTCCCGGATGTGTTTTAAATGATGTGTTCAAAGAAAGGGGCCATAACAGAAACTTTTTCTTTTTCCTGTTAAGGGAAAAAGAAAAGTGTGCCTAGTTGCTATGAAGTTTGCTACTTCTTGATTTACTCTCACTTTACATGGTGTCTTGTACATTTTTTGTGAGGGATGTATATGCATATGTACTGACTCATTTCGAGTGATAGAAAACACACACCTCTGAATGTGTCCAAGCCTTTAAAAATTAACATACAAAATACCAACAACGGTCCTGATTTCTCTGTCTTACTCATTCTGGAAAACTGTAGTGCACATCTAATAGTTGGCCAAAGTCTGACATCACAGCCCATTTCACAGCCCTTAACTCCTAATTGAAATTTCACAGTACAACATTTAAGACATAACTTCAAATTACATCTTCATTTAAGTAAATGTTATTCTAGCCATTTAACTGCATGTTATTTTCTCTCCACTCTATGCTTTTTATGATTTGCTGTTGTTTCTCTAATCATTAAGCCTTTTGGGTATTTACTTGATAACATCTACACTGTCCTAGTTTTCTGTGGGTTAACCTCGTCATTTAGCTAATGGTCTTACCCATTTGTGTGCCTGTGAAGGAAGGAGAACATTTCTGTTCTCACAGGAGACACTAGCTCTTGGCGCACACAGGGCTTCTGTTGTTCAAACTGTCAACTTTGGCCAGTTTCCTTTCTTATAGTCTCAGGCTTGATCCTACAATGAGACTGTGTAGAAACTCAGCAACAGACAAGAAGCACAGATAACATCTGAACAAGAATTCATTTTAAAACATAAATAAATGTCTGTTAAAAAAATCAATCCCTTTCTTCTTCCTTCTAAATAGACTTTAAAAAATAATTATAGAAACTTTAAATAGCCAAAACAATGGAATAGTACTATGAATCTTTCTCACATCCCTGTTCTGGCTCAAGAACTAGAAATATTTTCCTATCATTTTTATCTTTCACACTCACAGCAGTTTTGTTCATTAATTTTGTATAGAATTTTGCTAGAGAATTTTAAAATGTAAATAATTGTACCTGTGAAATACTTTGTTCTTTTAGAGCTAATATATATATATATCAAATATATATTTGCTATTGCCACCAAGGCATTTCACCTATATGAATTAACAATAATTCTTCAATTTCATCTAATACCAAGTTAATATTTAAATGATCCCAGTTGTCATCTCAGACTCAACAGTGCATCTCTATGCTGGACCACATGGCTCCAGAATCAATCCCCAACAATGGAAGAAAAGACTGTTATTTTCATTTCATAATTGTGCTTTACTTTAAATCAGACCCCGAATGCTTCAACATACTGACATAAATGCATTTAATATTTACAAATTCAAACCTCCACCCATTTTCCTACAGGCTTGAGACCTGTGAGTGAAACTAGCCTCCAAAACTCTCCTCACTTTGCTCTAACCTGGGAGTTAGTGTCATTGAAAGGTCATTTAAATACTCCCTACAAATATTCCCTGGTTTTAGGCTTGGTGGCTTTTTCCTCCCAAGTAGCTTGTTCATCTGCAGAAACAAAGATGCCAATTTCCAGCAACTAGGTCACAAAGGTAACCCATTGCCAATGCCATTTGACACCCATGTACTCATCACTGCATTGTCTTTACAGTTGTTTGACCAGGATGGGAAACTGGTTAAATTATCTTCCTGCTGAGCAGAGAAACAGTTCTGAAGCATAGCTAAGAATAGGATTGGGAAGTGTTGTTTGAGTGTGGAGTGTCCCCAGAGACTCATGTCCGAACTCTTAGTGCCTAGATGTTGGTGCCATTTGGGGATGTTGTGGTATCTTCGAGAATTGGGGCAGAGTAAGAGGAAATGGATCTCTGGGGTGCAGGATTTGTGGTCTATAGCTATTGTCTGACAGACTTTTTCTGGGGAGATGCAACACACACACACACATACACTCATGCATTCACATCTAGTTACCCCAGAAAGGGACCCCACAACAGACTAAAGTAACAATTGCATCAAAGTACAGCTTAGTGGACCAATGAGGTTTTATGGAAGTTACTAACAGAACTACAGATGAAGTGTTACATACAGGAGCACAGATGATTAAGAACTAACTGCATTTTCCCAAACCACCCAACATAGGTGGCAACAGCTCACAAACACCTAAAACTCTAGGGCTCTCTGCAAACCTCACATGCAGCTGAGCCTATCCAATAATCTTCTCCCACATTTCAGGTAGTCCATCTGTTCTCCTAGCAACTGGGCAGATCCAAGAATCTCTTTCCACAGCTCTACTAGACAGTCTCTTCCTTCGGCAGTTATTCCCTAATTTCTGTAACTCTCTGGAGAGGACCTAGTGACTTTTTAAAGTTTCACTTCACCCATACACACACAGTTTGCTTACTCCATAAGCCTCTCTGCTCCCACCTGGAGGTCGTGTTTCTATTCTGAGGAAGCCTATCCCCACTTGCTATTCAATTACTGTTTCTTAATGTGAACAAGCTCCCAGCATCACCAAAGTTTTCAGCAGTGCCTTCTACCATGATTGCCACCAGGATAGACTTTTCCTTCAATATGTGAGCCAAAATAAGCCTTTTTCCCCTTATATTACTTTCTGGAATCTTGACCCAAGGTTCTATGTCTCCATAACTCATCATTATGCATGTCTGCAAGACAAGCAAGTAGCACATAGAAAATTCTGCTATCACTTCTGTGTTCATCCTCATGCCATTGCATAGACTACAGCTTCAGTCACCTCTGTGGTACACTACAAGCTGAACCTGACAAAACATGTTCCTAGGTGTCCCTGCTTGATTAGGATGAAACCTAAGCTGTCTTTCTTCCATCATTCTATTATTTTTAAAAAAGGTTCTTTTAATAAATGAATTTGTATTTGATGGGCTGAAACTCTCATGCATTATACTTGCCACCGAGGAACCTCTCCTATTGCTCCAGTGAAAATTTATGGTTTATCCTTAGCTTTAGAAATATCATTAAGGATAATAGCTTATTTGTCTGCTGCTTTAGACCTATTGTGCTTCTCTGCTCACTAAATTACGTAGTTCACACCTTTATGTCTTACTCAATATATGTCTGACTAAATAGAGTGAAAAGTAACCATGTCATAGCCTTTATGTTGTGCTGTCTTGAAATTTCCTTCACCAAAACAACATAATCCAACATTTTAAAATTCAGCTTCACCCGAATTTTTAGGGTTAGAATAAAATAGAGTAAGATTCTTTGCCAGAATGTAATACAATCGGCCTACAGCCCAGTTCTCAGGTGTACTTATTTCTGTCTAAAATGTATAAGCCCAGTCTCCCTTGTGTGCATTCCTATTCGAGCTCTGACTTTCTGGACTTCATCCACAGTGCCTCACTGAGTACTATTTACAACATTTGCAGGCTTCTCTACCTCACAGACACAAGCTCTTCTAGACTCTCACAAGCCTGTTGCATAAGGCCAGTCTTATCACAATAATAGCACCATACAGTTCTAATTTTGTAGTTTATTTTCCCATTGTTGTAACCAACTATGTGACAAGGAATACTTAAAGGAAGAAGAAAAAATTTTATGAGTAAAATCTATCCATGGCAGTGAGAGTGTCACTGGAACTTTGAGGCTACGTGTTCTCAAGATTTGTTCCTAGTAGACTTCTTCTTCCAGCTAGGACTTATTTTTAAAAGGTTCACAACTGCCCTCAAGAGTGCGACCATTTGAGGACTAGATTCAAACATATACATATGTAGGTGGTATTTTATATTCAAACCATAACATTTTACCTTTGACTTCCACAAAATCATACTCACCTCATAGTAAAATGTATTGTCTTCTTTAAAGAGCCTCATAATCTTACATTTCTAACACCATTCAAAGGGCAGAGTCCAGACTGGGCACAGTGGCTCATGCTTGGAAACCTAACATTTGGCAAGCTGAGGCAGGATCATTGTGAGGCTAACCTATGTAGTGAGACCCTGTCTCAACAACAACAACAACAAAATATTCAGAGCATAGTATCTTTCAAGACTCTAGGCCATCTCTTTTATTTATTTATTTATTTATTTATTTATTTATTTATTTATTTATTTATTTATTTATTATTTACACTTTTCTCACTTTGAATCCCCCCTGTAGCTCCCTCCTCCCTCCCTTCCCAATCCCTCCCTTCCTCCCCCTTCTCCACACATGCTGTCCCCAAGTCCACTGATAGGGGAGGTCTTCTTTTCCTTCCTTCTGATCCTAGTCTATTAGGTCTCATCAGGAGTGGCTGTATTGTCTTCCTCTGTGGCCTGGTAAGGCTGCTCCCCCCTCAGGGTGAGGTGATCAAACCCAGATGCCCCTCAACTGAAGAATGGATTCAGAAATTGTGGTACATCTACACAATGGAATATTACTTAGCAATGAAAAACAAGGAAATCATAAAAGTTGCAGGTAAGTGGTGGGAACTGGATGGGATCATCCTGAGTGAGCTATCCCAGAAACAGAAAGACACACACAGTATATACTGACTCATATAGACATATAATATAGGATAAACCTACTAAAATCTGTATACCTAAAGAAACTAATCAAGAGGAAGGACTCTGGCTAAAATGCTCAATCCCCATCCCGAAAGGCAAAGAGGATGGACATCAGAAGAAGGAGAAAAGAGGGAACAAGTTAGGAGCCTGCCACAGAGGGCCTCTAAAAGGCTCTGCCCTGCAGACTATCAAAGCAGATGCTGAGGTTTATGGCCAACCTTTGGGCAGTGTGCATGGAATCTTATGAAAGAAGTGGGAAATAGTAAGATCTGGAGAGGACAGGAGCTCCACAAGGAGAGCAACAGAAAAAAAAATCTGAGCACAGGGGTCTTTCCTGAGATTGATATTCCAATCAAATACCATGCATGGAGATAACCTAGAACCCCTGCACAGATGTAGCCCATGGCAGTTCAGTACAGAAGTGGGTTCCATAGGAATGGGAAGAGGGACTGCCTCTGACATAATCTCATTGGCCTGCTCTTTGATCACCTCTAGGTAATCTCTTAATCTGAACCCCTATAAAATCATAAAACAAGTCACACACTTTCATTATACAGTGTTACATTTGGATAGAAAATACATGCCCCACAGACTCATGTGTTTGATAACCAAGTTAGTAGGACAATTTGAGAGAGTTTGTGGAACTTTTGAGATGCAGAATGTAGATGGAGGAAGTTGTACTCGTTGGAGGACCTTGAGATTTATAGCCCAGCCCTGCTCCTCAACATCCCTCTCCTTTCTGGCAGACTCATATATCAGTCTCCACTGCAACAGTTTTGAGTGTCTACCACTATCATGCCTTCTTCACCATCATGGACTATACCCTCATAATAATGAGTCAAAATATTTCCTCCTTTAATTTACTTCCTGATGGACATCATACACTAATGGTGCCACGTGGCATTGTACATCCTTCCAAACTGCAGATTGTACACCACAAGACTGAACCCTTGTGCAAATGTGTATATTGGGTGATAATGACACAAAGCCTTCACTTCATTGATTGTAACAACTGTACCATTCTCATATGGAATGTTAATGGTGTGGGCTGTTGATGTTGCTTCTTGTTGATGGTGTTGGATGCTATACATATGTAGGAATGGCAGTACAAAGCTAAAAGACTTACCTATAGCTGTAGAATTACTGAGTACACATGAAACATTGTTGATCATAAAGAATGCTTGTTTCTTTCACAGAGTTTTTTTAAAACATCAAATTGGTGAAAAGTCTATAACATCAGCTCTCAGAAAGACAAAGGTCCAAAGACTAATTTCAAAGCCAGCATACATCATCTACAGAGTGAGTTCCAGGCCTTTCTGGATAGTGAGACTCTGTCTCAGAACAAAACAGACTTCCCCTTCCAAATAACAATAGAAGCCAGTTACTAGCCTCCTGCCTTGAGGAAATAAGATTTAGAATGCAGAAAAGCTTAATATTCCTGTGTATGGCAGGTTTGGTGATGGTTTAAGCTTGCTTTAGGGAGTACAGTTGTCCCTGAAATGTGTCAATATGAATACAGAAAATTAATAAGCTGGTTTCTGGGGATTTCCTAAACATGCAGAAAAATGAGCAGTTTGTTTAAAGTTTTCATAAACTACTATAATCCTCACAGCTTCACATAATCTTTTTCTTATAATTACATGTACAAACACATTGTATAAATACATTGTGATCAAGTCAGCTGTGGTGGCACACACCTGTAATCCCAGCACTCAGTGGGGCAAAGGCAAGCAGATCTCTGTAAATTTGAGGTCAGAATGGTCTTCAAAGTGAGCCCAGGACAGCCAAGGATACACAGAGAAACTGTAGAAAGAAAGAAAGAAAGAAAGAAAGAAAGAAAGAAAGAAAGAAAGAAAGAAAGAAAGAAAGAAAGAAAGAAAGAAAGAAAGAAAGAAAGAAAGAAAGAAGGAAGGAAGGAAAGAAGGAAAGAAAGAAAGAAACAACAGGCTGTCATCATATCCACTCCCTCTCGCCTCTCTGTTTTTTTTCTGACTCCCTAATTCTCAACTAGTTTTACTCTTTTCCCAATGTTTTGTGTGTATGTGCATGCATATGTGTGTACAACATGTAGATGTGTCCAGATGAAAGCACACACTTGGGCCCAAATACCCACATCTGATGTGTCTTTGTGATGGTGACATCCATACCGTGTCCACAAAGCAAAACTTCATAGTGCTCTTCTCCATTCTCTCACTCATGATCTTTCCAACTCTACTTCATGATGTTTCCTGAGTCTTGGAGGGGTGATAAATGTCTCAGTTAGGCCAGAAAACTAATGGTCAGTTGTTTTCAGCACTCTCACCAGCCATGAGTCTCTGCAATAACAATCACCCACTGCAAAAAGGAACTTATCTTTCCCATGACAACATCAGCTCCAGTGTATGGGTATGAACATAAATGTTTAGGCAAAATTTTAACTTTGTCCATTTAGCAAAAATGTATGTAACGTATTCTTCCCTGGGCCTGTGACCTTTCCAACTAAGACTTTTGGTCAGATGTGTGTTCAACTTCAATGGAGCAGCCCTTAAATCCAATCAGAAAAGAGCTAGTTACCACCATAACAGTACTTCCACTATGGTACCACTATTGTACATTTTGCCTGGCATGTCAGAATTTTAGCACACAGGGTCTATGATTGGAAAAGACTATTAATGATTTTTCTCTACCAGCAGCATACATAGCGCTATATGTAATAACTCACAGTAAGAAAGCTTTTAGCTCATTTCCAGCTTCATTTCTCTATAACCTGTTCCAAGATGTATGGGAGAAATGTCTTTGAGGATGGGGAGATCAAAACACGTATGGTATGAAAGTAGAAGGTGGTACTTTTATGGAAATCTTTAAACAAGAATGGAGTAGAAAAACAGGAAAAAAAGAAAGGTTTGGGATATGGTATAAAACCAAAATGAAGATGCAAGGAAACCACAGAAATCTAGTACAGATTAAAACAATTAAAATATGTAGTTTTTTATTTAATATAAAATAATTT
The DNA here is from genome assembly GCF_907164565.1 of Psammomys obesus. NCBI lineage: Eukaryota > Metazoa > Chordata > Mammalia > Rodentia > Muridae > Psammomys > Psammomys obesus. The sequence goes on from NW_026590486.1 coordinate 3,495,805, forward strand.
ATTTTGAATTGTACACATATGATATTCAGATAAATTCTTATTATTTTCTTTCATAAATTTATAGTCTCTCTCCTCTGCCCTCCCTTTTTTCTTCCCTACCTTCTTTCTTTTCTTCCTTTTTTTCTCCCTCCTTTGCCCAATCCCCTCATCCTTCCCTTTTGCCCACCCTTCCAGCGTTACTGATAAGGCTTTCCACTACAGTTTGTATAGAAGTGCTAAGAGTGGACATTGATATATTCTTTCTTATATCAGAAAGGAAGACTGTGGCATGCTACTATTGACTATGAAATTTGCTTAGATTATTGTGTTGGTGCCCTTTTTTGGATTAAGAATATATCCTTATAGTGATAATTCTGATGAGAGTCTACAGATTATGTTTCCATTACTTTGTTCTGAATGTTATTTGACAGGACCATTTACTTCGCTCTTTGTATTTTAATGTGTAAATTTACATTAATTGATTTTTATCTAAGAAATCTTATAATAACATATTATCCTCCTGTATTTTGCTACATTAATACAGTTATTTTTTATTAATTACACTTTATTCACTTTGTATCCCCCCCATAAACCTTCCCTTCTCCCCTCCCGACCCCATGCTCCCTTCCCCTTCTTCATGCATGCCCCTCCCCAAGTCCACTGATAGGTAGGTCCTCCTCTCCTTCCTTCTGATCTTAGTCTATCAGATCATATCAGGAGTGCCTGCATTGTCATCTTCTGTGGCCTGGTAGGGCTGCTCCCCCTCAAGGGGAGGTGATCAAAGAGCAGGCCAATCAGATTATGTCAGAGGCAGTCCCTCTTCCCATTACTATGGAACCCACTTGGACACTAAGCTGCCATGGGCTACATCTGTGCAGGGGTTCTAGGTTATCTTCATGCATGGTACTTGGTTGGAGTATGAATCTCTGGAAAGATCCCTGTGTTCAAATTTCTCGTTCTGTTGTTCTCCTTGTGGAGTTCTTGACCTCTCTGGATCTTACTATTTCCCACTTCTTACATAAGATTCCATGCACACTGCCCAAAGGTTGCCCATAAGTCTCTGCATCTGCTTTGATAGTCTGAAGGGCAGAGCCTTTTAGAGGCCCTCTGTGGCAGGTTCCCAGCCTGTTTCCTGTTTTCTTCCTCCTCTGATGTCCTTCCTCTTTTCCTTTCCGGATGGGGATTGAACATTTTAGTAAGGGTCTTCTTGGGTTCATCCTATATTACATGTCTATATGAGTGAGTATATACCTTGTGTGTCTTTCTGCTTCTGGGACAGCTCACTCAGGGTGATCCTTTCCAGATCCCACCATTTACCTGCAAATTTCATGATTTCCTTATTTTTCATTGCTGAGTAATATTCCATTGTGTAGATGTACCACAATTTCTGCACCTATTCCTCAGTTGAGGGGCATCTGGGCTGTTTCCAGCTTCTGGCTATTACAAATAAAGCTGCTACAAATATGGTTGAGCAAATGTCCTTATTGTCCTTATTGATAGGCATATATCCAAAAGATATATGCCTAGGAGTGGTATGGCTGGATCTTGAGGAAGCACTATTCCTAGTTGTCTGAGAAAGTGCCAGATTGATTTCCAGAGTGGTTGTACCAGTTTACATTCCCACCAGCAGTGGAGGAGAATTTACCTTTCTCCACAGCCTCTCCAGCATGTGTTGTCACTTGAGTTTTTCATCTTGGCCATTCTGATGGGTGTAAGGTGAAATCTCAGGGTCGTTTTGATTTGCATTTCCCTAATGGCTAATGACGTTGAGTATTTCTTTAAGTGTTTCTCTGCCATTTGATATTCCTCTACAGAGAATTCTCTCTTTAGCTCTGTTCCCCATTTTTTAATTGGATTACTTGGTTTGCTGCTTTTCAGCTTCTTTAGTGCTTTACATATGCTGGATATTAGCCCTCTGTCAGAGAGAGGGTTGGTGAAGAGTCTTTTCCAATCTGTAGGCAGTCGTTTTGTTTTGATGACGGTGTCCTTTGCTTTACAGAAGATTTTCAGTTTCGTGAGGTCCCATTTATTGATTGTTGCTCTTAGAGCCTGTGCTGTTGGTGTTCTGTTCAGGAAGCTGTCTCCTGTACCAATGAGTTCTAGAGTCTTCCCCACTTTTTCTTCTAACCGATTTAAAAAATATGTAGTTTTACAAATTTAAATGGAGGTACCCTGTGAGTTAATAAAACTGCCCCTAGAAGCCACACATTTATGAACAAAAGTCTCATTGCTTAGCTGTAGCTACTCTTGAATGGTTTTCAGAGAGCCAGCAGAGAGGGATCCATATACATATGGACCATATATATAGGATATATATGGACCTATGTAGGATACATACATATATATATATATATATATATGTATATATATATATATATATATAAAACAACATATACTATTGGTATTATATATTATTATATAACATATATTATATACAATATATTATACATATATTATTACCATTACTCTTGGATATCAATCAGAACTAAACAGAAAGATTCCACTGCTCACGTTTTCCCTATTTCTCACATCTTGCTTTAGTGTGAGTTTTTACAGTTACTGAGCCATACTGTTATTATGTTGTGGGTTTTAAGAAATGTGTAATATATCACCTTAAAAATACACACAGAAAAATGGAACACAATGGATGTGTGATTTCTTTACTGTTGGTCCATCCCAAACTCCCTGGATTCCTTACAAATACTAATCATTTTTTGTTTTTTCTTTTCTAGAATGATGTATGCATAAAAACATATAATTAGCTTTGATTAAGATAAGAATATTTCCTCTTTTAGCAATCTGTAATGGTCTTCTATGTTTCTTTGTGAACTGACAACTTGATTCTTATTGCTGAAAAACACATTACTTTATAAGTATAGCAAGTTTGTGTGATCCCTCTTTTATTAAATGATAGCTTGGTTACTTCCATTTGGTGAAAACTAAAACACACCGATGTAAATATTTATGTAAAAGTTTTCATGTAATCATAATTTTTTTACTCAGTTGAATGAATGTTTGATAGCATAACGATTGAATCATATGGTCTTGTTATCTTTAGACTGGTAAAAAGCTGACAAGTTTTTGAAATGGTTGCACAAATCTCCAGTTCCAGATGGATCCAATGGATGTTCCCATTGTTTGGTTTCTTTGTCAACTACACTTTATTGTCAGTATTTTTTTTTTATTTTAGCCATTTTATTATGGTGCAGTGGTAATGTTTAGGTGAATAAAGACTAATAATACTGGATATTTTCATGTTTGTTTATCATCTATATGTTGTGTTACTTTGCTAAAGCTGTCTAAACTTAGAGTGCTACAACTCCCAGATCAAAGTATTAGCATAATTGCTTTCATCTTATACCATGTTTGCATCTAGGTGTCTCTATTAATTTATGGTCTTCAAGAGACAAACCAATGGGTATGTATGCACAGATATTGGTATATGAAAGGGATCAATTAGGAAACCAGTTTGAAATAATCCATGCAAGAAATATACAGACCTTGAATGTTGATTAAGCCAATTATGAGTATAAGAGCAGGAGTCCAAGATCCTGCACAGATTCTGCACAGGGGCACAGGATCTGAAACTCTAAAATTGGTGAGTGGAGGGACAGTTGAAGCCAGAACATTGACATTGAGGCTTCCTGAGTGAGAGGAGACAACCAGTGAGCTGAGATAATTTCAATCTCGATCACCAGTGGACATCTCCAGGGACTGATAGTCGCGAATATTCAACCCCCCTGCGCATTCCCTTCCTACAAGCATGGGCCTCCCTGCTCAGCAGAGAATGCAGTGGTTTCCCCAAGCACAAGCCTCTAAGCTCGGTGACTGAGATAGCAGAGGCAGCAGCAGTACAGGCCTTCCAAGTCTGCAGCTGTGACAGGGCAGTGACTAGCACAAGCAGGATTCTCCCTGCACAGTGACTGAGACAGCAGAGGCAGCTGCTCCAAGTACGGGTATCCCTCCCTGGCAGCCAAAAAGTGGATACCATTGACCGATCTCCTACACTTTCATTTGCCCCTGCAGGACTAAATCTGAGAGTAGAGAACAGGGAGAACCCCTGTTCTTTCCCATTAGGCCTGCCAGAGAGTAAATGTGCTTTCAAGTGAGTTCTTGCAGAGCCCCAGATCCAGGCTCCCTCTACAGTAGCAGACAGACATCTGATCCCTCCAACCCACACACCCACTGTGGGCAACATAAGGAATCTTGAGCCAGCATTCTCACATTGAAACTCATTTTCTGTGGGTCTTTCAATGGAGTCCAGGCAAATAAGTCTTGCAGTGCAGACAGATCTGAATTCCAGGAGGAAAGTACAACAATCTTGTAGGGCACTGAGGTATTCAGGTCACCTATGCCATGCGCTTTGAGAGGGCTAACAGCACCAACAACCCCTCCTGTGCTTAAGCTCTACCCTTCCAGTCATCTACATTTGCTAGCACCCTAACATCAAGGTACACTTCCACGCACACTCCTACACTTGCATGCATGTGCTTGCCACCTTCCTTCCTTAGTTACAGCTGAAACACCAACATCCGCTCTTGAACCGGTGTACCTCTCTCATCTTCCTGAAGAATAATCCAGACATCAGAGACAGACAGACCCAGTCCGACTTACAGACTCCAGGAACAAACATCAAAAGTTACAGATAAGCAGATACCTAGAGATCAGCATAAGAACACATCCAAAATAAATAGAACATCATGGCTTCACTGGCAAGCACAAAAATCAATGGATATTTTAATTCACTGGAAACACAGGAAAAAAGATTTAAAATCTATGCTTATCCAGTTATTAGAGACACATAAAGAGGAAAAGAACAAAGTTCTCAAAGAAATAACAGCAAATATAGTCAAACAAATACAGGCACGTGTAGAGGCACAAATAGAGGCATACAGAGAGGAAACTACCAAAAAAAATAGAGGTCATCATGGAAAGACAGGAATCGGTATTCAAACTGATGAAGCAAATGGTGCAAGAAATGAAAAAATAATTAGAATCAAGAAAGAAAACATAAAAAGAGAAAACCCTGGAACTGGAGAACTTAGAGAACTGATAAGGAACCACAAAGGGAAGCATCACCAACAGAATATAAGAGATGGAAGAGAGAATCTCAGGCACTGAAAATACAATTGCAGAAATTGATACATCACTCAAAGAAAAAGTAAAACTGGAAAAGTAGTAAACACAAAACATCTAAGAAATCAGGGACACCATGAAATGATGAAATATAAGAATAATAGGAATAGATGAAAAAGAAAAATTCAGGCTCCAAGGTCCAGAAAATATTTTCAAGAAAATCATAGAAGAAAATTTACCTAACTTGAAGAGATGTCTATTAACATACAGCAAGCCTACAGAAAACCAAATAAACTAGACAAGAAAAGAAACTTTTCAAGTCACATAATAGTCAAAACAGTTAATTTACAGAACAAAGAAAAAATATTAAAAAACAGCAAGGGAAAAGGCCAACTACCATATAAAGGCAGACCTAGAAGAACCACACCAGAATTCTCAATAGAAACAGTGGAAGCCAGAGGGCCTGGGTAGATGTCAAGCAAAGTCTAAGAGACCACAGATGCCAACCCAGACTATTATACCCAGCAAAGCAACATAGAGGGAGAAAACAAAATATTCCATGACAAAACTAAACTTAAACAATATCTACACAGCAACGAAGCTCAACAGAAAATACTAAAAGGAAAACTCCAATCCAACAAAGTAAACTACACCCAAGAAAACACAGGATATAGATAAATTCACAACAAAAATTTAAAACAAAACAAGCATAGAAACATGGTAACAACACCAACTCCACAATAAAAGGAACTAACACTCATTGGTCACTATTATCTATCAATATCAATGGATTCAAGTCTCCAATAAAAAGATACAGACTAACAGAATGGTTGCAGAAACAGGAGCAAACATTCTTCTGCATCCAAGAAACACACCTCTGCAACAAAGATAAACACTACCTCAGAGTAAAGGACTGGAAAAATGTTTTTCAAACAAAAGAACCCAGAAACCAAGTTGGAGTAGCTATCTTAATATCTAATGAAATAGAATTTCAACCATAATAAATCAAGAAAGATGAGGAGAGGCACTTCATTCTCATCAAAGGAAAAATCCACCAGCAAGAAATCACAATCCTGAACATCTATGCCCTAAAAACGAGAACACCTGCATTTGTAAAGGAAACATTATTAAATCTGAACTCACACATCGATCCCAAAACCTTAAGACTGGGAGACTTCAGCCTCCACTCTCACTAAGGGACAGATCATCTAGATAGAAGCTAAATAGGAAAACAGTGGCACTTACAGAGGTCCCAATTCAAATGGACCTCATAGATATCTACAGAACTTTTCACCCAAACTCAAAACCCTTTTCAACACCTCACAGAAACTTCTCAAAAATCGACCATACAGTTGGGCATAAAGCAAGCCTCAACAGATAGAAGGAGATTGAAATAATCCCTGTAACCTATCAGACCACCATGGCCTAAAATGAGACCTAAACAACAGAAATAACAAAAATCTTACATACATATGGAATGTAAACAAATCCCTGCTCAATGACAGCTTAGTCAAGGAAGAAATCAAAACAGGAAATTAGAGACTTCCTAAAATTCAATGAAAATGAAGGCACAACTTGCCCCAAATTAAGGGACACAATGAAAGCAGTGCTCAGAAGAAAGTTTATAGCACAAAGTGCCTCCAGAAAGAAGTTTGAGACATCTCATCCCAGCAACTTAATGACACACCTAAACACCTGGGAAAAAAGAAGCAGACACACCCAAGAAGATTAGATGATTGGAAATAATCAAACTCAGAGCTGAAATCAATGAATTAGAAACAAACAAAAGAATTCAAAGAATCAAAGAGGCCAAGAGCTGGCTTTTTGAGAAAATCAACAAGACAGTCAAACCCTTAACTAAACTAAATAACAGGCATAGAGTAACTATCCAAATGAGCAAAATCAGAAACAAAAAGGTGGACATAACGACAGACAACGAAGAAATCCGAACAATCATTAGGTCTTACTACAAAAACCTACATGCCACAAAATTTAAAAATCTAAATGAAATAGGCAATTTTATTGATAGATTCCATTTACCAAAATTAAATAAAGATCAGGTAAATAGATTAAATGGTCCTACATCCCCCCAAAGATATAGAAGCAGTCATCAAAAGTTTCCCTTCCAAAAAGAAGCTCAGGACCAGATGGTTTCAGCATAGAATTCTACCAGATGTTCAACGAAGAGCTAAAGCCATTTCCCTTCAAACTATTCCACAAAATAGAAACAGAAGAAACATTACCAAACTCAGTCTGAGAAGCCACAGTCACCTTGATACCTAAACCACACAAACACCCAACAAAAAAGCAGAACTTCCAACCTATCTCTCTTATGAACATTGATGCACAAATACTCAATAAAATACTGGCAAACCAAATCCAAGAAGACATAAAAGATAATAGCCACCATGACCAAGTAGGCTTCATTCCAGGCATGTGGTGATGGTTCAATATATGGAAATCCATCAGTGTAATCCACCTATAAACAAAATGAAGGAGAAAATCTACATGATCATCTCCTTAGATGCCGAAAAAGCATTTGACAAAATCCAACACCCATTCATGTTTAAAGTCTTGGAGAGACCAGGGATACAAGGATAAAGACAATATAAAGCAAGCCAATAGCCAACATCAAACTAAACGGAGAGAAATTTAAAGCAATCCCACTGAAATCAAGGACAAGGAAAGGCTGCTCACTCTATCTATATTCCTTTAACATAGTACTTAAAGTCCTAGGTAGAGCAATAAGACAGTTGAAGGAGATCAAGCGGATTCAAATTGGAAAGAAACATGTCAAAGTATCACTATACACAGATGATATGAGAGTATACATAAGTGACCCCAAAATTTCAACCAGAAACTCCTTCAGCTTATAAACACATTCAGCAAAGTGGGCAGATACATAACCAACTCAAAAAAATCAGTAGCGCTCCTTATAGGAAAGACAAAACAGCTGAAAAAGAAATTAGGTAAACTACACTCTCCACAACAGCTACCAATAACATAAAGTACCTTGGTGTGACTCTAACCAAGTAAGTAAAAGACATGTTTGAAAAAAAAAAATCTTCAAGTCTCTGAAGAAAGAAGTTGAAGAAGATATCAGAAGATAGAAAGAGTTCCCATATTCATGGATTGATAGGATTAACACAATGAAAATCCCATCCTGTTAAAAGCAATCTGCAGATTCAATGCAATTCCCATCAAAATAGCAACATAATTCTTTACAAATCTTGAAAAAATAATTCTCAGTTTCATATGGGAAAAAAAACAGAATTGCTGAAACAATCCTGTACAACCACAGATCACCTGGAGGTATCTCCATCCCTGATCTTAATTTGTACTACAAAGCAATAGAAATAAACCAGCACTGTACTGGCATATAAACAGAATGGTGGATCAATGGAAATGAAGAGAAGACCCAGAAAGAAACCCACAAGAAACCCACACACCTTCATAATTCATTTTTGACAAAGAAACCAAAATCATATAATGGAAAAAGAAACAGCATCTTCAACAAATGGTGCTGGTCTATAATGACAAAATAGTGATACCTTAGTCACTTTGCATTTATGCAGTTTTGGAGGCTGAAAACTTCCATACAAGCTGTTTGTAAGTTGGATGATAGTCAGACTTAGTCTCCATCAAGAGCTTCAGAACCAGCGAAACCAATTACATAACTTAGCCCAAGAGCAGAGATCTGATAACTCAAGACAGACGTGTTGCAATTCTTAGAACACAATGGGCAGTGTTGTTTGTTCCTCATGAGCAGTGCTGTTCCTCTATGAACAGCGGCAGCTTTATTTCTAAGTCCCAGTGTTTGTGCCTTTTGTTTGTCTCGTTTTGCTAGTAGAACTTTTGTGGAATCTTGAAAAGAAGTGGGAAAAGGGCATTCTTACCTGAGTCCTGATCTTCGGGAAAGTTTCCATTTTCCTATTGCTTAGTCCTACTTTTGCTGTAATTTGTGTGTTGATGTCATTTGTCAAACTGAGAAAGTGTCCTTTCATTACTAGTTTGCTGGACATTCTTATCATGAACAGATTTTATATTTTGTCCTGTGCTATTTTCTATGTAAATTGACATGTTGATGTATTTTTTTTCTTCCTCCTCTGCTGGTTGATGTGATTATGTAAGTTGGTTATTGATATTTATACTCTCTTAGATGAGTTGAATAAGTTCCAGTGGATCTACAATATAACTATCTTCATGTATTCTACAATCAATATAATAATGTTTTGTTGAAGTTTTGTACCTATATTCAGGAAAATTGCTGCACATGGTTCTCCTTCCTTGTAACATGTTTCACTACTGTTGCTATCCTGGTGATACTGATGTGTTTCATCAGTGGGTATCCCAGTGATGCTGGCATTGGGAAATGATCAAAGCCTACTTTTGCTTCTGGTTTCCAAAAGCCAATATAGAAAATCCATGCCATAATTTCTTAAGTGTATGGTAGAATTTACCAGTAAAATGATTCAGGGCAGGCATATCTGTTGTACAATGGTGATCCTAGCACTGGGGAAACTGGAGCAAGGAGAGTGACAAGTTTAAAACCAGCTTGAGGTACATGCAGAGAAAGATGAAGAAAGGAAAAGGAGGGCAGATTAAGTCTTGTTTTTACTTTTAGAATAATATTATGATTCAACTTCTTAAATCAATATAAATTAACATGTAACATACAAAGGGAGATTGCACATATTGAGATTTCTGAAGGTTCTTCTAGATTAAATTTACCTCTTTGTGTGAGATTAAGTGGTTTATGGCTTTTCAGAAAAATCCTTCCATTTCAGACAGGTTTTCAACTTCACAAAGAGTTATTCTCAATGTTATATTATTGTAGATCTGATTCCCACGGAATAACATGGATAACCTCCTTTTATTTCAGTATGTTTATCCATATCTTTCCTGCTTATTTTGTTGCTACTGTTTTATTTGGTTTTCTTTTTTTCTTTTTAAAATGGTTGACCTAGCTAAAGGTGATTTATTGATATTCTTACAAAACCAGGTTTGACTTTGGTCACAGTCACTAGAGTTTCCTCTGCAGTTTTATTGACTGCTGATCTTCATGATTCATAGTTCTCTACTTGCCTTAGGTTTGCTCTTCTTTTTCCTAGTCTAACAAAGAGAAATGTTATGTTATTGGTTTTGAGTATTTAAATTTTAGTATTTGTGTTCAGTGGCATAAATTCCTCTCTGACATCTGCTTCTGATGAGATTTAGCTTTCTTTTTACTTACTGCACAAATTTTTTTTAACTTTCACATCAAACTTTTTCATTGACCTGTGTGGGTTTAAGATATGTTTTGATTTCAAACTGTTTGAGAATTATCTTGCTGTTACTGGTTCTAAATTTAATTCCTCTGAAAACATAGAATCCTATATATGGTTCTGATTTCATAGATGTGTATCATGGTCCCAAATGTGTTTTTTCTTGGTGAATTTTCTATGAGCACGTAAGAAGAATATGCTCCTCTTATTGAATAAAATATGTAACTGTCCATCAATGACAGTTGACTGATGGTGCTACTCTTTTTCACCAGCCATGATGACTGAGACACATCAGCTAGCAACCTGAACATTGTACATGCATCACGGAGTGTTCATACACATACTAGGCAGTGTCACCTGCTATATACATACACCATATGTTAGCAATTGTAATGCTAAGGTATCAAGTGTGTGAACAAGCTTCTGCATAGAAAAGATGCTTTAAAAATATGAGGCAACAGTAACTTTCCACAGACATTTCTGAGGGTCCTAAGTAGCTGAGCATCCTCAGTCTCCTTTCCCTGAAATCCACTCCTGTGACATGGAATAATTTCTTGACCTCGATGGGTATTTCAAATATAAAACATATATTTAAAAATTCAAACATGACATCAATAAATGAGAGGAAACATGCAATGTTTGTCTTTTAGGGTCTAGATGATAATGATAATTTCTGCTTCCTATAATTGACCTATCAATTTTTATAATTTCATTTTGCTAACTACTGAATAATGTCACTATCTATTCAATAATTGATAGTCATCTAGGCTATTTTCCATTTCTTGGTTATTGTGAATAAACTTCAGTAAATATGGATGAACAAGCCCCTCTGTAGTAAGATACAGAGTTTTAGGGGTATGTGCCTAAAAGTGGTATAGCTAGATCATGTAGTAGATCCAGTTCTAACTTTTGGAAAAATATCCACACAAAATTTACATGTTGTACCAGTTTGTCCTCCCAATAGCAGTGGAAACGCATTTCCCTTCCCCCATAACCACACCAACATTTTTTTATTATTATTATTTTAAACCTTAGCCATTCTGACTGGGTAAGATAAAATCTTTTTTAATTAAATTTTATTTTATTTTTTAACTTTTTTAAAATTCTTTATTAATTACACTTTATTCACTTTGTATTCTCCCTGTGGTTCCCTCCCCGCTTCCGTCCCAATCCCTCCCTTCATCCACCCTCTGCATGCATGCCCCTCCCCAAGTCCACTGATAGGGGAGGTCTTCTTTTCCTTCCTTCTGATACTAGTCAATTAGGTCTCATCAGGAGTGGCTGCATTGTTATCTTCTGTGGCCTGGTAATGGTGCTTCCCCCTCAGGGGGAGGTAATTAAAGAGCAGGCCAATCAGTTCATGTCAGAGGAAGTCCATGTTCTTATTACAATGGAACCCACTTGGATACTAAATTGCTTTGGGCTACATATGTGCAGGGGTCTTAGGTTATCTCCATGCATAGACTTGGTTGGAGGTATGAGTCTCAGGAAAGACCCCTCTGCTCAGATTTTTTGGTTCTGTTGCTCTCCTTGTGGAGTTCCTGTCCTCTCCAGATCTTACTGTTTCCCACTTCTTTCCTAAGATTCCCTGCAATCTGCACAAAGGTTGCCAATAAGTCTCAGCATCTGCATTGATAGTCTGCAGGGCAGAGCCTTTCAGAGGTCCTCTGTGTCAGGCTCCTGACTTGCTCCCTCTTTTCTCCTTCTTCTGATGTCCATCTTCTTTACCTCTTTGGATAGGAATTGAGCATTTTAGCAAGAGTCCTCCCTCTTGATTAGTTTCTTTAGGTGTACAGATTTTAGTAGGTTTATCCTATATGTTTATATGAGTGAGTATATATGGTGTGCATCTTTTTGCTTCTGGGACAGTTCACTCAGGATGATCTTTTCCGGATCCCACCAAATTTCATGATTTCCTTGTTTTTTATTGCTGAGTAATATTCCATTGTGTAGATGTACCACAATTTCTGTATCCATTCTTCCACTGAGGGGCATCTGGGCTGTTTCCAGCTTCTGGCTATTACAAATAAGGCTGCTACAAACATTACTGAGCAAATGTCCTTATTGTGTACTTGAGCATCTTTTGGGTATATGCCTAGGAGTGGTATAGCTGGATCTTGAGGAAACACTATTCCTAATTGTTTGAGGAAGCGCCAGATTGCTTTCCAGAGTGGTTGTACAAGTTTACATTCCCACCAGCAGTGGAGGAGGGTTCCACTTTCTCCACAACCTCTTCAGCAAGTGTTGTCACTTGAGTTTTTGATCTTAGCCATTCTGATGGGTGTAAGGTGAAATCTTAGGGTCGTTTTGATTAGCATTTCCCTTATGACTAAGGACGTTGAACATTTCTTTAAGTGTTTCTCTGCCTTTCCATATTCCTCTATTGAGAATTCTCTGTTTAGCTCTGTACTCCAGTTTTAACTTCTTTAGTCCTTTATATATACTGGATATTAGTCCTCTGTCAGATATAGGGTTGGTGAAGATCCTTTCCTAGCCTGTAGGCAGTGACCTTTGCTTTACAGAAACTTTTCAGTTTCATGAGGTCTCATTTATTGATTGTTGCTCTTAGAGCCTTGGTGTTCTGTTCAGGAATTTATCTCCCGTGCCAATGAGTTCCAGGCTCTTCCCCACTTTTTCTTCTAAGTGGTTTAGTGTGTCTGGTTTTATATTAAGGTCTTTGATCCACTTGGACTTTAGTTTTGTGCAGGATGATAAGTATGGATCTATTTGCAATTTTCTACATGTAGACATGCAGTTAGACCAGCACCATTTGTTAAAGATGCTGTCTTTTTTCCATTGAGTGGTTTTAGCATCTTTGTCAAAAATCAGGTGTCCATAAGTGTGTGGATTTATGTCAGGGTCTTCTATTCGATTCCATTGATCCACCAGTCTGTTTCTATGCCAGTACCATGCAGTTTTTAGTATTGTTACTCTATAGTACAGCTTGAGAACAAGGATGGAGATACTTCCTGAAGATCTTTTACTGTAGAAAATTGTTTTAGCAAATCTGGGTTTCTTCTTGTTCCATATGAAGTTGAGAATTTTTCTTCCAAGGTCTGTAAAGAAATAGTGTTGTTAATTTGATTGGAATTGCATTGAATTTGTAGATTGCTTTTGGTAAGATGGCCATTTTTACTATATTAATCCTGTCAAGCTATGAGCATGGGAGATCTTCCCATCTTCTAATATCTTATTCTAATTCTTTCTTCAGAGACTGGAAATTTTTTTCATACAAGTCTTTGACTTGCTTGGTTAGGTTCACACCAAGGTACTTTATGTCCTATGTGGCTATTGTGAATGGTGTTGTTTCCCTGATTTCTTTCTTGGCCCTTTTGTCTGTTGTATACAGGAGGGCTTCTGATTTTTTGGAGTTAATTTTGTATCCAGCCGCTTTGCTGAAGGTGTTAATCAGCTGTAGGAGTTCCCTGGTAGAGTTTCTGGGGTCACTCACGTATACTATCATATCATCTGCAAATAGTGATAATTTGACTTCTTCCTTTCCAATTTGTATCCCCTTGATCTCCTTCAATTGTCTTATTGCTCTAGCAAGGACTTCAAGAACAATGATGAAGAAATACGGAAAGAGTGGGCAGCCTTGCCTTGTCCCTGATTTCAGTGGGATTGCTGTAAGTTTCTCTCCATTGAGTTTGATATTGGCTATAGGCTTGCTGTATATTGCCTTTACTATGTTCAGTTATGTGCCTTGTATCCCTGACCTCTCCAGGACTTTAAACATGAATGGATGTTGGATTTTGTCAAATGCCTTTTCAGCATCTAAGAAGATGATCATGGGGTTTTTCTTCTTCCGTTTGTTTATGTGGTGGATCACATTGATGGATTTCTGTATATTGAACCACCCCTGCATGCCTGGGATGAAGCCTACTTGGTCGTAGTGGATGATATCTTTGATGTGTTCTTGGATTCTGTTTGCAAGTATTTTGTTAAGTATTTTTGCATCGATGTTCATGAGGGAGATTGGCCTGAAATTCTCTTCCTTGTTGGGTCTTTGTGAGGTTTAGGTGCCAAGATGACTGTGGCTTCATAGAATGAGTTTGGTAGTGTTCTTTCTGTTTCTATTTTGTGGAATAGTTTGAATAGTATTAGTGTTAGCTTTTCTTTGAAGCCTTGTAGAATTCTGTGCTGAAACCTTCTGGTCCTGGGCTTTTTTTTTTTTTTTTTTTTTTTTTTTTTTTTTTTTTTTTTTTTTGCATGGGAGACTTTTGATGACAGCTTTTTTTCCTTAGGTGATATAGGACTATTTAATTGATTTACCTGGTCTTTATTCAGCTTTGGCATGTGGAATAGGTCAAGAAAATTGTCCATTTCATTTAAATTTTTAAATTTTGTAGCATGTAGGCTTTTAAAGTATGTCCTAATTATGGTTTGGATTTCTTCAGTGTCTGTGGTTATATTCCTCTTTTCGTTTTTGATTTTTGTTGATTTGGAGAGTATCTCTCTGCCTTTTAGTTTGGCTAAGGGTTTGTCTATCTTGTTGATTTTCTCAAAGAACCAACTCTTCCTTTCATTGATTTTTTGAATTGTTTTATTTGTTTCTAATTGATTGATTTCAGCCATGAGTTTGATTATTTCCAGCCATCTACTCCTCTTTGGTATATCTGCTTCTTTTTTTTCTAGGGCTTTTAAGTGAACAATTAAGTTGCTTGAATGAGATATTCCGAATTTCTTCTTGAAGCCACTTAGTGCTATGAACTTTCCTCTTAGCACTACTTTCATTGTGTCCCATAAGTCTGGGTATGTTGTGCCTTCATTTTCATTGATTTCTAGGAAGTCTTTAATTTCTTTCTTTATTTCTCCCCTACTCAGCTGTCATTTAGTAGCAAGTTGTTCAGTTTCCATGTGTGTGTAGGCCTTTAGCTATTTTTGTCTTTGAGGTCCAGCTTTAGTCCATGGTGATCACATAGGATACAAGGGATTATTTCAATTTTCTTGTATCTGTTGAGTCTTGTTTTTTGACCAACTGTTTGTTCGATTTTGGAGAAGGTTCTATGAAGTGCTGAGAAGAAGGTAAATTCTTTTTGTTTGGGTGAAAGGTTCTGTAGATGTCCAAGAGGTCCATTTGATTCATGACCTCTGTTAGAGACATTGTTTCTTTGTTTAATTTCTATTTTGTTGACCGGTCCTTTGTTGAGAGTGGGGTGTTGAAGTCTCCCACTATTAATGTGGGGGGGGGGTCTATGTGTTGTTTAAGTTTTCTTAAAGTTTCTTTTACAAATGTGGATGCCCTTGTATTTGGGGCATAGATGTTCAGGATTGTGATATCTTCCTGGTGGAATTTTCCCTTGATGAATATGAAGTGTCCTTCTCTATCTCTTTTGATTAATTTTGGTTGAAAATCTATTTTATTAGATATTAGAATGGCTACTGGTGCTTGCTTCTTGGATCCATTTGCTTGGAAAGCCGTCTTCCAGCCCTTTACTCTCAGGTAATGTCTATCTCTATGATTTAGGTGTATTTCTTGTATGCAACAGATTGCTGGGTCTTGTTTACGCATCCATTCTGTTAGTCTGTGTCTTTTTATTGGAGAATTGAGTCCATTAATGTTGAGGGGTATTAATGACCAGTGGCTGTTAGATCCTTTGATATTGATGTTGGCTATGGTAGTGTGTTTGTGTGTTTGGCTACTGTTTGTTTTGCTGTAGTGAGGTTATTTTTTTTTCTATGTCTTGAATGTGGTTAGCTTTCTTGGGTTGTATTTTTCCTTCTAGTATTTTCTGTAACGTTGGATTTCTATGTAGGTATTGCTGAAATTTGTTTTTGTCTTTGAATATCTTGTTTACTTCGTCTATGAGGACTGAGAGTTTTGCTGGATACATTAGCCTAGGCTGACATCTGTGTTCTCTTAGGATCTGCATGATATCTGTCCAGGCCCTTCTGGCTTTCATAGTTTCTGTTGAGAAGTCAGGTGTGATTCTGATGGGTTTGTGATTATATGTTACTTGGCCTTTTTCCCTTGCAGCTTTTAGTATTTTTTTCTTTGTTCTGTATTCTTACTGTTTTGATTATCATGTGTTAGGGGGATTTTCTTTTCTGGTCAAATTTATTAGTTGTTCTGTAGGCCTCTTGTATATTGGCCTCAACTTTAAGTTGGGGAAATTTTCTTCTATGATTTTGTTGAAGATATTTTCTGGGCCTTGGAGGAGGGAATCTTCTTTTTCCTCTATTCCTATTATTCTTAGGTTTTGTCTTTTTATGTTGTCTTGGATTTCTTGGACGGTCTGTGTCAGGATTTTTTTTTAATTCTTTTATTTTTTCCTATTAATTACACTTTATTCATTTTGTATTCCCCCATAAGATCCTCCCTCCTCCCCTCCCGATCCCACCCTCCCTCCCTCTTCCTCATGCATGCCCCTCCCCATGTCCGCTGATTGGGGAGGTCCTTTTCTCCTTCCTTCTGTTCTTAGTCTATCAGATCACATCAGGAGAGGCTGCATTGTCATCTTCTGTGGCCTGGTAAGGCTGCTCCCCCCTCAGGGGGAGGGGATCAAAGAGCAAGCCAATCAGTTATGTCAGAGGCAGTCCCTCTTCCCATTACTATGTAACCCAATTGGACACTGAAACTATCATGTGCTACATCTGTGCAGGGGTTTTAGGTAATCTCCATGAATAGTCCTTGGTTGGAGTATGAGTCTCTGAGAAGTTCCCTGTGTACAAATTTTCTGGTTCTATTGCTCTCCTTGTGTGATTCGCGTCCTTTCCAGCTCTTACTATTTCCCACTTCTTGCATAAGATTCCATGCACTCTGCCCAACAGTTGGCAATAAGTCTCAGTGTCTGCTTTGATACTCTTCAGGGCAGAGGCTTTCGGAGGCCCTCTGTGGCAGTGTGGCAGGTTCCTAGGTTGTTTCCTGTTTTCTTCTTCTTCTGATGTCCAACCTCTTTTCCTTTCAGGATGGGGATGGAGCGTTTTAATCAGGGTCCGCTCTCTTGCTTAGTTTCTTTAGATGTACAGTTGTTAATAGGTGTATCCTATGTTATATCTATATGAGTGAGGATATACCGTGTGTGTCTTTCTGCTTCTGGGACAGCTCACTCAGGATGATCCTTTCCAGGTACCACCATTTACCTACAAATTTCATTATTTCCTTATTTTTCATTGCTGAGTAATAATCCATTGTGTAGATGTACCACAATTTCTATATCCATTCTTCAGTTGAGGGGAATCTGGGCTGTTTCCAGCTTCTGGTTATTACAAATAAAACTGCTACAAACATGGTTGAGCAAATGTCCTTATTGTGTACTTGAGCATCTTTTGGGTATATGCCTAGCAGTGATATGGCTGGGTCTTGAGGAAGCACTTTTCCTACTTGTCTGAGAATGTGCCAGATTGATTTCCAGAGTGGTTGTACAAGTTTACATTCCCACCAGCAGTGGAGGAGGGTTCCCCTTTCTCCACAACCTCTCCAATATGTGTTGTCGCTTGAGTTTTTCATCTTGGCCATTCTGATGGGTGTAAGGTGAAATCTCAGTGTCGTTTTGATTTGCATTTCCCTAATGGCTAATGAGGTTGAGCATTTCTTTAAGGGCTTCTCTGCCATTCGATATTCCTCTGTCGAGAATTCTCTGTTTAGCTCTGTTCCCCATTTTTTAACTAGATTACTTGGTTTGCTGCTTCTAAGCTTCTTTAGTTCTTTATATATACTGGATGTTAGTCCTCTATCAGATAGAGGGTTAGTGAAGCTTCTTTCCCAATCTGTAGGCAGTCGTTTTCTTTTGATGATGGTATCCTTTGATTTACAGAAGCTTTTCAGCTTCATGAGGACCCATTTATTGTTTGTTGCTCTTAGAGCCTGTGCTGTTGGTGTTCTGTTCAGGCATTTGTCTCCTGTGTCAATGAGTTCAAAGGTATTCCCCACTTTTTTTCTAACCTATTTAATGTGTCTGGTTTTATGTTGAGGTCTTTGATCCACTTGGACTTTAGTTTTGTCCTGGGTGATAAGTATGGATCTATTTTCATTTTCTACATGTAGACATCCAGTTGGACCAGCACCATTTGTTGAAGATGCTGTCTTTTCTCCATTGTATGGTTTTGGCGTCTTTGTCAAAGATCAGGTGTCCATAAGCGTGTGGGTTTATCTCTTGGTCCTCTGTTCAATTCCATTGACCCACCAGTCTGTTTCTATGCCAGTACCATGCAGTTTTTATTACTGTTGCTCTATAGTACAGCTAAGATCAAGGATGGAGATACCTCCAGAAGATCTTTTATTGTAGAGGATTGTTTTAGCAATTCTGGGTTTCTTGTTATTCCATACGAAGGTGAGATATTTTCTTTCTCGGTCTGTAAAGAATTGTGTTGGTAATTTGATGGGAATTGCATTGAATCTGTATATTGCTTTGGGAAGGATGGCCATTTTTACTATGTTAATCCTGTCAAGCCATGAGCATGAGAGTTCTTTCCATCTTCTCATATCTTCTTCTAATTCTTTCTTCAGAGACTTGAAATTTTTTTCATACAAGTCTTTGACTTGCTTGGTTAGGATTACTCCAAGGTACTTTATGTCATTTGTGGCTATTGTGAAGGTTGTTGTTTCCCTAATTTCTCTGTGAGCCCTTTTGTGTATTATATTTAGAGGGCTATTGATTTTTCTGAATTAATTTTTTATCCGGCCACTTTGTTGAAGGTGTTTATCAGCTGGAGGAGTTCCCTGGTAGAGTTTTTGGGGGTCACTCATGTATACTATCATATCATCTGCAAATAGTGATAATTTGACTTCTTCTTTTCCAATTTGTATCCCCTTGATCTCCTTCAATTGTCTTATTGCTCTAGCAAGGGCTTCCAGAACTATGTTGAAGAGATATGGAGAGAGTGGGCAGCCTTGTCTTGTCCCTGATTTCAGTGGGATTGCTGTAAGTTTCTCTCCGTTCAGTTTGATGTTGGCTATAGGCTTGCTGTAAATCGCCTTTACTATGTTTAGATATGTACTTGTATCCCTGATCTCTCCAAGACTTTAAACATGAATGAATGTTGGATTTTATCAACTGCCTTTTCAGCATCTAAGAAGATGATCATGGGGATTTTCTTCTTCAGTTTGTTTATGTGGTGGATCACATTGATGGATTTCTGTATATTGAACCACCCCTGCATACCTGGGATGAAGCCTACTTGGTCATAGTGGATGATATATTTGATGTATTCTTGTATTCGTTTTGTAAGTATTTGTTGAGTATATTTGCATCAATATTCATAAGGGAGATTGGCCTGAAATTCTCTTTCTTTGTTGGGTCTTTGTATGGTTTAGGTGCCAAGGTGACTGTGGCTTCATAGACTGAGTTTGGTAATGTTCCTTCTGTTTCTATTTTGTGGAATAGTTTGAAGAGAAGTTAGCTCTTCTTTGAAGGTCTGGTAGAATTCTGCGCTGAAACCTTCTGGTCCTGGGCTTTTTTTGGATGGGAGACTTTTAATTACTGCTTCTATTTCCTTGGAGGTTATTGGACTATTTATTTTATTTTACTGGTCCTGATTCAGCTTTGGTAAGTCGAATTGATCAAGGAAATTTTCCATTTCATTTAGGTTTTCATATTTTGTGGCATATAGAATTTTGAAGTAAGTCCTAATGATTGTTTGGATTTCCTCAGTGTCTGTATTTATGTCCCTCTTTTCATTTCTGATTTTGTTGATTTGGATGATGTCTCTCTGCCTTTTAGTTAGCTTGGCTAAGGGTTGTTGATCTTGTTGATTTTCTCAAAGAACTAGCTTTTGGTTTCATTGATTCTTTGAATTGTTTTATTTCTTCCTAATTGATTGATTTGAGCCCTGAGTTTGATTATTTCCAGCCGTCTACTCCTTTTTGGTGTGTCTGCTTCTTCTTTTTCTAGGGTTTTTTAGTTGAGCCATTAAGTTGCTTGAATGAGCTGTCTCGATTTTCTTTTTTTTTAATTTTTTATTAATTATACTTTATTCATTTTGTATCCCCCCATAAGCCCCTCCCTCCTCCCCTCCCAATCTCCCTCTCCCTCCCCTTTCTGCATGCATGCCACTCCCCAAGTCCACTGATAGGGGAGGTTCTCCTCTTCTTTCTGATCTTAGTCTATCAGTTCTCATCAAAAGTGGCTGCATTGTATTCTACTGTGGCCTGGTAAGGCTGCTCCACCCTCAGGTGGAAGTGATCAACGAGCAGGCCAATCAGATTATGTCAGAGGCATTCCCTCTTCCCATTACTATGTAACCCACTTGGACACTGAACTGCCATGGGCTACACCTGTGCAGGGGTTCCAGGTCATTTCCACGAATAGTCCTTGGTTGGAGTATGAGTCTCTGGGAAGTTCCCTGTGTTCAAATTATCTTGTTCTGTTGCTCTCCTTGTGGAGTTCCCGTCCCCTCCAGTTCTTACTATTTCCTACTTCTTACATAGAATTCCATTCAGTCTGCCCATCAGTTGGCCATCAGGCTCAGCATCTGCTTTGACAGTCTATACTGAAGAGGCTTTCAGAGGCCCTCTGTGGCAGGTTTCAAGGTTGTTTCCTGTTTTCTTCTGGCTTTCAGAGGCCCTCTGTAGCAGGTTCCAAGGTTGTTTCCTATTTTCTTTTTCTTCTGATGTCCATCCTCTTTGCCTTTCAGGATGGGGATTGAACATTTTAGTTAGGGTCCTCTCTTTTGCTTAGATTTTTTAGATGTACAGATTTTAGTGGGTTTATCCTATGTTGTATGTTTATATGAGTGAGTATATACCATGCGTGTATTTTTGCTTCTGGGACAACTCACTCAGGATGATCCTTTCCAGGTCCCACCATTTACCTGCAAATTTCATGAGTTCCTTATTTTTCATTGCTGAGTAATACTCCATTGTATAGATGTACCACAGTTTCTGCATCGATTCTTAAGTTGAGGGGCATCTGGGTTGTTTCCAGCTTCTAGCTATTACAAATAAAGCTGCTACAAACATGGATGAGCAAATGTCCTTTTTGTGTACTTGCGTCTCTTTTGGGTATATGCCTAGGAGTGGTATGGCTGGATCTTGAAGAAGCGCTATTCCTAGTTGTCTGAGAAAGCGCCAGATTGATTTCCAGAGTGGTTGTACAAGTTTACATTCCCACCAGCAGTGGAGAAGGGTTCCCCTTTCTCCACAACCTCTCCAGCATGTGTTGTCCCTTGAGTTTTTCATCTTGGCCATTCTGATGGGTGTAAGGTGAAATCTCAGGGTTGTTTTGATTTGCATTTCCCTAATGGCTAATGAAGTTGAGCATTTCTTTAGGTGCTTCTCTGCCATTCGATATTCCTCTACAGAGAATTCTCTCTTTAGCTCTGTTCCCCATTTTTTAAGTGGATTACTTGGTTTATTCCTTTTCAGCTTGTTTAGTTCTTTATATATATTGGATATGAGTCCTCTGTCAGATAAAGGGTTGGTGATGATTCTTTCCCAATCTGTAGGCAGTCGCTTTGTTTTGATGACAGTGTCCTTTGCTTTACAGAAGCTTTTCAGTTTCATGAGGTCCCATTTATTGATTGTTGCTCTTAGAGCCTGTGCTGTTGGTGTTCTGTTTAGGAAGTTTTCTCCTGTACCAATGAGTTCTAGGGTATTCCCCACTTTTTTTTCTAGGCGATTTAATGTGTCTGGTTTTATGTTGAGGTCTTTGATCCACTTGGACTTCAGTTTTGTGCAGGGTGATAAGTATGGATCTATTTGCATTTTTCTACATGTAGACATCCAGTTGGACCAGCACCATTTGTTGAAGATGCTATCTTTTTTCCATTGTATGGTTTTGGCATCTTTGTCAAAAATCAGGTGTCCGTAAGTGTGTGGGTTTATTTCTGGGTCTTCTGTTCGATTCCATTGATCCACCATTCTGTTTCTATGCCAGTACCATGCAGTTTTTATAACTGTTGCTCTATAGTACAGCTTGAGATCAGGGATGGAGATACCTCCAGAAGATCTTTTATTGTAGAGGATTGTTTTAGCAATTCTCGGTTTCTTGTTATTCCATACGAAGTTGAGAATTTTTCTTTCCAGGTCTGTAAAGAATTGTGTTGGCAATTTGATGGGAATTGCATTAAATCTGTAGATTGCTTTTGGTAAGATGGCCATTTTTACTATGTTAATCCTGCCAAGCCATGAGCATGGGAGATCTTTCCATCTTCTCATATCTTCCTCTAATTCTTTCTTCAGAGACTTGAAATTTTTTTCATACAAGTCTTTGACTTGCTTGGTTAGGGTTACACCAAGGTACTTTATGTCATTTGTGGCTATTGTGAATGGTGTTGTTTCTCTAATTTCTTTCTCAGCCCTTTTGTCTTTTGTATACAGGAGTGGTACTGATTTTTTTGAGTTAATTTTGTATCCGGCCACTTTGCTGATGCCCTTGTATTTGGGGTATAGATGTTCAGGATTGGGATGTCTTCTTGTTGGGGTTTTCCCTTGATGAGTATGAAGTGTTCTTCCCCATCTCTTTTGATTAATTTTGGTTGAAAGTCTATTTTATCAGCTATTAGAATGGCTACTCCTGCTTGCTTCTTGCATCCATTTGCTTGGAAAGTCGTCTTCCAACCCTTTACCCTCAGGTAATGTCTATCTTTGTGAGTTAGATGAGTTTCTTGTTTGCAACAGATTGCTGGGTTTTGTTTATGCATCCATTCTGTTAGTCTGTGTCTTTTTATTGGAGAATTGAGTCCACTGATGTTGAGAGAGATTAATGTCCAGTGGCTGTTAGATACTTTGATTTTGATGTTGGCTGTGGTCATAAGGTTGTGTGTTTGGTTCCTTTTTGTTTTACTGTAGTGAGATTAATTATTTAATTAACTGATTAACACAGGAAAAGTAGCTAGTTTTCTTGGGTTGTATTTTCCCTTCTAGTGTCTTCTGTAATGATGGATTTGTGTGTAGGTATTGTTGAAATTTTTTTTTTTTTTGTCATTGAATTTCTTGTTTTCTCCATCTATGAGGACTGAGAGTTTTGCTGGGTATAGTAGCCTGGGCTGACATTTGTGTTCTCTTAGGGTCTGCATGATATCTGTCCAGGCTCTTCTGGGTTTCATAGTCTCTGTTGAGAAGTCAGGTGTGATTTTGATGTGTTTGCCATTATATGTTACTTGGCCTTTTTCCCTTGCAGCTTTTAGTATCTTTTCTCTGTTCAGTATATTTACTGTTTTGATTATTATGTTTTGAGAGGATTTTCTTTTCTGGTCTAATTTATTGGGTATTCTGTAGGCCTCTTGAATTCTTATTGGCCTCTCCTTTAAGTTGGGGAAATTTTCTTCAATGATTTTGTTGAAAATATTTTCTGGGCCTTGGAGGAGGGAATCTTCTTTTTCCTCTACCA
Source organism: Psammomys obesus (assembly GCF_907164565.1). Classification (NCBI taxonomy): domain Eukaryota; kingdom Metazoa; phylum Chordata; class Mammalia; order Rodentia; family Muridae; genus Psammomys; species Psammomys obesus. Next base: position 3,519,395 of record NW_026590486.1, read on the forward strand.
CTATTATTCTTAGGTTTTGTCTTTTTATGTTATCTTGGATTTCTTGGACGGTCTGTGTCAGGAATTTTTTAGATTTAACATTTTCTTTGACAGATACATCTATTCCTTCCATTGTATCTTCCACACCTGAGATTCTTTCATTTCTTGTAGCCTATTGGTTATGCTAACCTCTGTAGTTCCTGCTTTCTTCCCTAAGTTCTTTCTCTCCACAATTTCTTCCATTTGTGTTTTTTTTTTTTTAATTTTTCCAATTCTATCGTCAGGTCCTGAGCTATTTTGTTGGTTTCCTTCACCTGTCTGACTGTATTTTCATGTTTTTCTGTCAATTCCTTCAGCTGTTTGTTTGAACAATCCACTGTTTCTTTTATTTCATTCAGTGATTTAAGCATTTCCTCTCTAAAGGCCACAAACTGTTTGGCTGCAGCTTCCTCTATTTCTTTTCGTATTTTATTTGTTTCCTCTGTTATCTTCTTCATGAGCATAGATGCTAGGTCCTCTTCTTGCATTTCAATTATGCTGGGGTGTCTAGGCCTACCTGTCCCTAGATAACTGGATTCTGGAGATGCCATATTGCTCTGGCTTTTGTTGGTTGAACTTTTACGCTGGCCTCTACCAGCGTAAAAGATAACCATTGGGTTATCTTAGGTTTTTGAAGTTGGTTTCTGGTTTTTCCTAGAATCCTGTGGTGGAGAGAATCCTTTGTCAGGAAGATGTTTGTTTTTTGTTTTTTTTTTTTCCTGAAGGAAGCCTTCTCAGATTTTTGGGTATAGTCCCTGGATGGCTGGTGTTTTTCAGGAGTTGCCGCTGTTCACCTCAGGGGGAGAGACCTGAATGGTAACTGTAGTCCTTATTAGTCAAGAGGGCTCTCCTCTCACCAGGAGAAGTCCTGAAGACAGCTGCCCAGTTTCTTGCTGTGAATTTAGTGATCTGCTGCTGTAACCTGTGAGTCCTGTGGTTTGGTCAGTTTTTTTAGTGGAGCAGTATCTGGGGGTTGATCTCGGGGATCCCGGGCTTTTGAAGGTCTGAGGTTGGGGCTCTGTGCCCCAGTACCCAAGCAGTAATCTGTGGCAGGTGAGTACTGCTCTCCTGGTAACAGCAGGCTGTCTTGTGCACAGTAGGTCCCTGGGTTGGGCCAGACTGTGGGACCTTTTCCAGGGATATACTGGGTGGCCTAAATCTGTCCCCTTTGCTTAGTTTCCTGTGAGGATTTCTCCAGACAGTGACACCAAGTCTCTGGTGTCCTGGGGCACCCAGTTCTGTCTGTGAGGAATAGTTGGTACAAAGTAGGTCTCTGGGCTGGCAGCACGCGTGCCTGCTTGCTAGTCTGCAGGAGCTGGGTGCCCAACTACTCTCTGTGCTTCCAGCTTGGGGCCAGTTCAGTGATGGGGCTTGTACCCACTGGTCTGTGAGAGACTTTCCCCAGGTAAAGCCTGGGTATCCCAAGTCAGTACTGTTTCCTTCCTTCTCTGTGGGGGCCTCTCCTGACAGGAACTCCCAGACTGTGTTGCACTAGGGTGCGCAACTCTGTCTGTGCAAAAGAGCTGGGTACGCAGCCCCTCTCTGTGCTGGTGCTGGTGCTGGCGCTGGGACTGGCGCTGGCGCTGGTGGCGGGAGCCCAGTTAAGTGATGGGGCTCATATCTGCAGGTCTGTGAGAGACTTTCCCCAGGTAAAGCCTGGGTGTCCCAAGTCAGTACTGTTTCTTTCCTTCCCTGTGGGCCCTCTCCCGACAGAAACTCCCTGTCTCTATTGCACTAGGGTGCACAGCTCCGTCTGTGCTAGAGAGCTGGCATGCAGCCCCTGTCTGTTCTAGCGTTGGGAGCTCAGTTGTGATGGTGGCAGGTACCCGCAGTCTGTGAGACTTTTTCCAGGGAAAGACTGGGTGACCCATTGCCAGTCCTGTTGCTTTCCTTCCTTGTGGGTTTTTCTCGCGACTGGGACTCCCAGTCTCTGGTGTTTTTGTGCCCACCGATCAGTCTGGGAAGGTGATTAGGACACGCAGGCTTGTGGCTCTGGTCTGGGGACCTAGTGCCTGTATAACCCAGAATCTCTTCCAGGTTCTGGCTGGGTGACCTGAGCATGGACCCGCCTGATTCCCACGCCATGGGTGTTTCCTCTCACCTGGGAAACATGATCGCTGTTGTTTTAGGGCCCAGAGTTCAGTCTCTTGGTTGTTGTACTGAAAATGTTGTCCTGCTTCTTAGATGCAGTGTTCTCCTGGCGTCGCCATCTTGGCCTCTCTGTGTCAGGAATTCTTTAGATTTATTATTTTCTTTGATAGATACATCGATTTCTTCCATTGTATCTTCCACACCTGAGATTCTTTCTTTCATCTCTTCTAGTGTGTTGGTTATGCTTACCTCTGTATTTCCTGTTTTCTTTCCTAGGTTCTCCCTCTCCATGATTTCCTCCATTTGTGTTTTCTTTAAGTTTTCCAATTCTATCTTTAGATCTTGAACCGTTTTGTTGATTTCCTTCACCTGTATGACTGTATTTTCCGGTTTTTCCTTCAATTCCTTCACCTGTCTCTTTGAACATTCCTCTGTTACTTTTATTTCTTTCAGTGATTTAATCATTTTCTCTCTAAATGTCACAATCTGTTTGGCTGCATCTTCCTATATTTCTTTATAGATGGCCATAATCTGTTTTATTATATCTTCCCCTAATTCTTTACACATTTTATTTGCTTCCTCCATTAACTCTTCATAGGTATAGATGTAAGGTCATTTTCTTGAATTTCACTTATGTTAGGGTGTCCAGGGTTACTTGCCCCTGGATAACTGGGTTCTGGGGATGCCATATTGCTTTGCCTTTTGTTGGTTGTGCTTTTTTGCTGGACTCTACCCATCTCTCTGTCTGAGGTGTTGTCGGTTAATTTCTGGTACCTGCTGGGTCATCGGGTGGGGAGAATCCACTAGATGGGGTTCTGAAGTTCTCTGCTTTTTGAGTATGGTCAACTGAATGGTGGTGCTTCTCAGGAATTGTCACAGTTCACTTCAGGCATATGGACCTGTGTGGTAACTGTCGTGTCCGGGAAGGCTCTCCTCTCATCAGGAGAGGTCCTGGTGACGGCTGTCCTGCTGCTGGGTTTCTTGCTCTGAATTTAGTGAGCAGCAGCTGTTGCTCTTAAGATGTAATTGTAGGGTGCAGCCCTCTTGAAGAACCAGGGATTCCCACAGTTTTGTCAGTTTAGCTAGGGATAACTGGTTGAATCTTGGAGCAGTGTCTGAGGGCTGCTCTAATGGCACTCTCGATTTTGTAGGTCTGAGGATACAGCTGTGTTCACCAGTACCCTAGTGGTACTCAATAATGGCGGGTGAGCACGGCGCTCCTGCCTGCAGTAGAAGGCTAGAGCCTAGAGTCTGAGTGAATCCAGAATCCAGAAAGTCTTCTGGAGCTGGGTGTCCTGGGCGTTGGATCTGATGATACCCCCCCACTGTGGGATTGCCTCCTGACAGGGACGCCCAGTCTTTGCTTTGGGGACCGCCATTCTGTCTGTGATGGTGAGTAGAACCCACAGGCACAGACTTGCATGGCTCAGCCTTTCTGACTTTCTGGCATTTGGGTGCCTGGGAGTCTCCCGAAAGTGGGTGATTTTTCCTGAGATCTTTTCAGGGTGGTGGTATTGGCTGAGTGCTCTGAGATCAGACCAGCCATTCCCCTCCCTGTGGATTTGCACCCTACAGAGAAACTCAGTCTCTGGTGCCCTGGGGCCCACAGTTCTATCTGGGGCAGTGAGTCAGGCGCACAGGCAGGACTCTGTTCTGGTGCCTGGGTTCCAGGCTCTGGCTCTGGGCTGGTTCCTGGGTGCCCATGGAACCCCAGGTCTTTTCCAGAGAATGTCTGGGTGACCTAAGGTCAGTCCCACTCATTTCCTGCACCGTGAGATTATCTCTCAACTGGAAATTCCAGTCTCTGATATTATGGTGCCCACAGTTCAATCTGGGACAGTGATCAGAGCACGCTGGTGTGTGGCTCTGGGCTGGCGACCAAGCGCCTGGCGGAACCGGGATCTCTTCCGTGGTTTAGCCGGGTGAGTTAAAGCTGATTGAATCCCCCACCGTGGGGTATCCTCTCACCTGGGAAACACAATCACTTATGTTTTAGGGCCGCGAGTTCTGACTGCTGGTCACTGTGCCGATCCTGCTATGCTGCTGGTCAGAATGAGAGTCGTCCCGGTGCTGCCATCTTGCCGAATCCCTAAATTTTATTTTTATAGTAATTATAGTTTATTCACTTTTTATCCCAGCTGTAGCCCCCTTCCTCATTTCCCCCCAATTCTACCCTCCCTCATCTCTTCCCATGCCTTTCTCTAAGTCCACTGATAGGTGAGATCTTCTTCCCCTTCAGTCTGACCCTAGCTTTTCAGGCCTCATCAGGCCTGGCTGCATTGTCCTCCTTTGTAGGCTAGCAAGGCTGCTACCCCCTAATGGGGGGGAGGGTCAAAGAGCCTGCCACTGAGTTCACGTCAGAGACAGTCTTTGTTCCCCTTACTAAGGAACCCACTTGGAGACTGAGCTGACATGGGCTACATTTGAGCAGAGGTTCTAGGTTATATCCATGAATGGTCCTTGATTGGAAAAGAACCCTGTCCCACTGTCCCAGATTTTTTGGTTCTGTTGCTCTCTTTGTGGCACTGCTGTCCTCTCCAGGTCTTACTATCTCTCCCTTCTTTCATAGGATTCCCTGCACTCTGCCCAAAGTTTGGCTATGAGTCTCAGTATCTGCTTTGATACACTGATAGGTAGAGTCTTTCAGAGGCCCTCTGTGTTAGGCTCCTGTCCAAGATAAAATCTTAAAGTAATTTTATTTTGAGTTTCCATAATGACTAATGATACTGATCATTTTTAAATGTTTCCTAGCCATTTGCATTGCTTTCTTTTCTTTCTGTCTGTCTTTCTTTCTTTTCCTTATTTTTTTTTGTTTCTGAACATTCTTTGTTTAATACCATGCACTTTTCTTAGCTGAGTTTTTGTTTTGTTTTTCTTTTTCATTTTTAATTAATTTATTTTTTATTAATTATAGTTCATTCACTTTCGAGGTTTTGTTTTCTTTATGTTTAGGCTTTGTTTTATTGTTTTTGTTTGGGGGTTGTTTTTTTTTTGTTTGTTTTTTGTTGCTGTACTTTGTAGGCCCTATGTGCTAATCTTTGGACAGAGGCATCATTCTTAAAGGTTTTTTTTCACTCCTCTGTAGAATGTCCCTTCATTCTAATGATGGTATCCTTTACTATGCAGCTTTTTTTTTAGTTTCATGAGATTCCATTTATTAATTTGGTTTTAATACCTGTGCTATTGGTGTCTTGTTCAGAAAGTCCTTTCCTGTGCCGATGTGTTCAAGTCTATACCCTGCATTTTTCTCTATCTTATCTAGAGTATTAGGTAGTATGTTGAGGTTCTCAACCCATTGGTAGTTATGCTTTGTGGATAGTGAGAGATAGGGATCTAGTTTTATACTTCTACATATAGCTATTTAGTTTGACCAGCACCATTTGTTTAAGATGCTATCACATTTTCCGATGTGTGCTGTTGGCCTTTTTATCAAAACACGGGTGGCTATAGGAGTTTTGGCTTATACGTAGATTAGTTCCTTTACATTAATCAATGTGTTTGTTTTTAAATCAATTTCCTCCTTTTTTATTTCTAACTTAGTAGTATAACTAGCAATCTGGAATGGTGATACCTCTAACAGGTTTGTTTGTTTGTTTGTTTGTTTGTTTGTTTGTTTTAATGTTCTGAACATATTTTACTATCCTGGATGTTGTCTTTCCATATGAAATTTAATATTGTTTTTCAATTCCCATGAGGTGTTATGTTGTGATTGCACTGAGGATTGCATTGAATCTGTAGGCTGCTTTTGCTAGTATGGCTTTTTAAAATAAGATTAATCCTCCCAATTCATAAGCATGGAAGGCCTTTCCATCTTCTGGTATCTTCTTTGTTGGTTAAATTTTTTCTAAAATGTTTTTTTCAGGATGTTAGGAATAATATTGTTTCACTTATTTCTTTCTCAGTACCTTTGTCATTTGTATGTAGGAAGGCTTCTGACTTATGTGCATTAAATTTGTATCCTGATACTTTGCTAAATTATCTGAAGAAGTCTTCAGGTGGAATCATTATGGTCTTTTAACAAGAATATTTTGTCTTCAAACAAGAATATTTTGGCTTCTTCATTTCCTGTTTTATCTCCTTTAATTTCCTTCTCTTGTCTTTGTTCTCTATCTAGGACTTAAGTATGGTAAGCAGCTGATAGGAATCAGTTGCTTCTCAAAGGAAGGGAACAAGCTAAGAGGAGATATTCTGCCCTGGTAACCTGTTGCAACTTTGGGTAATATGAAAGGTGTGTTGCTGTGAAGGGATGGGCAGTTGTACTAGCTGAGACCCTTCAACATGAGTGCTTCATGGAGTCTATTTAATATTTTCATATCAAACATTATCTTCTAAATTGTTCAACCATTATTTTCGTTCTTTGCATTGTTGCACCTGTGTCATATGTTGTGTTTCTCTTTAAAGCATACAGGGTTTTATAATATTTTCTAGTAACCTATTCATTAGTTTGAGTGAAAAATGTCCCTATAGCTCAGCTATTTAGGCACTTGGCTCCTAGTTGGTGCACTGTTTCAACAGTGCGGCCTTGCTGGAGGAAGTACATCACTGGTTGTAGATTTGAGAATTCATAGCCTCACCCCACTTTAACTTCAGTTTCTCTGCTTTGTGCTTGTGGTGAGGCAGGGTATATAGATTCAGGACTGAATGTCTGAATACCATTAGTTGTCTCTGGGCTGCCATTCATTGTCTGGGGCCTGGTTCTTAAGGAAATAGTCAGGAAAACAGTAGATCAGAATGTGAGGCTCCCAATATGGGTAGTTTGGAGTGTGGGCCTTGAATTAATGAAAAACACACACATCATCATTGTGAGAAGGGCCTCTCACAGTAAGGGAGTTACAGGTTGTAAGGGATGATGAGATGGGCAATGAGGGAAGTGGGAGTCAGCAACTTGAAAAGAAGTTGCCCAGAGCAAGCAGTGTTCCCTGTTTGCCTATAAGGCACACTGGAGCACCGCATGATAAAACATAGAAACACGGTTAATAACTTGACTACATGCACAGATTTTGCCTAATGAGACAAAAGAGACACAGTTCCACTTTTCCATGCAATGTTCCACCTAGAAATACCAAATTTTACAAGTAAAAAAATCCATCCCATATTGCTTAGCAACCGAACCCATTTACCCAACAATTCTTTGGCTCTCATCCCAACTTGTCTCTGCTGTTGCCTTGGGAAACATTTGTGTTATAAAATTTCATGGAACATGCATCTCACTAGCTGGCTTGTGCAGAGGAAGAAGACTATTGTAGACATTTATAATTTGAGAACAATCAGTTTCTTCCTCAGGGAGAGAATCCAGATAATTTAAAATATGATTATTAATGTAAAAATAATGAAATACTGATCCTTCTATTTCCTAGCAGCGTGAAAATGCCTTTAACCACAAAAGATTTGGAAAATAAAAGGTAATTGACAGTCTAGGATGGCAAATGGTTTGGAATACAATTAATTTTAGGGCTCTTGAAGAGTAATGTATTTATATTAATACAAATGGTCGTAACTAATCACCACTTGAGGAATACCGATAAGCATGTAAATCGGTTATATTTCTTTATTTACTACAGTTGCTATTATTGTTGAACTTACTTGTGGCAAGGCCCAGTCTTCAATTCAAACAAGACAGGAGCCTACCCACAGAGGGCCTCTGAAAGATCTACCCAGCAGGGTATTAAAGCAGATGGTGAGACTCATAGCCACACTTTGTGCAGAGTGCAGGGAATCTTATAAAAGAAAGGGGAGATAGAAAGACCTGGAGGGGACTAGAGCTCCACAAGATTAGCAACAGAACCAAAAAATCTGGGCACAGGGGTCTTTTCCATCCATGGATATAATCTAGAATCCCTGCACAGATGTAGCCCATGGCAGCTCAGTCTCCAAAATTTTACCTTAGTAAGGGGAGCAGTGACTATCTCCAACATGAACTCAGTGGCTGGCTCTTTGATCACCTCCCCCTGAAGGGGAAAACAGCCTTACCAGGTCACAGAGGAAGACAATGCAGCCAGTCCTGATGAGACCTGATAGGCTAGTGTCAGATGGAAAGGAAGGAGGATCTCACCTATCATTGGACTGGGGAAGGTGCATAGGAGGAGAAGAGGGAGGGAAACTGGGATTGGGAGGGAATGAGAAAGGGGGCTACAGCTGGGAAACAAAGTGAATAAATTATAATAAATAAAAATATAAAAAAAGAATAATAATTTTAGAGGTGTTCCCTATGACTAAAAAAACAAAACAAAATAAATACTAAGAAAAATAAGGGAGGACATTATTTTGCTGTAGAACACTTACCAAGTGTGGAGAGAGTGAAGAGTGGAAAGTGGAGGCTTTACTAGCAGCTAGGCACATATCCCCTCTCCTTCATTCTTCTATCATGAGTTTCAGTGGGACAGTGGGTGTGGGTGAATACGATCAGAATACATTGTGTACATGTATGAAATTGTCAATGAATAAATTTTTAAATTTTATACTAAAACATGTTGATTGATCTGAATGGTTTTGGTTCCGTGTCTTGGCACTTTTCTGGGCAAGGGAGCTGCCAGCTGCCCAGGTGGGTGAAGGGGGTCAGAGTGGCCTGTGTGAGGAGAAGGTGTGGCCTGGCATTTGTGTGTGTGTGTGTGTGTGTGTGTGTGTGTGTGTGTGTGTGTGTTTGGAGGGGTACGGGAGGGTTTGCTTGGTGGTGGAGGGAGGGAAGGAGTGAGGGCAAAGCTAGAAGAGCAGAGCACGTTGGAGTGTCTGTTGGGCAGGGTGGGCTGAGGAGCTCGAGAGGGAGTGAGCCCCTTCCAGATGAACTCCTCTACTCCCTAGACCCATTATACCAAGTTTTCTCTCTCACTTCACCACAAGACCTCAATTCCAACAGTCTCCAGATGCTCAGGTACAGGCCATACCAGTCAGAAAACCTGCTACACAAAAGACCAAGCAAATTGCCAGAAGCCAAGTCCCCAACCTGGTCAGAGATCCCTAGCCATAGAGATGTCAAGCAGATTGCCAGAAATCCAAAGCGGAAAGACCGGAAAACCAAAGAGGAGTCAGAAACCAAGGAACAAAGCACCCATCCAAAAAATATAAGCTCAGAAATCAGCACCTAGACATATTATCATCCCAAACTCAGATGTGTAAATGCTAGTGTAAGACCACTAGCATAACAGCCAGAGCAATATATCACCACCAGAGCCCCACTATTGTATGACAGCAAGACCTGAATATTCCAATGCAGATGAAGCAAAAAAAAAAAAAAAATGACCTTAAAATCACCTTATGAAGATGATAGGTGTCCTTTTGGAAGGATTTTTTTTTTTTCAAATTCCCTAAAGAAATTGGGGAAAAAAAAACAACAACAAAAAATGGATGAAATCAATAAATCTCTTAAAGAATGACAAGAAAAATAAGAAAAAAAATCAAATAAATGAACAGCTGAAGGAAAATGTTCAAGACCTGAAAATTTAAATAGAAACAATAAAGAAAACACAGAGAAATCTAGAGACACAGAAAAATCTAGATAAGCAAACAGTAACTATATTATAAACATAAGCGATTGAAAGAAGAATCTCAGGGGTTAAGATACAATAGAGGAAATTGATACAGGGTAAAAAAAAATGTTAAATCTGACACCTAAACTTATACCCAAAACACATAAAGATTCAACAAAGAAAGAGAATTAAAGACCAGTTTTCCTCATGAATATTGATGCAAAAATACTCAAGAAACATTGATCACCAAACCTGTTTAAAGCACACCCAAGAGCAGCAAACTGTACCCCTTCACCCCTGCACTCCATTTCCCAGCCCAGAGATACCAGATAAGACCAGACCACAAACCCTGTGCTTTCTCCCTTAAAGCACACCCAACAGCCAGAAAACATTCCCCATTCCCTCCACAACTCTGCCTCCTTTCCCAGAAGCTGTATAAACAGCAGGGACACCAGCCCCTGGGATACTGGAAACTCCAGAGGAATTGTTAACACCCCAAACTCCAGAAGCCACATGGGCTATGAAAATTGGAGCGTAGACACCCTGCTAGTCCCAAAGACTCACTAGTCACTAGAACCTCAGGCCTCTTAGGCCAGAATACTGAGAAGAAACAGAAACCAGGAGAGGGGGGATCCAAAAAACAAATATCTAAAACAAATAAACTCCAAAATCAGCACCCAAAACCATAATAACCACAAAACGCAGATCTCTAGAAGCTTAAAAATATAATCAACAAGAGCAAGGGCAATATGTTACCACAGGAGTCTAGTTATCCTACCACAACAAGCCCTGAATATTTTAACATAAATGAAGCATAAGAAAATGACCTTAAATCCAATCTTATGAAGATGATAGAGGCCTTTAAAGAGAAAGTAAATAAATCCCTTAAAAATACAGGAAAATATACTCAAACAGGTAAAGGACATTAATAAAAAATTCATGACCATAAAATGGAAATAGAAGCAATAAAGAAAACATGAACTGAGGAAATACTGGAGATTGAAAAACTAGGTAAGAGAACAGGAGCTACAGATGCAACATCACCAACAGATTATAAGATGTGGAAGGAAAGCTCCTGTCCTGTTCCCTGTTTTCTCCTTCTTCTGATGTCTATCCTCTTTGCCTTTCTAAATTGGGATTGAACATTTTTTTTTTTACTTTTAATTTTTTTTTGAATTTTATTTTTTTCTTATCAGTTACATTTTATTAACTCTGTATCTCAGCCGTGTCCCGATCCCTCATTCCCTCCCAGTCCCTCCCTCCCTCCCTCATCTCCACCGTGCCCCTTTCCAAGTCCACTGATAGGGGGGGACCTCCTTCCCATTCATCTGATCCTGTTTTATCAGGTATCTTCAGGACTGGCTGCAAAGTCCTCCTCTGTGGCCTAACAGGACTGCTCCTCCCTTGGGGGGTGGGGAGGCCAAAGAGCCAGTCATTCAGTTCCTGTTAGAAATAGTACTTTGTACTTTATACTATTTTGTTAGAAATAGTACTTTCCCCTCACTTTGGGAAACCAATTGGTTACTGAGCTACCACAGGCTACATCTGAGCAGAGGTTCTAGGTTATATCTATACATGGTCCTTGATTGAATGTCAGTCTCAGAAAAGACCCTGTGCCCAGATATATTTGGTCCTTGTGGAGCTCCTATCCTTTCCCCATTAGACTAACTCCCCTTCTTTCTTATGATTCCCTGTACTCTGCCAAAGGTTTGGTCATGAGTCTTTGCTTTGAAAACACTGCTAGTTAGAGTCTTTCAGATGCGCTCAATAGACTCCTGTCATACGTTCAATGCACATCCCATCTGTCTTTCTAAAGGCGGATTGATCATCTTACCTCATGTCCGCTCTCTTGATTATCTTTTTTAGGTGTATAGATTTCATGAGAAAGACAAACATGGTATATACTCACTTATATAGACCTATAAGATATGATAAACATAATGAAATCTATACACCTAAAAAAGATAATCAAGGGATTGAACATTTTAGCTAGAGTCCACCTTCTTGATTAGTTTCTTTAGGTATACGGACTTTAGTAGGTTTATCCTATATTATATGTCTAATATGCACTTATGAGTGAGTATATAAAAAGTGTCTTTCTATTTCTGGGATACCTCACTGAGGAAGTTCTTTTCCAGTTCCCACCATTTACCTGCAAATTTTATGATTTCCTTGTTTTTTAATGCTGAGTAGTGTTCCATTGTGTAGACATACCATAATTTCTGTATCCATTCCTCAGTTGAGGGGCATCTGGGTTGTTTCTAGGTTCTGGCTATTACAAATGAAGTTGCTACAAACATGGTTGAGCAAATGTCCTTGCTGTGTACTTGAGTATCTTTTGGATATATGCCTAGGAGTGATATAGCTGGATCTTGAGGAAACGCTTTTCCTAATTGTCTGAGAAAGCATAAGATTGATTTTCAGAGAGGTTGTACAAGTTTACATTCCCACCAGCAATGGGGGAGGATTCCCCTTTCTCCATAACAACAGAGGGCCTCTGAAAGGCTCTATTCTATAGAGTATCTAAGCAGATGCTGAGACTTATTGACAACCTTTGGGCAGAGTGCAGGGAATCTTATGAAAGAAGTGGGAAATAGTAAGTCCTGGAGAGGGCAGGAGCTCCACAAGGAGAGCAACAGAATGAAAAAATCTGGGTACAGGGGTCTTTTCTGAGAATGATACTCCAACCAAGGACCATTGAAGGAGATAAACTAGAACCCCTGCACAGACATAGCCCATGACAGTTCAGTGTCCAAGTGGGTTCCATAGTAATGGGAACAGGGAATGTCTCTGACATGAACTGATTGGCCTGCTCTTTGATCACCTCCCTCTGAGAGGGGAGCAGCCTTACCAGGCCACAGAGGAAGACAGTCCAGCCACTCCTGATGAGATCTGATAGAGTAGGATCAGAAGGAAGGAGAGGAAGACCTCTCCTATCAGTGGACATGGGAGGGGCATGCGTGGAAAAAGGGGAGAAAGGGTGGGACTGGGAGGAGAGAAGGGAGGGGTTTATGGGGGATACAAAATGAATAAAGTGTAATTAATAAAAATTGAATTTAAAAAGATCAATTAAAATATGTAGAAGGAAGAATATCAAGTGTAGAAGATATGATTAAGTATATAATCAATATATATTCATAATATATAATCAATACATTGGTCAAAGAAAATGTTAAATCTAAAATGTTGCTGAAGCAAAACATTCAGGAATCTGGAACACTACGAAAACAGCAAACCTAAAAATAATAAGAATAGAAGAAGGAGAAGATTCCCAGTTCAAATGTCCAGAAAATATTTTCAACAAATCACAGAAAAAAAATTCTATAACCTAAAGGAAGTAATGCCTATAAATGTAGAAAAAGCTTACAGAACATAAAACAGAATAGACAAAAAATCCTTCCAACAAAAACACTATAGGTACAGAACAAAGAAAGAATATTAAAGCTGCAACAGAAAAAGGCCAAGTATTATAAGACAGTCCTATTAAAATAAAATCCAACTTCCTAAAAGAGACTCTAAAAGTGAGAATGACATAGGTCTTACAGTCTTTATGAGACTAAAGATAGCAGCCCAGACTACTATATCCAGCAAAACCTTCAATCACTGTAGACTGAGAAAGCAAGATATTCCATGACAAAACAAAATTTAAACACTATCTATCCATAAATCCAACCCTACAGAAGTTACTAAAAGGAAAACTCCAACCCAAGGAAGCTAGTTACACCCAAGAAAACACAGGAAATATATAATTTCACGGAAGCAAAACCAAAGAAAGGGAAACTCGATCTCTCTCCTTCTGTCACACATACACAAAACAACAACAATCAGCATCAAAATAACAATTAATTCAGTTCCTCAACAAACAGACACAAGCTAACAGAATGGATAAAAAAAGAATATCCATTATTCTGCTGCATCCAAAAAACACACATCAAGAACAAAGATAGGCATCACCTCAGGGTAAAGGGCCAGAAGAAGATTTTCCAAACACACAGACCCAAGAAGCAAGCTGGAGTAACCATTCTAGTATCTAGTAAAATGGACTTTCAACCAAAATTAATCAAAAGAAGTGAGGAAGAACACTTCATACTCATCAAAGGAAAAATCTATTAATATGTCATCTCAGTAAAGAACTTCTATGCCGCAAATACACGGGCATCCACATTCATAAAAGAAGCATTATTAAAGTTTCAATGACACATTGAACCACATTTATTAATAGTGGAAAACTTCAACACCCCACTTTCAACAATAGACAGGTCATGCAGACAGAAACTAAACAAAGAAATAATGGAGCTAACAGACGTTATGACTCAAGTGGACCTGAAAGATATCTATATAACATTTTACCCAAACAAAAAAGAATGTATCCTCTTTTTATAACCTCACAGAACCTTCTCCAAAATTAACCAAATGCTTGGTCACAAAATAAATCTCAATTGATACAAGAAAATGAAAATAAACCGCTGTATCTTATAAGAACACCATAGATTAAAGCTGGACTTCAATAACAATAGAAACAAAAGAAAAAATGCAAATTAATAGAAAATGAATAATTCTCTACTGAAGGACCATTGGGTCAAGAATAAAATAAAAACGGAAATCAAAGATGTCCTAGAATTCAACGAAAATGACAGCACAACATACTAAAATTTATGGGACAGAATAAAAATAGTACTAAAAGGAAAGTTCATAACAGTAAGTGACTTTATGAAGAAATTTATGAGATCTCATAGGAGACACTTAACAACACACCTGAAAGCTCTAGAACAAAAAGAAGTAAACATACCTAAGAGTAGTATACTGCAAGAAATAATCAAACTCAGGGCTGAAGTCAATAAAGTAAAAGCAAAGAGAACAATACAAAGAATTGTCAACAATAACAACAAAAGAGTTGGTTCTTTGGGAAAATGAACAAGATAGACAAACCCTTAGTCAAACTAGCTAAAAACACAGAGAGGATATCCAAACTAACACAATTAGAAATGAGAATGAAGACAAAGACAGACATTGAGGAAAGCCAAAGAAACATTGGGTATTACTTCAAAAACCTTTACTCCACAATACTGGAAAATGTAAATAAAATCAACATTATTCTTAATAGATACCATTTACCAAAGTTAAATCAAATTAGATAAACAATCTTAATAAACCAGTAACCTCTAATGGCATAGAAGTGGTCATGAAAATTGTCCCAACCAGAAAAATCCCATGTCCAGATGATTTTAGCCCAGAATTCTACCAGATTTTCAAAGATAAGTTAATACCAATGCTCCTCAAATTATCCACAAAATAGAAACAGAAGGATCATTGCAAAATTTGTTTCATGAGGCCACAGTCATCATACCTTCACCATACAAAACGTCAATAAAAACAGGGAATTTCAGAACTATTTTCTTATGAACATCGATGCAAAAAAAACAAAAAAGAAAACACCACCTCAATAATATACTTGCAAACCAAATCCAAGAGCACATCAAACATACCATTCACCATGATCAAGTAGGCTTCATCCCAAGCATGCAGGGGTGGTTCAGTATATGAAAAGCCATCAATGTAATCCACCATATTAAACAAACTAAAAAGGAAAAAAAAAACATATGGTCATCTTATTAGATGTGGAAAAAAATTGACAAAATCCAACATCTCTTCATATTAAAAATCTTGGAGAGATCAGGAATACAAGACACACAACTAAACATAATAAAGACAATATACAGCAAGCCCATTGCCAACATCAAATTAACTGGAAAGAAACTTAAAGCAATTCCACTAAAATGAGGAACAAGACAAGCATATCTATTCAATATAGTATTGAATTCCTAGCTATTGCAATAAAAAAAAAACCTGAAGGAAATCAAGAGGATACAAATTGGAAAGGAAGAAGTCAAAAGTATCCATATTCATAGATGGTATGGTAATGTTCATAAGTGACCCCCCAAATTCTACCAGAGAACTTCTACACTTGATAAACACCTTTAGCAAAGTGACTGAATACAAAATTAATTCCAAAAAATCAGTAACCCTTCTTTACAAATGATAAACAGGCTGAGAAAGAAATTAAAGAAAGGACACCCTTTACAATAGTCACAAGCAATATTAAATATCTTGGTGTAACTATAACTAAGCAAGTGAAGTACTTGTTTGACAAGAAATTTAAATCTGTGAAGAAAGAATTTGAAGAAGAGATCAGAAGTGGGAATGATCTCCCATGCTCATGGATCAGTAGGATTAACATAGGAAAAATGGCCATCTTTCCAAAAAGTAATCTACAGATTCAACACAATTCATAACAACACAATTCTGTATAGATCTTTAAAAAAAACTATACTCAAATTCTTATGGAAAAACAAACAAACTAACTAACAAAACAGGATAGCTAAAATAATCCTGTAAAATAAAAGAACATCTGGAAATATCACCATCCCTGATTTCAAGCTGTGCTACAGAGAAATAGTAATAAAAACTGCATGATATTGGCATAGAAACAGAGAGGTTGATCAATGGAATCAAACTGAAAACCCAGAAATAAACTCACACACCTATTGACACTTGATTTTTGACAAAAAAAAAAAAAAAAAGCCAAACCCATACAATGGGGAAAAGAAAAGCATCTTCAACAAATGGTGCTCGTCTAACTGGTCTGCATGTAGAGGAATGTAAATTGATCATATTTATCACCCTACACAAAACTGAAGTCCAAATGAATTGAAAACCTTAACATGAAACCAGATACTAAATCTAAAAGAAAAGAATGTTGGAAATAGACTTGAACTCATTGGCACAGGAGACAACTTCCTGAACAGAACCAACAGCTCAGAGACTAAGAGCACCAATTTATAAATGAAACCTCATAAAATGAAAGGTCTCTGTAAGGCAAACGACTCTGTGAATAAGGCAAAATGGGAGACAACAAAATGGGAAAAAATCTTCACCAACCCTACACCAACAGAAGGTTAATATTCAAAATATGTTAAGAACTCATGAAATGAGACAGCAACAAAACCCATAACCCAACTAAAAAATAGGACACAGAGTTAAACAAAGAATTCTTTTTTTTAAGAGATAAGCTTTATTTTTTTTCAGTCACAGGGATATATTGAAGATCTTTGCATTCATTATATACATATATGTATATTAATATGCTGATTTTCCTGTTGCCTTTTATTTTAGCCAACAATGTTTATTGATATATAGGCCCATTTAGTACAAATCTTGTAACACAATGCTACATATTCTACCAGAATTCTTGTTGGCTCTTTATTTATTTATTTTTATTTTTTAATATTAGTTACAGTTTATTAACTTTGTATCCCAGCTCTATCCTGCTCCCTCATTCTCTCCAAATTCCACCCTACTTCCCTCATCTCCTCCCTTTCCAAGTCCACTGATAGGGAAGGTCCTCCTTCCCTTTCATCTGACCCTGGTTTATCAGGTATCTTCAAGACTGGCTGCACAGTCCTCCTCTGTGGCCTAGGAGGGCTGCTCCTCCCTCGGGGGGGGGGGGTGTCAAAGAGCCCACCATTGAGTTCATGTCAGAAATAGTCCCCGTTCCCCTTAGGGTACCCACTTGGATTCTGAGCTACCATGGGCTATATCCGAGCAGAGGTTCTAGGTTATATCCATACATGGTCCTTGGTTGGAGAAACAGTCTCATAAAAGAGCCCTTGTCGAGATATATTTGGTCCTTTTGGAGCTCCTGTCCTCTCCAGGTCATATTAACTCCCCCTTCTTTCTTATGATTCCCTGTACTCTGCAGAAGGTTTGGATAAGAGTCTTAGTATCTGCTTAAACAAAGAATTCTTAAAAGAGGAATATTTAATAGCAGTGAAGCACTTGAAGAAATGTTCAGCATCCTTAGTCATCAGGGAAATGCAAATCAAAATGATTCTGAGATTTCATCTTACACCTGTCAGAATGGCTAAGATGAAAAAATAAATAAATAAACTCAGTGATAACGCATACTGGTGAAGATGTGGAGCAAGGGGAACACTCCCCCATTGCTCGTGGGAGTGCAAAATTGTACAACCACTTTGGAAACCAATCTTATAGTTTTTCAGAAAACTGAGAATAGTACTACCTCAAGACTGAGCTCTACTACTGCTGGGCATATACCCAAGTAATGCTCCACCATATCACAAGGACTCTTGCTCAACTATGTTCATAACAGCTTTATTTTTAATAGCCACAGTCTGGAAACAATCTAGAGGTTCCTCAGCTGAAGAATGGATCAAGAAGATATGGTATATATACAAGATGGAATACTACTCAGCTTTATTTGTTTGTTTGTTTATTTCTTATTTATTTTTAATTTTTAATTTTTATTATTTTTCACAATTTATTCATTATATATATTGATTGAAGCTCCCTTCCTCAACTTCTCCCAGTACTACCCTCCCTTCCACTGAAAGAGGGAGTTCTCTACTATTGCCATCTGCCCATAGCTTGTTAAGTCTCATCAGGACTGCCTGGATCCTCTTCTTCCATGGCTTGACAAGGCCACATTACCAGGGGCAAATGATCAAAGAGCAGTCAACTGAGTTCATGATAGAGGAAGCCCCTTCTACCCTCACTTGGAGATCTGCATGGAGACTGAGCTGCCAATCAGCCACATCTGAGCAGGTGTTCAAAACAAACAGGCAGACAGGAAAAACTACTCCCCAACACGCAAGAAAGAGTTTTTTAGAGTAAATCATATATAGAGAAAGCGGTTTCTCATCCTTTAAATATCTTTTAATACTTCTTGGAACTGTTCTTTTTGAGGAGATGAAGTCCCACCAAGAAAACTATAAGGAAGCAGCCATAATCATTTATTTACTCAGATTAATCTAGGTGACATGAAGTGAGCTTTGTTTGTTTTTCTTTCATTATAATGCTGCATTCTCTGCCCAGGTGGCATTCTTATTGGCCATTCTGAACATGCAAAGCACAATTTTGAACAGGCCTTGTGCAAGAATTTGTTTTTCTGTATATTCAGTGGCAAGCATTTCTATTATGAACTTGTATGCATCTTCCCATGAAATGCTCTCCTTGTTTGGAAAATCATTGTTTTGGAAATTGTCCTCAGTGCTTTTCATACTTACACAAATGAAGAAACTTCCTTTGTTATTTTATCACCTCTTTGTGCCACTAGCGTAAATGTGAGTCTGGAGTGTAACTGCTGGAGTTTTCAGTTTGTGTGCCTCTTTCAAGAAGTTGTGTACAAACACATGGATAGTTACTGGAGAGAAGATAGCTTGTTTAAAATGAAATTCAAAAAAAGAAACCTGGGGATATATCAGACTTGGCTTATAGACTGACTCAAGGAAAAGAGGTTTGTGAAGAGAGGTTGGGGAACCTTTTTTGGAGGGTCATTTACCCACTTCTCCATAATTTCTGTAATGTGGGCTTTTTGAACATGCTCCTTTGGTTGAATAAAGCCCACATGGGCTAAAGCCTTCCAGTCTTTTTTTTGTCCATGCTACCTTCCATATGTTAATCTCTGAAATCTCCTCCATACCATTCACAATTCACCTGCCTAGTTTTGCCTAATGGCTTTGTGCTTCCACAGTATGACCATTTATACCCTCTTATACCTTTAAACCAAAGATCACTAGAGATGATTGTGTATCTCAGGGTTCTCTAAAGAATTATAACCTATGGGATAGTTGGGTGGATAGATAGATGGATGGATTGATAAATAGATAGATGATAGATAGATAGATAGATAGATAGATAGATAGATAGATAGATAGATAGATGTGTAAGCTGTGTTCAGAAAGAAAAAAGTCACATCTGTGTCAAAGCATCTACAGGGTAGATGATAGGCTGATTAGAGTATTTTGGTTGCAGAGGGAAATGTTACAAACCTGGATCCAAACTGTATTTGGCTATCTTTAGGCTTATTTATATTCCACCTCTTTGTTTAAATAATATTCGTCTTTATGATTATAATGTAAATCTAAAGATGTCATCAGAGGACATCTGAGAACTATAACAGATTCCCCTGCTTTACTGTAACACACACACACACACACACACACACACACACACACACACACACACCTGATAGTCTCACCAATCCATTTTAAATAACTTGATTTCTAATTGCCTTTGATCTGTTTTATAAAAATTTCACAAAATTGTTACTATGTTGGAACATGGTATTGGGAGTAACTAAACTTGTGTTTTTGTCCCCTGATCATTCATATTTGCTTTTAGAATAAACACTTAGTTTTTATTCTAATCCTATTGGTGAGGTCTGGACTTCACAATCTGATGTGATTTGCTAATTTATAAGTGGTGTGATAGTGAGTCAAATCTCTGGCATGTTCAGGGGTTGGGCAAATAGGCACATATACAAAAAGTACAAAATAGAGGACGGTTATAGTATATTGGATCTTAGTGAATTAGCAACCTTTGACAGAAATTAAATGTTTCTCCCATTTACATACCAAAAATTAAAGACTTGAAAAAAGCCCTCACAGCATACTCTGACTTCTAACCACCTTAAACTAACTGTAAGTCTATTAGTCTTCTGTGGAATACACAAAAATTTGGATTTTCTCTTCTTAGTAAAATTATATACAGAACATTAACATCCAATAACAACATTCATAGGGTTTTATATTTTAAAAGCCCATGTTATATGATTAAATATTTAAGATATCCTATATTACATATATCTAGGTTTAAAATAAAAATTAAATAACATTTTTATTTTTACCAGTGAAAGGTAAGTGACCATCTTATAAAATGACTGCTGTTGATGTCACATGTTTCTTTTTTATTTTAAAATAAAAATTTAGACTTGTAGCCTCCCGTGTAAGGTAATGAAATAGAAGGCATACTGGATCAGGGAACTGATTACAAGATTACAATTAAAGAGATGAAGAGTATTTTATCACTCTATCAGGTACTTCTTCAACTCCCAGAATTGACTTGATCAATACCTCAGAATAATTTTTCTACCATCAGTTTCAAGAACTTTTTCTATCATCAGAATGGACTTGATGCTGAAACAGCAAGGAAAGCAGCATGTTTCCCCACCTCAGGCAAATGCCAGGGCTACCATTAGCCCTCCAACAAGAAAAGAATAAATCATAGAAGCTACGAAAAACTCTATGTATAGCGTTGAGTACCTCATAGTTCCTAGTTGTTTCCCATCCTGTGGGAGTATACCAACCATGGCTGGACAGAGTCAGTCTCAACTATTCACAGCCCACAGAACACAGTCCAAAAATTACCACATACAGGGAGAGCTAAGAGCACACAAGATAAAAAATGAAACCATTTAAAAGCAACATAGAACATAGCAAAGGCCAGGACTAAGAACACAAAGCACAGATTATCCAAGATAAGAAAAATCAACATTTAGATCATTGATATCATTTTCATGTATATCCACCTAGCTCTCTTTCTCTGATACAACTATTTACTTGCCAATGATTCCACTATCTTTTATCTCTAGCAAGATTTTTGCCTACTCTGAACTATTACTCATCTATATTGTTCCCCTGTTCCTGGATTTGAGTGATTATAATATAATTACATCATTTTCCTCTTCTTTTGCCTCCCTGGAGCCTCTTCCAGGTACCACACACCACACTCAGTCAAAATCATGATTTCTGTTTTCATAAGTTTGCATATATAAATACATAGTCAAACTATTTCATAACATAAAAATGGAAGAAAAACTTTCACACTACTTTTACAAACTTAACATGCACTAGTACCAAAAAAAGGTTATAAAAGAATCTCTTTTGTTGAAAAAAATTCAAGAATGACCTGGCAGCCATGCTACCTGGCACACTGTGCTTCTATCTAAGAAGCATGGCCCGCTATGCTTCTGAATATTCTCAGAGGTCAGAACATTTAATTTTGAAGTGGTGTGAGTAGCTGTAGCTGGCCTGCTGCCTTCTCCATGTCTTTTTTAAGGTCTCTGCATAGAGACCTTGGTGTTACGAGTGCTCATTGTCCAATCCAAGGTAACACGCTAACCAATCACAATCAATAGCTTCACCATATGAGTAGTTGTTCATGTACAATAAAGCAGACACTATTTCCTGAAACTGTCTCTGGGATAGCCCATGTCCCATTACCTTTACCAACCCACAGGCACTGCAGTCTAGTAAAGGACACCCTGATAACAACAATACTCCTGATGAATATAGAAACAAAGATTTTCAATAAAGTATTTGCAAACCAGATGCAAGAGCACAACCATCACATGATAGCTAGGTTGCTTTCATTTTAGGGATACAGAGATGGTCCAACATATGCAAATCAAAATAAATAGGTCACCCAATAATGAACTCCAGAATAGAAATTACATGATTATTTAATTGATACATAAAAGATATTTGACAAATCCAGTTTTCATGGCAAAAACCTTAGCGACATTAGGGGTGGAGAGAATATATCTCAACATAATAGGCTATTTATGGCAAATCAATAGTCACAAACATGTTAGTTGGAGTAAATGCAAAGTATTCTATGATCAAGACCAAAAGAAGCTATCTATTTTAGCCTCTCTGATTTTATACAGCACTTGAAGTCCTAGTGGAATAAGATAAGAAATGGAAATAAAAGAGATACAAATAGGAAAGGAAGAAGTCAAAGCATCATTCTTTACTGATGGCATGATTCTCCATATGAGATCTCAAAAACTTCACTAGGAAATTCCAAAGCTAATAAACAGTGACAGGTTTCAAAATTAATGTACAAACATTGGTAGCCTTTCTATATATCAAAAATAAATAGACTGAGAATTAAATCAGGAAAATAATCCCATTTACAATAGTCTCAAATACATAATAACAAAACCAAACATTAGAAAAAACTTACAAGTAAATGATAAACCTACACAATGAAAGCTTTCAAAACACTATTAAGGAAGATATCAGGTGATGGATAGACCTCCCATTCTCACGGTAGGATTAGTGCTAGAAAGTTGCCATCCTACAAAAAAAAAAAAATCTACAGATTTATTGCAAGCCACATCAAAATTCCAACAAAACTCTTCACAGAAAATTTTAAAAAAAATCCTAAAATTCCAATGGAAACACAAAAGACATTAGGGGACCTAAACAACCCTCAACAACAAAAGCACTGCTGGATGTATCACAATACATGATTTCAAGTTGTGCTAAAAAACCATAGTAATAAAAGAGCATTGTACTGACACACAAAAAAGACACACTGATTAATGGAATATAACTGAAGAGCCAGATTTGTTATATATACCCCACCTGATGTTGACAAAGATAACAAAACTGTACGGTGGGGGGAAAGAGCAAGTCTTTATTAAATAGGTCTCTGGAAATGGATAGTTATAGAAAAAATTGAGACCTGATTGTTTTCTCTCACCTTGCACACAAACCCATTCTAAAGGGAACAGAGATATCAAAACAGAACTAGATCTCTGGACCTAGAAAAAAAAATAGACAGTACCTTTAAGGCTCAGGCAAGAACTTTCTGAATATGTCTTCTACCACCCAGGTAATAAGAACAACAGCCAACAAGTGGGACTTCATGAAACTAAAAAGCTTCTGTACTTCAAAGCAAATTGTTAGTCAGCAGAAGAGGTGGCCTACAGAAAGGGGTGGGGGGAATCTTTGCCAGCTATATATCTGACAGAGGCTTAGTATCTAGAATACGTAAGGAACACACACACACGAACTAAACACCAAGAAAATTAACCATCAGGTTTAAAAATGGGCTATGGATTACTTGATTTGTTGCTGTTTAACTTCTTGATTTTTTTATACATTCTGGGTATTAGCCCTCTGTCAGATATAAGGTTTGTGAAGATCCTTTCCCAGTCTGTAGACAGTCATTTTGCTCTGATGACAGTGTCCTTTGCTTTATAGTAGATTTTCAGTTTCATGAGGCCCCATTTAGTGATTGTTGATCTTAGAGCCTGTGCTGGTGGTAAAGTTAAAAAGTTACAAATCAAGTAATGCAATTTAAAAAATGGGGTACAGAGCTAAGTAGAGAATTCTTTACAGAAGAATATAGAATGGCAGAGAAACACTTAAAGAAATGTTCAATGCCTTTAGTCATTAAGGAAATACAAATGACCTTGAGATTTCACCTTACACCCATCAGAATGACTAAGGTCAAAAACTCAAATGACAACACATGCTGGATACGATGTAGAGAATGGGGAACCCTCCACCATTGCTGGCGGGAATGTAGACTTGTACAACCACTTTGGAAATCAATCTGGCAATTTCTCAGACAATTAAGAATAGACTTCCTCAAGATCCAGCTATACCACTCCTAGGCATATATTCAAAAGATGCTCAAGTACACAATAAGGACATTTGCTCAACCATGTTCATAGCAAATTTATTCATAATAACCAGAATCTGGCAACAACCCAGATGTCCCTCAACGGAGGAATGGATACAGAAATTGTGTGACATTTACACAGTGGAATACTACTCAGCAATTAAAAACAAGGAAATCACGAAATTTGCAGGCAAATGGTGGGAAATAAAAAAGATTATTCTGCATGAGGTATCTCAGAAGCAGAAAGACACACATGGTATATACTCACTTATAAGTGGATATTAGACATATAATATAGGATAAACATACTAAAATCTGTACATAAAAAAGCTAAGCAAGAAGGAAGACCTTGGGTAAGATAATCAATCCTCATTCAGAAAGGCAAAAGGGACAGACATTGGAAGAGAGAGAAAATAGGGAACAGTACAGGAGCCTACCACAGAGGACCTCTGAAAGACTCTACCTAGAAAGGTATCAAAGCAGATGCTGAGACTCATAACCAAACTTTGGGCAGAGTGCAGGGAATCTTATGAAATAAGGGGGAGATAGAAAGACCTGGAGGGGACAGGAATTCTACAAGGAAAGAAACAGAACCAAAAAGTTTGGGCTCAGGGGTCTTTTCTGAAACTGATAGATACTCCAAGCAAGAACCATGTATAAAGATAACCTAGAACTCCTGCACAGCTGTAGCCCATGGCAATTCAGTATCCATGTGGGTTCCCTGATAATAGGGGAACTGGGACTGTCTCTGACATGAACTCAGTGGGTGGCTCTTTGATCACCTCCCCCTGAAGGGGGAGCAGCCTTATCAGGTCACAGAGAAAGACAATGCAATCAGTTCTGATGAGACATGTTAGGCTAGGGTCAGATGGAAGGGTAGGAGGACCTCCCCTTTCAGTGGACTTTGGGAGGGGCATGGGAGGAGATGAGGGAGAGAGAGTGGGATTGGGAGGGAATGAGGAAAAGGGCTACAGCTGGAATACAAAGTGATGTGTGTAGATCCCCTACACATATGTACCATATGTGCAGAGTGGTCTACATATTGGTCCCCTAACAATGGGAGGAAGGGGTGTCTCTGACTCTATTGCCTGCCTCTTGATCTGTTTCCTCTAGTTGGGCTGCCTTGTTAGGTCCCAGTGGGAGAGGATACACTTAGTACTGCTCCAACTTGAAGCATCAGGGTGGATTGATGATACCTTGAGTGCCTCCTCTTCTCTGGGAAGACAGAGAGTGGAAATCGGGCAGGGGGTTGTGCATCATAAATTGCATCACAAATTGCACTAAAATGGGTCAATGACTTTGCCTCTCTGTAGTTCCCACAAGAGTAGTTTGTTGTCACAAGAGGGGACCTATGAGTTTATGAACCACTGAATGTTCTGCAGGTATCTACCGTGCAGTAAGCCATCTCTTACAGTCATTTGAACTGTATGCTCCTAGAGTTCAAATTGAATTGCTCTCTTATTCTTCCTCATACTTTTCTATCAGCCAAATCAATAATGTCATCTTCATGGACCTGTGGTTGTTTGAATGAGAATGGCTTCTATAAGCTCCTAATTTGAATACCTGGTCCTTAATTGGTGTAACTATTTGGGAAGGATAAGGAGAGATGTCCTTTTTGAGGAGGCGTGTCACTGAGGGCAGTCTCTATCATTTCTCTATCTATCTATCTATCTATCTATCTATCTATCTACCTATCTATCACCTATTATCTATTATTTCTATCTCTTTCTCTTTCTCTTTCTTTTTCTCCTTCATGGTTGTGGATCAAAGTGTTAGGTTTCAGATATTCCTTCACTCTGCTGTTGTGTGCTCAAATCCTCTGAAAACATAAACCAAATTAAATACCTTGTTCTATAAGTTTCCTTGGTCATGGTCCTTTAGCATAACAGTAGAGAAGTAACTAAGAGAGAAGTTGCTAAGACAGACTTGACAATTTGAGATTTTATTTAGAGGAAAAGGGAATACTCTGGGATTTTGGAATAGGAAGGAAGTTGAAAGATGTAAGTAGAGCTTAATGGGCAATCCTAGTAGGAACTTGAAAAATTAGTTCTGAGAGCTATGTGCAATTTGGAGGCTCAACTCTAAAGATTTCAGAAGAGAACATATTCTGAACTTGTTCTAAAAATTTCCCTGGGGCTAAACTTAAAAGTAACATAGTAATATCATTGGGCTAATTCAAGACAGTCTATTATTGACTCTGTCCTATGGTTGTCAGGAACATAAAATGCAAGTCTATAGTGAAAAAAATAAAGTATGACCAAAAATTACAAAATATATAATTTAAAGAAGAAAAAGTACATTAGGAAGTTAATATTGGAGGAAAAAGTTGTGCTAAAAGAAATAAAAAGGTCAGAAAGAGGTGCTGTCCAAAATGGAATAAATGAGGGCTTTCCTCGGGGCAAGATCTCACTCAGCTAAGCTTCTAATTTGTAAGAAGAAAAGGCTTAAGAAATGTCATGCTTCTAAAATGCATTAGTAAATCAAAACTGCTATGAATGTGGTTCAAGGATGGCAGGGTTCACTCCACGTTGGTAGTCAAACATGGCAATATTGTCTACATGGTTCTAGCTTTAGAGTCTTGAAGGGTACTCAAGTAAAGGGTTTGTAGATTCTTCCTCCATGTGAAGAAGAACCACTAAGGCCAGGCATGTGGCAGGGGAGTCTCTTGCCTGGAGATCCAGAGATGTCATTGTGTGAAGCTGTGAAAGTGAAGACTACATTGTGTTAGACACTCCAAGATGTTAGAGGTATCGGAGCCTTGGGATACTATATGCAAGGTGAACAACATACCAGAAGTGGAAACAGCCCAAGAGAAAGAAATGTGTTGCAGGCAGAAAATCCTGAACGACAGAACCATCTAACACCTTTGAATCAGACATAAGGTAACAGGATTTAGAGTTTGCCCTGCTGGGTCTTCCTTTGGTCCAGTAACTCTTCACTGTGTTCTTTTTCCTCCTGTTTGGATTAGTGATTTGTATTCTGTGCCATTTTATATTGGAAGTATGCAGTTTGTCTTTTTATTTTACATGGATGACAAGAAATTGATTGCCTTGAGTTTCAGTAGAGACTTTGGACTTTTAAACTGTGCTGAGATTATATATATGAAGACTTTTGAAATCGGACTAAATGCAGTTCGCATTATGATATGTCTACAAGCTCATGGGGGCCAAAGAATGGAGTATGGTAATTTGAATGAGAATGGTCTCCCATAGGATCAGTTGTTTGAATATTGGGTCCTTAGTTGGGGAAACTGCTTAGGAAGGATTAATAGGTGTGACCTTGTTGAAGGTATGTCACGGGGTTTTGAAAGACACATGCAATCCCTTCCTTTCTCTGTCCTATGCTTGGATATGGAGCAAGGTGTGACCTTGAAGCTATATCTTCATTTGCCATCATGGGTTCTAGTCCTCTGAAACTGTAAGGCAAATTAAGCATTTTTAAGTTTCCTTGGGTGTGGTGTTTTATCACAGTAATAAAAAGTAATTGAGACAAGTGTCATATAGTCTTACATTAACTAGTGTTATACTTTAATCAGACAGCTTCTTCCTTTCCATTCACAAACTGTGTGATATTACTATGACTGTGTGATAATTCTTTGAAGATTGGGTGCATCCATTCTTCCAGTGATCTTGGAGGCAAAAGGTACATTGGTTATGTCCCAATCTCATCTCCAGGCAAAGCAGTCCTTGGCAGCTCCTTTTCTGACCTTGGCCCTGACCTAATGGGCACCTCTATGAGAGTGTCCTGGTCCTTCCACTAGAATGACACTAAGAGTATCTGACTTCTTTTACATTTTTCAGTCTGCTTCTTGTCTGACCTCTTGATCTGAATTGATGAAAAACCTTATTGTAACCTTGAAAAGTTGGCTGCCACCCATTCCAGAGAAGCTCTGTGACTTCTGTCATTTGTATCAGATGTCTCCCTGGGCCTGACCAAAAATATTTGCAGTGCAGCAATCATTTGCTGTTTCTGAGTTGATAGGAGGTACAAATATAGAATGTTTCCCATAGACTCTCAGTATCTCCTGGGGCTCTTTTCAGGTCACTAGAGTACCGTTGAGAACTTGCTCATGTTCCTGACCTTTTGTTTTCTTTCCTTCTTGTCACTTAAAGGAGCCTCTTGGTACTGTTTAAGTATCTGAAATTCCCAGACATCGTTAGGGTCCCAGCGGTGTTCCCTGGGGATCTGAAGTT
Organism: Psammomys obesus; assembly: GCF_907164565.1. Taxonomy (NCBI): domain Eukaryota; kingdom Metazoa; phylum Chordata; class Mammalia; order Rodentia; family Muridae; genus Psammomys; species Psammomys obesus. Next base: position 3,547,434 of record NW_026590486.1, read on the forward strand.
GGGCCAAACCTAGGAATTTGTTGTCCTTATGGGAAAGTGTTTCTGTAATCATTGCAATACAGTCTACTCTATTGAAGTCTGTAATGTTCTTCAATATTAAACAGAGTCAGGAAAACCTGATGCTAGTCAGTCTACATGGAATCATAGTTCTGGATTATTAACTACATTAGATCAGTCATAGCCTGATGTTTCTCAGTAAATGAGGCACTATATTTTTTTCCAGTTCAAGAGACCAGTGAAGGTAAAAGGCATATATGTGACAGAACATTTGTCCCTTCTGTTCAGCTGTTCTAGCTTGGGTTACTATTACTGCGATAAAACACCATGACTGAAAAGCAAATTGGGAAGGAAAGAGTTTATTTGGACTACATGTCCACATTGTACTCTATCATTTAAAAAGCTGAGACAGGATCTCAAACAGGGCAAGAACCTAGAGTCAGGAGGTGATGAATAGGTCACGGAGGGATGCTGCTACTGGCAAGCTCATGGTGGCTTGAATAACCTGCTTTCTTCTAAAACCTAGAACCTCCAGCCCAGGGATATCATCACCCATAATAAGCTGCCTCTTCTCATTAATCATTAAGGAAATACCCTACAGCTGGATCTTAGAGAGGCATTTTCTCAACTGAGGTTCCTTTCTTTTAAATGGCTATAGTTTGTGTCAAATTAACAGAAAACAGGCCAGCATATTAGCCATCTTGATTAAGGTAGGTGGATCCCCCAAAATTCTGTCAGTTATATTTTTAAGGCATGTTGGTATCAAGAGGAGGAATTGCCAGCAAAGTCCCCTTGTCACTTCCTTGCTGGAATACACAGGGTTAGAACTGCCATCTCTTAATGGCTCCATTAAGTCAGGGTAACTCAAATGACTTCATGGGATGAGTATCTTTATGGGTATACTGATCTGTGGTGTATACTTCAGCTGTGGTGCTTTGGGGAAGTACAGGTGGCAGTGAAGAATAAAGTAAGGCATAAGGTGGGAGAGAGTCCTACATTCTCCAGACAAAAAAAAAAAAAAAAAAAAAAAAAAAAAAAACAATGGCTTCTCAGTTGTGCTCAGAATTTTGAAGGAGCCTTCATCTGAGCCATCATGATTTCACAGTTTCCTTCCAGACAGGCTTTCAGCCTAGATGGCCAAGAAAAGTCTATGTCTTGCCAGCAGTCAATGTAGGGTCAGGGTATCATAGCTCCCCTCACCAGCTCCCTGTGATATTTCTGAACAATCTGATAACTCTTTTGGTGACCCTTCAGAGGGCCATACTATCCTTAATTAGTGCAAATATATTTCTCAGGATGCACAGAGTTTTCCAGGAGTCATCACTAAGAATATGCCTTTTTGAAATTATGGTAGAGTGGATCTGGGAGAGAGGGAAGGTTAGGGGTGAGGTGCTGGGAGGAAAGGAGGGAGTGGAAACTACAGTCCAGATGTAATAAAAGAGAGAATAATAATTTTTAAAAGAATATGCCTTTTTGAGAATTTTATCATACACTTTAAGAGGAAATTTCATTTGACACCTCTTTTGTTCATCTAAAACATTAGAGCCATACACAACGGGGGAAAGGAGTAGTAAGCAACTGTATCATCTATCACTGCACATGTATCTTGTGTACATGTTTCAGGTACCTATTAGCACTGGTGAGGCTACATAACCCCAACATCAGGATCACTCTAAGGACCACATAAGCCATATGAGGATTACCATGGACAATGGATTGGGATTCCATGGTCATCTTAGCTTATAGTTGAATTAGAACTCTCTTGCTGTCCATCTAACTCACATTCACAGATTCTCCAACTTGCCACTCCGTGTCTTAGGGTTGCAGTGTTGTCTATGAGACTACTTGTGTTACTCTAGAAGGTGATCAGGCTACCCTTCTACCACATAGGGCATACTTACCAAAATGAGTTTGGTCTTTTGACAGTCTGATAAGCAGAACTCTCTCGGTTGGTCACTGGGCTGAGATAGATCACTTGTGCTCTTGGAATCCTTGTCCTAGCACACAGGTAGGGTTATTCACCAATGGATCATTTGGCCTACTGCCACTAGTTTAGGTTACCTCTCCCAACATCTCTAGGTTCACATCCCAGCAAGAGAGGTGAAACATTGTCTCCAATGATACAAAAGATCCTCCAAGAAAAGGGGTTTGTCTACAAAGAGATTGACACTGAAGATTTTGTCAAAGGGCAATATTTGCTTATTCCAGCATTGATTAATGGATTATGTGTAAAGATTTAGCTCCAGATATAGTACATTTCCTTACATGTCTTTCATTAACTTATGTACATGTCAGCCTCTTCCTTTCCCTTACATCACAGTGTACATTCTGATTGGGCAGTCCATGTATAGACACAACAGAATTATATAGGTGCACACAAATACTAATATTAATTATGGTATGTTGCATACATTTTTCTCTGGATGGACCCTTACCACAGATAAATTATTATTTAGCTATGTATCTGGAACACTCGAAACTCGCCCCAAAACTGAAGTTGATCCATCTTGAAAAGGATTATTGAAAACAAGGAAATCATGAAATTTGCAGGCAAATGGATGGAAATAAAAAAATCATCCTGAGTGAGGTAACTCAGAAACAGAAAGACATGCATGGTATACACTCACTTATAAGCAGATATTAGCGTTATAATATAGGATAGCCATACTAAAATCTACAGACCTAAAGAAGCTAAACAAGGAGGAAAATAGAGAGGATGCTGAAATCTCATTCAGAATGCCAAACAGAATAGACACCAGAAACAGTGGAAGAGGGGGAACAGGATGGGAGCTGACTGTAGAGTGTCCTCTGAAAGGCTACACCCAACAGGGGATCGAAGCAGATTCTGAGACTGACAGCCAAACTTTGGGCAGAGTGTGGGAATCTTATGTAAGAAGAGGGAGATAGAAGGATATAGCAGGTACAGGAACTCCACAAAGAGACCAACAAAGCTAAAAAACCTGAGCCCAGCGTTCCTGTAGTAACTGTTGCACCAACAAAGGACTATGCATGGAGAGGACCTAAACCTCCTGCTCAGATATAGCCAATTGGCAGCTCAGTCTCTATGTAGGTTCCAAGTAAGGGAACAGGGGCTGCCTCTGTCATGAACTCAATCGCCTGCTCTTTGATCACTTGACCCTGGCCATGTAGTCTTGCCAGTCCACGGAGGAAGAGGATCCAGGCATTCCTGATGAGACTTGATAAGCTATAGGCAGATGGCAGGGGAGGAGAACCCCCCCCCCTTCTAGGAGAACTCCTAGACTAGGAGAAGGGGATAGGGAGAAAGAGGAAGAGAATGTGGGTGGGAGTGGGAGGAGTTGAGGGAGGGGGCTTCAATTGGGATATATAATTAATAAATTATAAAAAGAAAGAAAGAAAATTATACAGTCTAACATAAAAAAATATTTTTTTTATTTTGAAGGTACAGCTTCTTGAAAACTTTATTCAAAATAGAATGATAGATAGATAGATAGATAGATAGATAGATAGATAGATAGATAGATAGACAAAAAAGCCTCATGATCTGCCATCTGCAAACTAGACATACAGGAAAATATGGTGGTATAATTTAGAGTTTAATAGACTGAGAAATGGAGGAGTTAAAGCTGTAAATCACACTAAAGAACATAAGAGTGGCCCAAGCACAGGCAATGAGGTAGGTAAAGATAGGTAAATTCCTCCTCCTTTTCTTCTCTGCAGGCCTTCTTCAGACTAGATTGCACCACCTCACACTAAAGATGGCTATGTTACTGAGTGTACCTATCCCAATTCTAATTTCATCTGGAAACACCTGGAAGAGACACCTAGAAACAGTGTTCTGATTACATTATGACCCACTGAAGTTGACATAAAATCAACCAACAGTGTAGTGTTTATATTTTTTATTCTTTAATGTTTTTATATCCATATATCAATTTGACATGGTAAACATTATGCTCTGCAACAGTGTTTATAAAAGTTTTCACTTAGTCAAACAAAACGAGCTTTTCTACAACTTTGGTTCGACTAAGTGCTGTGGGAGGAGCAAACTGAGAGAGGGTCAAGAGGGAGTTACCCGCAACTGCTGAGGTTGAATCCAGGGCTAGCAGAATTCAGTATAACCCTGAGGAGGCAAGCACAGTGTGAGGTTCTTCCTCTTGCTCTTCCACTGAACTGTGAGCATCTTCAACCTCCAAGGACCCTTCTTCTACACACATGTTACGGTAGTCACCATAGGACTAATGACAGCTGAATGTTTCACAGCTGAGTCTGTCTCCCACATGTTGAGATGCTTTTATCACTTTCTGTGTTTTGAAGAGCAGAGAAAAGAATTTATGGGAATCAAATGAGAACCTCAGCTTTGGTCAGTAGTAGGGAGTTCTTATGTTTAATTCTCAGCATTGAACGAAATAAAATAGGGGATCCAAGATGGCAGCGGCTAGCATACACCATATCTGAGGAGCAAAGGACCTGAAACACGGAAATTTCATCTCATGGAACCTTCTTCAAAATAGGCTTTATAGTTGGTCACAAAGCAAGCCTCAACAGATACAAGAAGATTGAAATAATCTCCTGTATTCTATACGATCACCATGGACTAAAGCTGTGCCTTTACAACAATGGAAATAACAAAAAGCCTACATGCACATGGAAACTGAACAACTCGCTACTCAGTGACACTGGGTTAAGGAAGAAATAAAGAAAGAAATTGAAAACTTCCTAGAATTCAATGAAAATGAAGGTACAACATACCCAAATTTATGGGTTACATTGAAAGCAGTGCTCAGAGGAAAATTCATAACACTAAGTGCCTTCAAGAAGAAATTTGTAACATCACATACAAGCAACTTAATGGCACAACTGAAAGACCTAGAAAAAAAAGAAGCAGATACACCCAAGAGGAGCCGACGGCTAGAAATAATAAAACTCAGGGCTGAAATCAATCAATCAAATAGAAACAAATAAAACTATTCAAAGAATCAATGAAACAAAAAGCTGGTGCTTTGAGAAAATCAACAAGATAGACAAACAGCCAAACTAACCAAACTATAGACAGAGAGAAGCTATACAAATCAGTAAAGTCAGAAATGAAAAGAGGGAGATAACTAACAACACTGAGGTAATCCAAACAATCATTAGGTCATACTACAAAAGCCTATATGCCACAGAATTTAAAAATCTAAATGAAATGGACAATTTTCTGGATAGATTCCATCTACCAAAATTAAGTAAAGATCAGGTAGAAAGACTGACTAATCCTATATGCCCCAAGGAAATTGAAGCAGTTATCAACAGTCTCCCCTCCAAAAAAAGCCCTGAGCCAGATGACTTCAGTGAAGAATTCTACCAGACCTTCAAAGAAGTGCTAACATCAATCCTCATCAAACTATTATTCCACAAAATAGAAACATTACCAAACCCACAGTCACCTTGATACCTAAACCACACAAAGACACAACCAAAAAAAAAAAAAAAAAACTACAGACCTCTCTTATGAACATTGATGCAAAAATAGTCAATAAAATAATGGCAAACTGAATCCAAGAACACATAAAAGATATCATCCACCATGACCAAGTAGGCTTCATCCCAGGCATGAATATATACGGAGATGCATCAATGTAATCCACCATATAAACAAACTAAAGGAGAAAAATCACATGATCATCTCCTTAAATGCCGAAAAAGCATTTGACGAAATCCAACAGCTATTCATGTTTACAGTCTTAGAGAGATCAGGGATACAAGGCACATACCTAAAGATAGTAAAGGCAATATACAACTAGCCTATAGTTAACATCAAATTTAAACCAATCCCACTGAAATCAGGGACAAGGCAAGGCTGTCCACTCTCTCCATATCTTTTCAACATTGTTCTTGAAGTCCTAGCTAGAACAATAAGACAATTGAAGGAGATCAAGAGGATACAAATCGGAAAAGAAGTCAAAGTATCACTATTTGCAGATGATATGATAGTATACCTGAGTGACCCCAAAAACCCTACCAGGGAACTTCTACAGCTAATTAATACCTTCAGCAAAGTGGCTGGATACAAAATTAATTCAAAAAAATCAGAAGCACTCCTGTATACCCAAGACAAAAGGGCTGAGAAAGAAATCAGGGAAACAACACGCTTCACAATAGCCACTAATAACATAAAGTACCTTGGGGTGACTCTAACTAAGCAAGTAAAAGAACTGTTTGAGAAAAACTTCAAGTCTCTGAAGAAAGAAATTGAAGAAGATATCAGAAGATGAAAAGATCTCCCATGCTCATGGATTGGCAGGATTAACATAGTGAAAATGGCTATTCTACTAAAAGCAATCTACAGATTCAATGCAATCCCCATCAAAATACCAATATAATTCTTTATAGATCTTGAGAGAAAAATTCTCAACTTCATAAGGAGAAACCAAAAACCCAGAATTTTCAATATGATCCTGTACAACAACAGATCGTCTGGTGGCATTTCCATTCCTGAGCTCAAGCTATACTACAGAGCAATAGTAATAAAAACTGCATGGTATTGGCATAGAAACAGAATTGTGGATCAATAGAACCGAATAGAAGACCCAGAAATAAACCCACACACCTATGGATACTTGATTTTTGACAAAGAAGCTAAAACCATTCAATAGAAAAAAGACAGCATCTTCAAGAAATGGTCCTGGTCCAACTGGTTGTCTACATGCAGAAAAATGAAAATAGATCCATATTTATCATCCTGCATAAAACTGAAGTCCATGTGGATCAAAGACCTCAACATAAAATGAGACACACTAAATCAGTTAGAAGAAAACATGGAGAAGAGCCTAGAACTCATTGGCATGGTGACAACTTCCTGAACAGAACACCAACAGAACAGGCTCTAAAATCAACATCAATAAATGGGACCTCATGAAACTGAAAAGCTTCTGTAAAGCAAAAGATACTGTTGTCAGAACAAAATGATACACACTGGGAAAGGATCTTCACCAACCGTATATCTGACAGAGGGCTGATATCCAGAATATATAAAAAACTAAAGACGTTAAAAAGCAACAAATCAAGCAATCCAATTAAAAAACGGGGTACAGAGCTAAACAGAGAAATCTCAGAAGAGGAATATAGAATGGCAGAGAAACACTTAAAAAATGCTAAATGTCCTTAGCCATCAGAGAGATGCAAATCAAAACGACCCTGAGATTTCACCTGACACCCATCAGAATGGCTAAGATAAAAAACTCAAGTGAGAACACATGCTGGAGAGGTTGTGGTGAAAGAGGAACCCCCCTCCATTGCTGGTGGGAATACAAACTTGGACAACCACTTTGGAAATCAATATGGCACTTCCTCAGACAATTAAGAATAGTGCTTCCTCAAGATCCAGCTATACCACTCCTAGCCATATAATAAAAAGGACATTTGCTCAACCATGCTTGTAGCAGCTTTATTTGTAATAGCCAGAACCTGGAAACAACCCAGGTGTCCCTCAGTTGAGAAATGGATACAGAAATTGTGCTACTTTTACACAATGACATACTACTCAGCAATAAAAAAACAATGAAACCATGAAATTTGCAGGCAAATGGTGGGAACTGGAAAAGATCATCCTGAGTGAGGTATCCCAAAAGCAGAAAGACACACATGGTATATACTCACTTATACAGACCTCACTTATCCTATGTGATAGGATAAACATACTGAATTCTATACACCTAAAGAAGATAAACAAGAAAGAGGAACTGGGGTAAGATAATTAACCCTCACTTAGAAAGACAAATGGGATCAACATTGGATGTAGGAAAAAACAAGTAACAAGACAGGAGCTTACCGCAGAGGGCCTCTGAAAGACTCTACCTAGCAGTGTATCAAATCAGATACTAAGACTCATAACCAAACCTTCAGCAGAGTGGAGGGAATCATAAGAAAGAAGGAGGAGTTAATATATGACCTGGAGAGGACAGGAGCTCCACAAGGACCTCGACACAGGGGTCTTTTATGAGACTGTTTCTCCAACCAAGGACCATGAATGGATATAACCTAGAACCTCTGCTTGGATGTAGCCCATGGTAGCTCAGTATCCAAGTGGGTACCCTAGTAAGGGGAAGAGGGACTATTTCTGACATGAACTCAATGGCTGGCTCTTTGACCCACCCCCTGAGGGAGGAGCAGCCTTGCTAGGCCACAGAGGAGGACTTTGCAGCCAGTCCTGAAGATAAACCAGGGTCAGATGAAAGGTGAGGAGGTCCTCCCCTATCAGTGGACTTGGAAAGGGGCAGGGAGGAGATGACGAGAAGGTGGGATTGGGAGAGAATGAGGGAGTGGGATACAGTTGGGATACAAAGTTAATAAACTGTAACTGATATTTTAAAAATAAAATAAAAATGAAATAAAATAGAAGGAAAAAGAATCCTAGATGTTATGCATATGAGATGAGTCTGTTCATTAGATGTCAAGATCTAACAAACTCAGAGCTGGAGCAGCTCTCTACGAGATCAGTCTCCTCCAAACCAATGTATATACTTACCCTCATCTTGGTCCCCAGGACCACAGAAACCTCTCTGCCCTCTCATTCAGACTCATTCAATGTTTGTTTCATCAGAGGTTTGTTTGTTTGTTTGTTTGTTTTTAATGTCCTATAACCAAGCATCAAGTACCTACGCCTAAAATAAGAGCTGTACACACATACATGTAATTACAACAGTTCTCTTGATATGATTTTCAAGGTAGGATTGTGGTAAACCAGTGAGGTAAAGAATCCTACATGTATCTCTGTGTTGTCTCTTATAATGATATGTGAGATACAATTTTCTCCACAAATTTTGATTAGAAAAAGTCCTAATTACCTGAAGTTCAATCCTACTTCCCAGTGAAGGCCTTTTCTCTCCACAGTCTGAGCTGGCTGAAACCCATTCATGCTGATGTTCCTTCCTCACTGGCTTTGAGCCACCCTGCAGCATGGCCCACCTCTGATTTCTGCACTTGGTAGTAGTTATCAACAGAATGGCAGGGCATGAGCTACAAAACACAAACAACATTTTTGCTCCAAAAATAGCAGATGTAGCTACTGGCCTGCATACTCAGGGCCCATGAATCTGAAATATTGGCCATCAGAAGCCGCACTGTAAATTTCAGTTCTGCTCAGGGGATCTGCCTTAGTTCACAACCTAAATTGTAGGTTGAACAGACTGGGAGCTGTGCTTCTAGACAAACACCCAGCTTCTGCCCAGCCATGCTTCCTGTTCCCTCTCAGATACAAATTGACACTGCCACACAGGAAAATTCCACTGTCACAGAGTCAATGATTAGGCTAGAAAAAAATCATACTTCCCTGTTTTACTTGTAAGCCTTTTAAGTAAGTATTTGAGATATACATACATATAATGTATACTTGTATGCATGTGTGTGTGTGTGTGTGTGTGTGATTGCAGAAAACAAAAGGAATTTTTTTTTTTTTTTTTTACTGACTGCAGTTTCTAACTTTGAAAAGACTTCTGATCTTGAATCAAAATCTGACCTGAAAAAGAACAAATGCGTCTTTGTCTTGAAATCACGCTGGCTTGTTAGCTTGCTGGCTTGCTTCTTCTTACTTTTTAGAGTAGGTCTTACTGTATTGCCCAAGATGACCTTGGATTCAAGATACTCCTGTTTTTGACTCCTCAGTACTGGAATCACAGGTGTGGTGTACCCAACCACTCTGGTCCTTCTCTCCCTATACCTTAGGTATAGGCACAGAAGTATTAAAAGATATGACATCCCTGATTCTATTATTATATATTTATCCGGGTGTGAATATCTTTAAGAATGTTACACATTCAGTGGGATTAAAGCATTCAGAATTAATGTTTTGTCAAGAGGAAGCAAAAGCAGGCCAAACTGAAGATCAAAGGCATAGAAGAAAGATACCAAGAAAGGGTGTCTGACCTGTGAGAGATACACACTGAGCTTTAAAACTGTGTCTGTAACCCAGCTCTGCTGGAACCTACAATCAGAAAATCCGTATCCTACACCCAGTGTCCCATTACTTGTTGCAAAAAGCGATTGTGTGTACACATCATCTGGTCTCCAGGAGCCCCAACCTCCCCAGCCAAACTTTTCTCTGAAAAGCTGATGGTGCATATGCATGCGCATGCTTCAGCACAGGGGTGATTCGGCACAGTTGCAACTTTTTCACTCACAAGGCTAAAATAGGAGAAAGGTGAGTTAGAAACCTGCCTTACATTAGAAAACCCTGTATGGAAAAAAATATGAGACAAGAACAAAAGGAGGAGGCAGGGGAAGGAGGAAGAAGAAGAAGAAACAGAAATGTCTCAGTTGATGATGTCTTTGTGCAAAGTATGAGGATTTGAGTTCAGTCCTAGTGGTGAATCAAACTGATTGGTGTAAGAAAGCACCTAACATTTATCTTTAGCTCCTATGCCCCCCACACACAATAAATCAATAAAATAAAGCAAATGTTGGTAATATAACCAATTTATATTTTTAAAATGAATTAAACACATATATATGCTGTGGTTTCTAGGACATCTCCAGGTGTTTCTTGCAGACGAGTAAAAACAACAGTACCTCTGTATTGGCAAATAGTTTAAAGCTAGTTGTGGTGGCTCACACCTTTAATCCCAGCACTCAAAAGGCAGATTTCCATAAATTTGAGGCCAGCATTGTATACATAATGAGTTCCTGGACAGCCAAAGCTCCATGGTGAGACCTTGTCTCAAAAAAAGAAACAAGAGAAAGAAAGAAAGAAAGAAAGAAAGAAAGAAAGAAAGAAAGAAAGA
>NW_026590486.1:3558179-3582664 GCF_907164565.1 Psammomys obesus
AGAAAGAAAGAAAGAAAGAAAGAAAGAAAGAAAGAAAGAAAGAAAGAGAGAAAGAAAGAGATGAAGTAAAAGAAAAGAAAGAAAGGAAAATATCTAAACACCTTGCATATTTCAAAAGAAAGCATCTCCTTCATGGCTGTTTTATGTTGCTGAATGAGCATTCTCATTCATCATGTGCTTGTCCCACTCTCCAATTCTGAAGATAATCAGGTTATAAGCTACCCCTGAGCCAGCTGGAAGGGGACGAGGAGACAGAGAAAGAAACAGTGTCTTTTGGAAATTCCAATTATTAGATAAATGGTGCTTCACCATGAATAGCTACACATAAATCTCAGCACATTTTAGTCTATTTTTTTTCCTGTGTCCGAGAGTGATGGGGAACAAAGCATTGTGGCCATAAAATGCACTGTTTTATTCTGTCTTACTTTCCTTCTTACTCTTCTTTCTAACTCTGCATTTAAAGTGAAACACAGTACATTTCTTCTCTGATCAGCAGATCCTCAAGGTCCCAGTGTCAGAGAAGAGCCATCATGTTATCAAAAGATACTACAAGGATAAAGAAAAAGCAGAGCCATCCACCCAATAATCTTGTCTATTTAAATGTTTTAAGATTAAAACACTGGCACCTTGTATTACCACGCAGCCAATCGGCTGTGTGGAGCATCCATTACCACTGACCAAATGATTTGTTGTTTTTAATTAAATCCAGCAACAGTTATTGCCACTTTTGCACTAATCTTGAATACTGTGGTGGTGTTTTTGGAGATGATGAATCTTGTTTCAGTAAAACAATGTGCAAAGTTCTCTTTTTTTATTAAATTTAAATTAGTTAGAAGAGTTAAATAAATCAGTGAAAAGAAGAGTGAGCAAGTATTATCAGCTCAATAAATCTATCTCTATGCATTGAAGACTAGTTTGTACTAGCAGGTAGCTGCACAGGAGAATTACAAATGTGAACCTGCTGGAAGCATTCTGGGAAATAACTCATGAGTGAAACTCCAAGAGGTGCAGGCCATGCACCACCTGTGTCTCCTTGTGAAAGGCTTGGCTCCAACAACAGTGTGCACGCTTCTTGCTCTGGCTTAATTGCTACCTCTTCTCAACTTACTGTTGTTACCAAAGATGAACAGACACTTACATGGTCAGAGTAACGAAACATAAAGTGGGTGCATGATAACTCAAGGTGTTTGAGTGTCTTTAAACTGGTGTGCCACTACATCCCCATTTCAAGAGTTGAAGTTCTGAAAATACATTTTCTTCCTAAAAACAAGAAAGGAAACTACAATGAGACATAACAGATTTGCATGTTAACATACTACATAGGGCCTAAATGAGAGAATAGCACACAACCTTTTGTGGTCCTGATGATCAACTAATATAAGTTTTACTCAGTGCTACATGTTTTTAATGTTTTTGCACATCACAAACTACCTGTAAATAATCCTATCTACAAACACACATACACACACACATATATTTTATTTATTGTGTGGGAGCAGGTATACCTGTACTAAGGTACATGGATTTCAGGGATCAAATGAAGATTGTCAAGCTTGGTGGCTATTGCCTTTACTCACTGAGGCAACTTGTCAGTCCCACACATTTTTCATTATTGCCAGGAAATGCACATTTGCATATACATATCCACTACATTCATATTCTCAGCTATACCTGCTTATATGTTCAGTCACAGGAGTGAAATACAGCACACACACATACATATACACACTCGCAATTATATCTGCTTACATACTCAGTTCCTGGAATGAAATACAGCATGCATCCCCTTAAACTATGATTACTCTCTTAACAAAGGCAAATATATGTCATGTTCTGATACCTTCTGAATATTAGAACTGGTAATAGCAATTAGCAATGATGTCCCTAAGGACATTAGGATCAGAGAAGGCACCAGTCAGTTATCAGATCAAAGGCCTTAAGAACAGAACCCATATCACTCATCTTTTTTTTTTTTTTTTCTAGAATATCACTTTTTTTCTGCAGGAAATTTATTTAACCAATCTGAAAATGAACTGACAGGGGTTACCAAGCATCTCCCTGACTTTTTATGCCCAAAGTACATTTGTGAATAGGAGATACTGTAACATCCAGGGTTAGACCTGGGAAACTGAGAAGGGGAAAAGGAGAAAAAGAGATCAACTTTTTATGTGACTTATCACAGGTTATTTTTTGAGGAAAGCATGTTAGTGACAGCACAACTCAAAGTAAGAACTAAAGGGCAGAATAAAATAGATGGTTATTTGGGATAAAATCTCTCAAGTTTTCAGTCAATCATAGCAGAGAAAGCATGGCTGAGTGGCCTGTAGAGGCAGAAACATGTGTTAGAGCTCCTCACATCACAGAGGACTAAGAAGCGGAGATCACTGTGGGAAACAGGGGCCAGTAAACAACCACCAAAGATTCACTTTTGGGTAACCTACTTCTGCCAGCAAGGCCCCTGTCTTCCCAAACAGCACCATCACCATACTCACTACATTCTTCTTTTATTATTGTTATATTTAATTTTATTATTCATTGCAATTTATTCACTTTGTATGCCAGCTTTAGCTCTCCCTTTTCTCCTTTCATACCCCTCTCCCAGTCCACTGATAAGGAAGGTCCTCCTTCCCTTCCATCTGACTATAGCCTATCAGATCTCATCAGGACTGTCTGCACTGTCTTCCTCTGTGGCCTGGTAAGGCTTGCCTCTCCTCGCCCCGCCTCCTGGCAGGGGATGGTGATCAAAAAACCAGCCTCTTAGTTCATGTCAAAGACAGCCCTTTTCCCTTACTGGGAACCCACTTGGAGACTGAGCTACCATGGGCTACATCTGTGCAGGAGTTCTAGGTTATCTCTATGCATGGTCCTTGGTTGGAGTATCAGTCTCAGAAACGACCCCTGTTCCCAGAGTTTTTGGTTCTGTTGCTCTCCTTGTGGAGCTCCTGCCCCTCCAGTTCTTTCTATCTCCCCCTTCTTTTATAAGATTCCCTGCATTCTGCCCGAAGTTTGACTATGAGTCTCAGCATCTAGTTTCATACCCTCCTGAGTGGAGTCTTTCAGAGGACCTCTGTGGTAGGCACCTGTCCTGTTCCCTGTTTTCTCCCTCTTATGTTTGCCTTTCTGAATAAGGATTGAGCATCTAACCCAAGGTCTTCCTTGTTTAGCTTCTTTAGGTGTACAGACATTCTTCTTGTTGTTACAAAATACCTGACAAAAACAACTTAGGGGCAATTTTGAGTCAGTTTGAAGTGGTGAAGACCACCATAGCAGAGAAAGTAACAGCAGGAACAGAAAGTAGAGCGAGGCACTTAGCTTATTTTCTCTCTTTCAGTCAACCCTAGAATGCAGAACATAGGGTGGGATTGCCCACATGCAGAGTGGTTGAGAGTGGAGATTAAGTGTCACAAACAGGCAGGGAATAAGCTGTTCCCTGTGGGAGTCATTTCAGATTGAGATAGCAGAAAGGGTCTAGGTCACCAGGTGATCAGTTATACACAGCAGTGATCACCACTTGGTAATGATTACAAGAATTAGAATGCTGTTGCAAAGAATAGCTGCATTTTCATAATATTTTACATCTCTGCCTTCTAATGCCTATGATAATGGCTGCGTTCTGTGAAAACTAATAATCAGTTGAACAATATGCATGTAGAGTGAAGAGACAGCCATTTGTCATCATCCTTAGACAAGGTAGTGATAACTAGAGCTCCCTCCCACAGTAAACAATTACCTGAATGAATAAACGAGGTTGGTAAGATTAAGATGGCTCAGCAGTTAAAAGCTCTTGACATGAAGCCTGACAATCTCAGTTTGATTCCAAAGACTCACATGATGGAAAGAGAGAACTGCAAGTTGTTCTCTGACTCCTTTGCTGCTGACCTCCACATGTGAACTGTGGCACACACTTGTGTGAGTTTGTGTGCACACACAACAAACACTCTCACATACTCACACACTTGCAAAATTAAATATGTAATTTTAAAGCAGATAAAACATAAAATGAAGTTTCTGCCACAGAAAAACAACATAGCATTGTGATCATCAGGAGAAAGAAGAGAAGAGGAGAGGAGGGGAGAGGAGGAGTGAGGAAGGGAGGAGTGAGGAAGAGAGGGGAGAGGAGGAGAGGAGAGGAGGGGAAGGGAAGGGAGGGGAGGGGAGGGGAGAAGCACAGACAGCTCTGCATTCACCCAAGACTCCTGTTTGGAAATTTTATAAATGTAAGAAGAAAATGTAAGCCCCCCAAAAAACTAAATTCTAAGATGCTAAGCAGGATAGAATTTTCATGGTAGGATATAGGGGAAGACAGAATCTGAATGAGAAAATTTCAAGAAACTTCCTGGAGATCTGCCTTAATATTTTGTACAGAATGAGATTGAGTAGGGTCTAAGAGAATCAAAGACGGGAAATGTGTAAGCTGAATGGAGATTTCAAAGTCCTAAACATTCAAAATAGTGAGGCCCTAAGCATTCAAAGACCTGATACTTTAAGCACCCCCAAAAGTGCTTAATAGTAGCTAATAGTACCTAATTAGCTAAATAGTAGCTAATTCAGGACAGTGCTCCCTCAGTGGTTCTTGGCTTTGAGCAATTTCATTCCCTCGGGGGCATTTGTAATATTTAGACTTGTTTGAGGTTTTCACACTTTGAGGCTACTGCTTATACTTAGTTAGGAGAAATTAGGGTTGCTGCTAAACAATACACAAAGTACACCCTTAGCTCGGAATCATCTGCTCTGAAATCCCCAAACACCAGCTTACTATGGCATCATTCAGCTTCTATTCCAGTATTAGGAGGCAAAAGCAAAATGACCTGTGATACACAGTAAAGTCCAGTCTAATAATGACAACAATATCAGTATTAGAATCCAATGCACCCTGCTCTGTTATACTACTCAGGACGATTTGCCCAGGGGTGACACTGCCCACAGAGAGCTGGGTTCTCTCACATCAAACATTAATCAAGAAAATGCCCTAGAGCCTTTCCCGCAGGCCAATCTCAGTGAGGCATTTTTCTCAATTAAGATTGTCTTTTTCTATATGTGCATAAGCTTGCGACAAAATTAAAAAGAAAAAGCAGCACAGATGTTTAAACTATGTACAAAGACTTATAAGAACAATGGAGAGAATGGATGAACTGATGGAATGTTTCAATAGAAAAACAGAAAGGTAAAAATTAAAAATTTATAGAGCTAAAATGATAAATTTAAAAATTTCATTCTGTAAATTGAAATCTTAGTGCAGTGGGTTAAAGGTTAGACCCTATAAGGAAAATAAAGGGTTAATGGCCAAAAGCCAAGGGAGGCACAGCAACTGGGGCTGAAACATTGATAGTTACTGTGGTAATTTGTAGGAAAGCAGTCCCTATATATCTCAGAGAGTGGCACTATTAGGAGGTGTGGCCTTGTTGGAGTAGGTATGGTTTTGTTGGAGGAGGTATGTCACTAGGTTGAGCTTTGAGGACTCATAAGCTAAAGGCCAGACTCAGTAGCTCATTGTCTCTCTGGCTGATTGAAAATCCAGATGTAGAATGCTCAACTACCTTTCCAACACCATGTCTGCCCGCATGTCACCATGCTTCCTGCATGACAATAATAGAGTAAACCTCTGAAACTGTAAGCCAGCCCCAATTAAATATTTTTCTTTATAAAAGTTGCTATGGTAAGGGTGTTTCTTCACAGAAAGAGAAACCCTTTCTAAGACAGCTACTAACATCTGCTGGCTGCTGGACTCTAGGAAGCTCCTGATGAAGAAGTCGAAAGTCTGGTATGACCTCCTAAATTAATAACATGCTGATGCCTTCTACAGGCTGTTTTCATCAAAAAAGCTTCTGACAAGAAAGCCTAAAGGAGGATGTGGTCTCATAAATTAAGAAATCTCCCATTTCCTGAGACAAACATCTCTCACTCCCCACACCATCCACCAACCTACCCCACAACACCCCCTACCCCCTACCACCCATTCCACTTCTCCTACCTTTTCAACCTCACCCTTACCCAGACCACATCAACTTCCATTGGTAATTACAAATTTGAGACTGCAGGAGAGCACATCTGCAGATAGACTCTACCATCCCAAGAACACCCTCTGCCCATAAATCCCCAATCCCCCATGCCATCCTGTCACTCTTTGCTCTAGTTAAGACAGTCTGAATTGGTTTATTCTTTCTTTTATTTCCACATTGACTCTATTAATCTCTAGCTAACAGAAAATATTAGGTTAATTGAAGACAATTCTAAATAAATTATCTTAGCTAAAACACAAAGAAAATTTAGGCAAAAATAAGCCAACCTCACTGAACTATGAACAAACATAGAACAATTCAATGTACACACATATACAGTCCCAAAAGGTAAAGGCAGTTGTGGCATAGAAGATATTCAAATAATTAATTGTCCCTTTAATTTGTTATAAATTTGATTAAAAAAATTATCAGGTCTAAAAGTTTTGAAAACTTCAAAGTTTTCAAAACAACATAATATCCAAACCTTAAAAGCCACCAGGAGGAATTAAACAGGAAAGGAGGTGGGGAGATAGGAGTAGGGAGGAAGTAACCAAAGCTAAGGATGTGTGAAGAAGTCATAACAAACAAGTACTGTATAAGCTAAACAACTAACATAAGTTATTAAAAGTCATGGGGAGGTAGATACACAATTGCCCAACAAAAGAAAATGGTGAATATATATATGTTACTATCATTTTCTCAGAGATCATGTGAGCCAGAAGACAAAGAAAGATCTTTAAAAGGTTCAAAGACAAAGTTTCCAACTTAGGGTTTTAATACTCACTAAACATATTTTTCAAAAAGGAAATAACAGTAATTAAGAAAAAGATTTTTCTTCTGCATGTTAAGAATGAAGCCTGCTATCACTAAGAAAAACAAAAAATGCCTTACCGCTGATCAGTGCTCCCAGCTGGAAAAGGTGTTTTTGAATAAGTGGAATAGAGAAACTTTGTCACCAGGAAATCTCTTCATCAAGAACTGTAACAGAAAGCTATTTGGGCTGAAGGGAGGTAACACCAGACAAAAATTCCAACCTTTGGGGAAAGGAAAAGGTGATAGGGGTCCCTGTCTCTGCCCACTAAAGAACTTCTATCACCATGCACTTTTGGCTCTGCTTTACAGAGTGGAAAGCTGAGTGACCCCCATCAGTGGAAAGAGCCCATCAACGTTTCAGTCTGATGTGCAACTTGACCAAGATAAGCAGTGTTGCTTATCCATCTAACATGGTCTCCTCAAAGAGAAACTGTCTGTGGTTACATACACCTGTAAGGCCAGTACTCCGGTTGCAAAGGTAGTAGATGAATTCAAGGCCAGTCTACTTATATAAAAAGACCCTGACTCAATAAACAAAACTAAACTAAACTAAAAAAACCAACAGCATAAAAATACATAAGAAGTAAAAATTGACTGTATAAACCACAAGTTTCAATCCTAAATAAAATGTACCACTTGACCCAGAAGCTGATATAAGTTGACCCAGCCAATAGCTACATATGCCCTTGTTAGATGTTCCTGCTATCCCATTGCTGACATCTAATTCCTTGAAAGGTGCCTTAGTCTCTCCTACTACATGGAATTCAAATCTTATAAATGAGCTTCCTGGACCAGCTTCCCACACCACCTCCTGCCTTTGCCAAGCTCAGTTCAAGTCATCTTTCTTCACACCCAGGACACTTCTCTGAGAGCTGTTTCTGAGTATCCTTGTGAAGGCTCTGGCAGCATGTACCTTCCCTCCATGGAGCAGAGAAATGTACTTACTCCTGTGACTTGTTCTGGCTTTCAGCATGATTGCCAACCAGAGGAGGACAAGGTCAAGACTCTGCTTTTTCTCTTAAAAAAAGGAAGAAAGAAAGAAAGAAAGAAAGAAAGAAAGAAAGAAAGAAAGAAAGAAAGAAAGAAAGAAAGAAAAGAAAAGAAAGAAACAGAACCACTACCTGTGAATAACTACCTGTGAATAACTATTTATAAAGTGAAAGTTCATAAAATATTGATAAAAATCAATGTAGGTGGCTCTCAAGAACTCTCTTCAGGAGTGCCGCCATTTGTAGTAGGAAACACAGCTCTAAAAGTACCCACAGAGCAACAGGGACCACACTTCACAGGTCCAAGTGAATTCCAGGGGAGAAAATAGATCTTTGAAGCCAGTCTGTGGAAGGAGACTAAAGAGCTGTCTCTGCAGGAATTCAAAGCAAAACCTGCATCTTTGAAGAGAAAAAAATTCTACACTTATTTTAAATCCTCCATAACCAGGAGGTGTACCAGAAGATACAGAAATAGCTGGAAAATGGCAGCAGGCCAGTCATTTATAACTTTCTTTTTTATTCTTTGGGGAAAGTTTTACACATATGAAAAATTTAAAAAATGTATAGAGTGTTATTTTGTTCAGCTGCATCAACTTCTTGATGTTTTTATCTAAGCAACTGAAAGAAGTCAAAAGCATCCTGATGAATCACTATCAACTCCTGAAATTTCCTCACGCTTGCCTTGAAACTGGCTAAGGCCTGGAAGTACCTTTTGTTTTTCTGAAGCTTGAAATATACATTTCTTTACATATGGGGAAACTTTCTATCATCAGGTTTGTGAGCAAGTAACCACACTTACATGGAAGATTTTCTCTTTATAAACAGATCCTGTGCTGGTTGCTCAGGAGCTGCCTTCATTTCAGACATCTGGAGATCTGTGTGTCTCAGAAGAGTGATCATGGGCATTTGTAAGTGGCTGAAAGTTCAAATCTGCCCAATAAATGCTCAAGTGTTAGAATGCTACTGTCTTAAAGATAATCCTTTAAGGGTGTGGGACTTTTTTGCAATCTTATTTTACCTTTTTATTTATTTTTATTTTTATTTTTTTAGGTCTTGCTTTAGAGTTTAGAATAAATAAGTCTTGGTTAAGATCATCTTTTATTCTACAAGACTGTTACAAAGTGTTCTATTCTGCCAGGTATTATGACTCACCAGCAATTTCAGATAGCACAAATGACAAAAGATGCATCTGAACTAGGCCCAAATCCAAATCCAGGCCCACAAGCACACATATCCTTGTTTTACCAAGGGATGGAACTCAGATGTTTTTTCTTATACTCTCTGTCTGTCTGTCTGTCTGTATGTCTCTCCCTTGTGCATCCACATGTGTGTACACACATTCATATATGTGAATATTGCATAAAAAGACACGATCACTTAGCAAACTGGTATGCTCAAATGCACACAGCCATACTCACACATAGATAAAGATTGACATAGCCCAACAGAAGACTTAGGATAGATGTTAGAATTTTCCTGAAACAGGCTAAGGAGATGTCTCAGGCAGTGAAATGCCTGCCATACAAGGATGAGGAATCCAGTTCAGATTAAATGTTAGTTGTGGCATTGCACTTCTGTAACTCCCACACTGAGGGTTTGAAGAGTTTAAGTTAGCCTGGGTATAGTTAGCCTGAGTATAACTCCATTTTGAAATAAAGAGCCATCTTGACTGAATTCAGGCACTAGGAAATACCACAAAATGTACACTTGGCAGAGAACAAAGTTAACTCTCCTAGCAACAGCCTCCAGGAAATATCACAGAATAAATACTTTATGGAAAATAAAGATAATCTCCCTGGCAATAATCAATGAGAATTGGTTGAGAATCGGGTGGGAAAAGTCTCCCCGATGTTTCAGATATAGTTTAAAAGAATAGCCATTGTGATCATATGTCTTAGGCAATTGTGCCTCAGAGAAGGTCACCTCACCCCTCTAACTTTTACCTGATCCTGTAACATCAAGGCATGCACCCCCCCCACTTGCTGTCATTGAAACATGTGCCCCCCTGTGCTTGCTGTCATCAAAACCCCCTGCTCACAGTCTTTCCCTTTAAAAACCCTGTTCACTCAGGGCTCAAGGTCCCACTTCTCTACTGCTGTGTCAATGAGAATTGGGTCCCCAGTTCGTTCACTCTCGTAATAAAGCTCTCTTGCTTTTGCATCAAGTCATCTCTTGGTGGTCTCTGACTGTCCTGTGAACCTGGCATTACAGGTTTAGACAAGAATAAATTCCAGGGTCTCAGAGCTCTGCCAGTCTAACCAAATTGATGAGTTTCAGTGAGATGCTCTGTTCAGAAAAATAAGGTTGAAAACAATAGAAGTCTCATGATACTCAGTTTTGAACTGTACCTGCCATACCCATGAAACAAGCAAATTAATTAAAAGATACAAGATCAAATCCCACTTAGAATAGTTCAGGCAAACATTTTTAAAGGAATGTAGGTGAATAAATGCCATATAATTCTGTCAGTGAGTGCTGTATCTAATATTGAAATACTGTCCAGATAAAGTGGAGGATATGAAGTTACATATGCAGTGTTTAGCACAAAAAATGCTAAAATGCCAAGGGCTCCCAATAGGAACTACATTCCTTTGTAATCATCAGGAATCTTTACTGAACTGGCAGAAGTGAATAAGCAGTTCCCAAGACAAGGGACCCTGGTCAGATGGGGGCACAGGATGGGCTTCCTCTATACCCTTGGGTTGGCTAAAGACACTGAACAGGCTGGTCCTGGGGCCATTCTGGTGCCTCAACCAGTGTCCTCTGCTCTACTTGAAACTGCAGCCAAGTCTCACCCAGAAGGGTGCCTCAGTGCAGCTTGTTTTACAGAGCTATCTGTTCTTGGTGACCTCAATCTCTATCCTGGCTAGTTTTTTGTCAACTTCACATAGCTAGAGTCATCTGAAAGGTGGGAACATCAACTGAAAAAAATGTCTCCATAAGATCTAGCTGTAGGGCATTTTTAATTAGTTATTGATGTGGGCTGGCCCATCCCATTGTGGATGGTGCCATCCCTGGACTGATGATTCTCAATTCTATAAGAAAGCAATCTGATCTAGCCATGATGCATACACCAGTAAGCAGCATCTCCCCATGGCCTCTGCATCAGCTCCTGACTCCAAGTTCCTGCCCTATTCTAGTTCCTGTCTTGGCTTCCTTCAGTCATGTGCTGTAATGGCAGCAGGGTAAACCCTTTCCTCCCCAACTTGAAATTTGGTCATTGTATTTCATCACAGAAATCAGTCCTTGTATTCACTTCTCAGTAAAATTTGAAAGCATGCATTTGTTTTCTTCCATATTTTCACTTAAATTCTTCCACTCTTTAATTAGGGAATAGCTCTTACACAAAACTCACAGTGGAAGATATGAGATACCATCATAAATAGATACAGTACTTTTAAGACCTCTGTCTAAGTTGGGGATTCTTTCTATTGCTGTGAAGAGACACCATGACCATGGCAGCTCTTATAAAGGAAAAATATTTTAATTTGGATTGTTTACAGTTCAGAGGTTTAGTCCATTATCTTCATGGTGGGAAACATGGCAATGTTCAGGTAGACATGTTGTGGGAGAAGGAACTGAGTGTTGTACATCCAGTTGTCAGGCAATCCAGATTGGCTTGAGCTCCTAAAGCCTTAAGGCCCACCCCCACAGTGAAACACTTCCTCCCTGAGGGCTACATCCACTCCAAGAAGGCCACACTTCCTGATAGTGCCACTCCCTATAGACCAAGCATTCAAACTACAGGAGAGTATTTGCCATTTACCCTGGTGAACATTGACTTAAACAAGCATGTGACAGCAATACTTTGAAAAGTGTTATTCTTTATAACTTGAAACGCATGGGTAAAATCAAAGGCATGGCCTGGACTTCACATCCAGCCATGGTGAGGTAGACACATTTGCTGGACAGTGAAGCTCTCTGTCAGGACTGTGTGAGTAGACTGTTCTTTGAGAAAATCCTGAAGAAAGCAAACAGGGGCTTGAAAGCACACAGGGGCTAAAATACTGTGAAATACATATCTTGTTCATGATATAAAGATTACAGATTCAGCATTCTCTCTCTCTTTTAAAGTTTTGCAAAGATGCCCAAATATATTTCTCATATTCAGTGCTGTAGCAGCATTGGTTCAGACCAAATGAAGACAGACTCTTGGTCTCCATGATTCTAATATGATCTCTATCATTGCCACTTGGTTTCTGTTGAAGAAAAATACTGATTAAATAAAGTATGTTTCACTGCTAAGTATAGAGGGTTGGTATTGAATAAGTTTCACATTATTGTTTTAGCCAATAATATTAACACTGCCTTTATTTAATCTTTTTGATGTTGAACTATTTATTATCTGCATATAATGGCCAAGCTGAGCAGTGGCTGCATGGTATGCATGTTAAATGCATACATAAAACAAACTTTTCAAAAATAGACGTAATTACTGTAGGTCACTTAAAAGCTAGCTTCAGAATTTTGAGACTAGTTCAGCAGAAGAACTCTCTCTAAAGTATACTCTCTCTCTGCAAGTTATTTTAACTTCTTACTGCTTTTGAAGGGTTGGAAATTGCCAAATAATAGCACCAGCTAGTAACTATTCAAAACACAGAATTTGGTTCCAAAACATGACTATTATCTGTCTACTCCTCACACACATATACTTATACAGATGTATATCTACATTGCTGCATAAATAATTATCACTTATGAAGACACAAAGGAGTTTAAACAACATGTCTAGAATCATCTTAAATGAATGATATGCCTGGAACTCTGTTAAATATTAGAAACTGGGGTTGGAGATGCCTCTAAGAGGTTCACGTCTGTGCACTACAAAAAAAGAAAAAAAAAGAATGATTGTAAAAAACTTTAAGCTGGATCATTAAATATATATACATACGTGTGTGTGTGTGTGTGTGTGTGTGTGTGTGTATGTGTGTGTGTGTGTGTGTGTGTGTATTTTCCAGGTATGGTGGTACACACCTTTGATCCCAGCACTCAGATCCAGAGGTAGTGGATCAGTGTAGATTGGAGTCCAGCCTGATCGCCATTGGGCGCTCTAACTATTAGGCTGGGTGAATAACTCCATAACAGCATTCTTCCCTAGCATGTGTGAGACCCTGGGTTTGATCATCAACACAGAAAAATAAAAGATTAATTTAGAAATAAATGGAAACCTTACAAAATATGTGGTGCTATTGGTTCACAGCTGCCCACTACTGCAGTCTGGTCCTGTACACATAATATGCTAATCAATCCAGGATGTCTCATATAGATGTAATGGCAATATCAAGTTTCTGCTACAACGCCTGAATATTTACCTTCAGCTCCAGGCTCACCACATGAAAGAAGTTGTCAGACTTAGTCCAATTTAGCTGATGGATTGTTGAGGTCTGCTTTTAATTAACTACTATGTAAATACCTTATTCAGTCTCTTTGCTGCAGGGATTCTCTGGATCTTTACCATTTTAATGAGCACTGGGACTCTGCAGAGGAAGACAAAAAACTTAAAAATAAATAAATAAATAAAAATAAAAAAAAAACAGAACAGAACTCGCAGCCTCTTACAAATGTATTCGCCCTCAGGTTTTAATTTTTAACTTAGCATAGCACAATTATTCAAGTGGCTTTTCTATGTCCTAAACAAGAGAAAACTTCTAGTTGTTTTCAGCACAACCTTGGCATTCAAAAGCCTTCAAAGCTCCTATTCCATGATGTTCTCTTGAGATACGCCCCAACTTTCTATTCTGGAGGAGGAATAAATATGCATGGCAGCCATTGAAGTTTATGGAAACTAATGAGAAGTTTGCTGACTTCCTTGATGTGTATGTTTGGTCCAGTTGGCTATGCTGACAGATTCAGTCAACATCTCCACTTGTAATCTGGATGAATTTTATTTCTTGCTGTTTGAATTATTACATATTAATACATATACATATTAATATAATATATTACATATGATAACATGTACACATTAATCCTTGCTGTCTGAATTATGTACTTCCTTATCAATGGCTCAACTTAATTTTCTTTTTCTACAGGATGCCATTCACACCCTGTTAGTTAACTTAAGCATCATAAATCCTGAACTTGATAAAATAAAGTGGGAGCCCTACTAGAAATGCCAAAGCCCTCACATTTTGTGAGGATAATAAAGGATGCAAGCTTTGTACAAGACAACATTGTTGATTATCCTCAAAGTGAAGTCTACATTCTAAACTCTAAACCACAAAGAATATACGAATTACAATGATGTGTGATAACCATCCAACATCCCCATCCTGGTCACATTTTAATTCATATGTAATTTTTTCCCTCCTGTTTGAGTTCTATTCTATTGCTACAAAAAGATACATGACCAAGAAAATGTATCAAAGAAAGCTCTGTTTTTGTTTTTGTTTTTGTTTTTTTTTTGGTGGGGGGGCTTGCTTGCAGTTTCAGAGGGTGAGTCCATGACTATTGTGGCAAGAAGCATAGAGTTGGGCAGAAAGAAGTGGCTGAGAACTTACAGACTATCAGCAAGCATGAGGCAGAGAGAGAGAGAGAGAGCTCCTGCAAAAGGTAGGGGCTTTTGGAACCTCAAAGTCCACTTCTAGTGGCCCATTTTCTTCAGTAAGGCCACAACTCCTAAGCCTCCCCAAACAATTTCAACTGTGTATCAAGTATTCAGATATATGGACCTATTGGAACCATTGTCATTTGGGCCACCACATTCTACTCCCATGCCTGCCGTAGGATTGTAGCCATATTATAAAGCAAAATGCGTTTAGTTCAACTTTAAATATCCTCACAGTCTTTCAACACTGTTCCAAAATACAAAATTCAAACCTTTTCAGAGACTCAATTAAAAGACAATCTTTTAATTGTAACCCCCTTGTACATACTTCCAACATGACACAGAATATTCATTACCATCACAAATGAGACAAATGGAGTAGTAGTGAAAAAATAATACAGGGACAAAGCAGGGCAAACTCTAAATCCTGTAGCTTCATGGCTCACTTAGATGTCTCTGCCCTTCTGGCTTTACTGCCTGAAACACACCTCTCTCTTAGCTGGTTCTACTAGCTGTCTACGGGTCTCCTTGACAGATATGGCTCTGGCCCACCAATGTCCTGGGGTCTCCAAACAACCCAGGTTTCACTTTTGCCTCCCTGGGCCTTCATTCAGAGACTCCCCTGAAACATAGCTGACCTCAGAAGCTTTCCTTAACTAAAGAGGAAGGTCCTATAACCCTCTCATGCCCTCATGATTCTGAAGTCAAGACCTCCTGACCTATGCTGCTAAATTCTCCTGTCTGCTAGGTATGGAGCATAGCCCCCTCTTTGAATTACATGTACAATAACACTTATTTGTTGATACTTTTCTTTCTTGTGTAAGCTTTCATATTTCAAGTTGCAAGATTAGCCAGGTGTGATCTTGTCTTCATCAGCTCTCTCCTCCCCCTCAGCATAAACCTTGGCTCAAATATTAAACTTCTTGGTGCTCTTTGTACTTCTTTTTCCCCACTTGCTTTTTCATTGTAGATCTATGTAAGAATGGTCACTAATAATCACCCAATATACTCAATATTAGTCTGTCCTGAAATCTTCTTTATCCAAGAAATTAATCTCAATTTTTTCAATTCAGCCTCAGGTGGATTCTTAAGACAAGGCAAAAAGCAGCTACATTCTTTACCAAAATATCATGAGAATGATGCTTAGCCTAGTTGCTTATATGCCACCCTCTGAAACCTCTAGAGTCCACATTACTCTCAGCACTACTGTCTTCCAAGCTTATTAGACTGGCACAGTAAGTTCCACTTACCTCATACAATTTCTTTTCTAGTCTTCCACATTCTTCTTAAAACCAGCATGGTCAGGCCTGTCACAACAATACACCACTACCTGGTACCAACCTCTGTATTAGTTACTTTTTTATTGCTGTGGAGTGACAGCAATAAAAGAAAAGATGCTTATGAAAAAAAATGATACTACCAGGTGTGGTGGCACATGCCTTTAATCCTAGCACTTAGTAGGGATACAGAGAAGCATTTGGATTCCTGTGAGTTTGATGCCAGCCTGGTCTATATAGTGAATTCCATGATAGACATAACTACATAGAAAGACTCTGTCCCAAAATAGATGGATAGATAGATAGATAGATAGATAGATAGATAGATAGATAGATAAAGCTTCTAATTGGAGGATTACTTATAGTTTCAGAGGCTGACTTTATAAGCCTCATGGCAGGGAACGTGGCAGCAGGCATACAAACATGGCCCTGGAACAGTAGCTGAGAGCTACTTGTCCACAAGTACTTGGGGGAGAGAGAGAGAGAGAGAGCGAGAGAGCACTAACTGGGAACGGTATGGGCTTTTGAAACCTGAAAGTCCATCCCTAGTAGCACACCTCCTCCAGAAGGCCACACCTCCTCCAAATTCTTCCCAAACAGTTCCACCAACTTCAGATCAAGTGTTCAAACACATGAGACTCTGGGGACCATTCTCACTCAAACATCCCTCCTAAGACTCCCCATGTATTTAGCAATTACATACACGTGATACTAGCCAAACAAATGTGCTTGAATAGTATCACACACTTAACATAAATAGAGCGCTGATTTTCAGTGTTAAGTTGCTGATGTTTATGTATTATACATATTTTTTCTACTAATGGGGCATTCGTTCCATGAAGCAGGAACTGCTCTGGATGTAAGTCCTGAAAAACCAGTTTCTGTTTTCCTCATCCATCCACTGACTGCTTCATCCATTATTGTTCAACCATAACCAACGAATTTTAAATATCAGTTTGTAAAAGGCAAAATTCTATTTCCAAGAATCTCAGAGCTGAAGAACAATCACGGAAGTAATAAAAACCAATATATTTGTACAATAACTAAGCCATAGGAAATATTGCTCCAAATATGACACATTTACAGGCTGTTCTCTGAGTTAAAACCACAGCTGTTTCAGACCCAAGATCTCTCTGACCTTTGGTGGTATAATGTTCTTTTGGAATGTATACACTTTACCCTTGTTCATTTAAATGGTGATTTCTCTCTCCCACTCTGTTTTCAATCTGGACATTGTATTGTGATACTTATTTTAAGCATCACCTGTCTCACCTTTGTGTAAACATGCCAAAATAAAGCAATCAGCCACAATGTTGAGCAATGGAAAGGAAGCAGGAAGAGAGGGAGGAGCCAGAGGACAGGAAATTGTGAGAGGCAGAGGAGGAGAGAGCTAGGAGAGACGTCTTGGAAAGACCTGGAGAGATGGACTGGACTTAATATATCACTAAAAGCAAGGATAATGTGGGAAATCTGAATGGTAGAGACTACATGGCCTTGGGGGTTTAGGATGAAACAACTATTGCCCAGCATTGTGATTTAGGTTAGTTAAATAAGTCCTAGTCTCTGTGTGGTGATTTGGGTTTAGGATCAACAGCAGCGTTACTAAAAGATAAATTAATGGTAAAAACTAATCGATAAATACAACAAATGGCACCCAATTAATCTAAGTATCCACACCCTTTAAATCATACTTTATCATAATTTGGTGGGGGGAATAAGCTCCCAGTGATACAACCCAAACTTAAAACCTAAAAACTCCCATGTCAATTACTATCTCTTTAAGAGAGACTCTTAAACAGTCCCTGGAGAAAAAGACAGCCTCCTGTGGGCAGACCTGAGACTTAACACAACAAAACTGGAGGAGAGCAGGAGCATGGCTTCTTTATACAATGGCCAGCTCAGCTCAGCTCAGCTCAGCTAAGCAGTGTGGCAGGAAAGAGAGGAACTGGAGGCAGACAAGCTTTTACACAGGGTTTGGCCTGAACTGAATCTAAAATAAAAAATTGCCATGGCAGAGGGTATTTTAATCCCTTTTGGATTCATTTTGGCTGTCACAGTCATGGATCTGGTTGCAATATGTTTAATGGTGATGGTTCTTCTCCATGCCTTCTCTGAGAAAGTTCAAGGAGAAAATGGGGGAAAAGTCAAGGATTGGAATACTAAGTTACAGACAAAAAAAAGGGCACTCTTCCTAATAATTAGATTAATAACACCTAAAATTCAGAGCTCTCTGGCTGCAATATACTTGTCAGCTCTTTCTGGTAAGGGTCCACCAATTCACTGAAACATCAACTAAAATCCAAAAAATAAGCAACTGGGCTTTGCTTGCTGCAGCAAAAATTGGCACAACTGACCCCAAAGTTAAATTTTTCTTGTCTCTTTGTTTGATTTTCATTTAAAGACTTTGAATTACAATGATATTAATTAGAGAAAAATTATTTGAACAAGTTGAAGGCACATGCCTTTATTCCCAACACAAACTAAAAAGAAATAGGCAGATCTCTGAATTCTGGATCAAGCTAATTTACATAATAAAAGCCAAGATGTTAACTCTTGCTGTTTTAGCCACTTGCAGAGATAGTCTAAGATTCAAAATGACAAATTTTTCCTTAAGGTTAACATGTAAATTATTTTTTCTTAGTAATAGATGTTATGTCCTTACCGCTCTAAAGTTTGGATTCACATATATTTTAGGTTTATGTAAAGAGAGATGATGTTGCACTGCTCTGGAAATTGCCTTATCCTTTTGAATGTGAGACATTTTCACAGAGGAAAAATGTTGTTCATGCCTGGTGCAAAAATGACACAAGAGGCCTACAGATGGCAAAGTACATGCCAGCCTAGTCAAAACTAAAACTAAAAACTAAAAAATTATAATTCATATGTTTAAAAAACAAAACTGTCAATCCTATATAAAAAATGGGGCAAGCCAAAGATAGCCAAAACCAATGTAAAAACCCAGGTACAAGATGCCTAGGGTATGCTTAAATGCTAAAGGTAAAAGGGAGTTTATATAAAGTTTGGCTATAAAGGCATAACTGCCATATATATATATATATATATATATATATATATATATCCCCATATATATATATATCCCCACATATATATGTATATATATATATGCATATATATATGGGGATATGACAAATAGCTACAACATATATAAAAAACCTAGGCCCAATCCTCTAAACAGGTATAGATTCCTAGGAGATGCTTAAATTCTAAATTAAAAAGGAGCCTATATAAAGTTTACTTAAAACATGCCTTTTATATTGTTCAAGGCAATGAGCTTGTTTCTCTAATGGGAGATCTTCTCTTGGGAGATAGGTAGCAGCTTGCCTAATAAAACAGGCACGCAAGAACCCAAAAAGATATTTTGACCCATCCAACCTTGTTTTCATTTCAACATGATAATGATTGTATGTTCAATAATAATGGTAACTTATATTGCTGAGCCCTTTACATGGAAACAACTCTGAAACTGATTGAGACATAAAAATATGTCTCCAGCCAGAACTTCAACCAACAATGCATGGCCAATAAATTCTTGGCTATAATATCCTCAAAAAAATTATTATGCTAATCTTTTAATTGGCATAGACAAAATTGGCTTACATTTTAGTTTCATCATGGACACCTCATACATTTATAATTTTAGAACTTTATAATGCTTATGAGAAGTTATATGTTTGCAGAGCAAAACAACTGGACACCAGAGATGCTGGATCAAACCTGACAGAATCCTCCTTCCAGCATGCTGAGCATTGACACTTCTGTTCCAGCATCTTGCATGTTCCAGCATTCTGCTTGTTCCTGCCTCAACTGCTTCAATTGTTGTTTCTCATCAAAGCCTGCTTCCAAGAGAGCTTTGAAGAAAGCTAATAATCTCAATTGGTCCAGCATTTTAGACTGTTCCAAACAGGACTCTTATTAAGCCTGAAATTTCTCAACATTCAAAGACTGGACAACAAATGTTATTGGTTGCTTAATTAACCATTTTTTTTCCAATTTTCTTTGGGCCTCCTAGCAAGATTTCTGCTTATCCAAAATGTCAGCTAGAAGAAATCCATGAGAACGATGTCCAATTTTTCTTAAGGAGGGTTGGGTATGTTTTTGGTTGTTTCCTATGGCTACAAATTTTTATTGTCATTGGGAGATGTTTATAAATTATTAATGGTCTTATTCAGAGTGGAACAAGGAATATACAGGGATATCTTATAGGAATAAGACAAAAGGTAGATTATTGAATCTACTCAATTTAGGGTTTTATTTGTTCTCAAATAAGGTTAATTTTAACTCTGGTATAGGATTTTGTATATTAATGCAAAAATAAGTCTGATATTGATACATTGGTATAAGCTTTTGTATATTGATACAAATTCAAAGTTACTTCCAATACTTTTAAACTATTAAAAACTGGTTAGGATATTAGGTAATGCAAGTTAATTGCTAATTAATCAACTCATAGTCATGTCAGACACTAGTCTAATTTATCACAGGGGTATATATACATCCTAGGTTTAACAGATAGATATGATTTTGTAGACAGATCGATTATATAAAGATATGTAGTCTTCAAAAACTTCAGAGATCTACAGAATATGGCATTTAAAAGTATTTTTATTATTTTAAAGATTATTTGACACTGAGACAGGTCATCTCCTGGCAGCATCCCACCTACCTCAAAGAAGATGACGAGCATCAAAGAACTTCCATATGGAGATGGCTTCAAATGTGGCAAACAAGCCACTTGGATAACACACACAAATTCTGTTAAAAATGGCAAGCTTAAATGCAGGACAAGTTGACTGCCGAACTTGCCAAGACAGGTTAACCAAGTACTAAGTAGTTCTTGCTTTACATATATGTCTGTCAAATATTCTGAGCCGATAATCCAACATCTCTCCTTTGTGTAAACTTTGTATAACCTGTGTCAACTTTGTGTAAACCTTCCAAAGTAAAGCAACCAGCCACAATGTTGAGTAATGGAAAAGAAGCAGGAAGAGTGGGAGGAACCAGAGGACAGGAAAGTGTGGGAGGCAGAAGAGGAAAGAAGGGAGGAGAGGGGTGGGAAAGCAAGGCTGGAAGAGAGGTCTTGGGTTTTGGAACAACATGGAGAGATTGACTGGACCTAATATATCACTAAAAGCAAATATAATGTGGGAAATCTGAATGGTAGAAACTATGTGGCCTTGGAGGTTTAGGATGGAACAACTATTGCCCAGCATTGTGATATAGGTTAATTAAATAAATCCCAGTCTCTATGTGGTGATTTGGGTATACAGCTGTTTAGGATCAACAGCAACTTTACTAAAAGAATATCAGTAGTAAATATTAATCACCATTTACAATAGACCTTCATCCAAATCCTGTCTCCTATCTCTGTTTCCCTCCTACTTTAGTTATTTTTCTATAATAAAGTGTTTAATTGGGGCTTTACTTACTGTTTCAGGGTTAATCCATGATCATTATGGTGGGCATCATGCAGCAGCAGACAGGCAGGCATAGTGTTGGAGAGGTAGCTGAGAGCTCACATTTGATCTGTAAGTTGCAGGCAGAAAGAAAGTAAGACTAGGCCTGGCGTGGACTTTTGAAACTTCAAAGCGTCATCCCTATTAACACATCCCAGTGACCTCCCTCCAATTTGACCACACACACATACCAATACTTCCCACACAATTCCACTGACTGGAAACCAAGCATTCAAACATATGAGCCAATGGGGGTTACTCTTATTGAAATCATGACCCCTCCTGAAACAAAGAAAAGGACTTTAAATTTTTTTAAACTTATTTTATGAATGCCATGTGTGTGTGGCAGTCATAGGGTAAGTTGCTACAGTCAGTTCTCTCCTACCATGTAGGTCCTTGGCATTGATCTTAAGTTGTCAGGTTTAGAGGCATGAGCCTTTTCCTGATGAGCCATCTTGCCAGTTCATGCAAAAGATAAGTTCTTTTATGGAACTGAAGATTGGATCCTCTGCAAGATTAGCTTACAGGAAAGATAACATCCTACAGAGAAACCAGACAAATGTTGACCTAAGCTACTTTCCATCCTGAGGCTTCATTTATCTCCCTGCAAATACTTTAATCCTCTTCTAAAATTGTTTGAAACCTCACCACCCTCACCTTCTAAATCCTACTGGGTTGTTGGGAAAGTGAGGCCCCCATGAGTCAAATAAATTTCTTTGCCGTTTCTCCTGTTTATCTGCCAATGGCAGCAGAAAGAAGGTTTGTTGGCCACCACAGAGGGAGCTATGAGAATTCAGAAGAGTTCCTGGTTAATCATTGCCAGTAGAAGACTGAGCACCAGGGAACTCTTTATAGAGAAGCGATCTGGAATGTAGTAAGGAATTATAAGACAAAGAAGGCATGAATCTACAGGGAAGAAGAACTAAGGTGAAGCTAAACCAAGGCAGCACCTGGATGTGGCAACCATATCCATAGTGCTAGACAGAGAAGGTTGGGAGTCAGAGGCAAAAAGCCAACAGCAAAAGTGCAGTCTGCTTCATAGAGTGGGAGAGCCTAGAGTATCTTGTAACTTTTGTCCTGGGCCTGGGAAGCTCAGCTCAATATTCCTGCCATTTTGGGTAAGATAAGTTTTGTGAGCACCACCTTGTGCACTGCAGGATATCTAACAGAATTACCAGATTCCACCCAGGAGATTCCAGTAGCTAGGAATTGCCTAGTGTCTCCTACAGGGAAGACCAGTATCCATGCAGAAATCATTCAGGCATTTTCATAGTTCAGGTGGGATTAGTCAAAGGCAAGACTGGGAAAGGGTCTGTGGAAGTCTCACGGGCAGAGTCTGGGTCAGAATGGGACAGAATCATCACCTGGAGGAATATTAAAGGCTAAGAAATAGGAAAGTAGGCATGAAAAAGACCCTATGGTTCCAACAAGGAGACATGGTGGCTGAAATTCATGCTAAGGAAAAGCTGGAGTCACTGGGCATCAATGGGAAGGTTCACTGGTAAGTGTCCCATTAGAAGTGAGTGTCTGTAATAAAGTAAGGATTCACTGTGAGATTCCTTGACTTGAAGCAAGAAAGATAAGAATATTAGTCAGCTTTCCACAAATAGAAAAGTCATTAAAAGATCACCCTAATGGGGAAGGGGTTGATGAGACTCCCACTATCAGAGGTTTCAATCTGGGGTCACCTGTCCCACTTAGCCTGTAGTATAGTGGCAATCATGGCAGAATAAGGTAGATAGATGAAAATGCTCACTTCATCAGACAGCAGAGAGACAGAAGGTTCCAAGGACCTACAACTTCCCCACAGCTGATTTATCTTTTATAGGTTTCACTAATTTCACGAAATCAGAAGCTGATAACCATGCTTATAATTCATGGGTGTTTGCAGACACTTAAGACTCAAATCATAACAAACAGAAGCTTTTCTCTACAGGCAGCCACTGAAACTATGAGCCTCTTAGTGAAATGTTTTGGAGCAAACAATGGAGTAAGAGAGTTTGAATGTAGGCTCAGATAGAGAAAGGTAACAGAAAAGACACACAAGAAATTAAAATCAGCGGTCACAAGAGCAAAATAGACAGCTATCTATGGAGTGTCTGGAAATAAACGTGGCCAAAAATCCAGAAGGGGAGGAAGATACAGGAAAGAGGAAACTGGTGAAAAGAATGGAAGAAGAGCAAGAAAAGGCAAACACATCCCAGCACCAAAGATGTTTAAACTGACTTGACAATCAGTTGCCTTTCTGTCTTAGCTATTATCAGTACTCTTCTGTCTCTCTTTCTGCCTGGTGTATGGATCTGTACTATCAACTTCAATGGTCTTGACTATTTGATTATCAGTATCATTCTTCTACATGCAAGCGACAAGCCACAGCATCATTTCACCAAATCCCTTTCTTTCCCTTGATAACTAATATAAATATAGATATTGATGTAACAATACATTTTCCCAGAGTTCTAAACTCAACTAGTTCTTGTGGATTGCCAAGACTACTGTCCATTGCCAATCTTCTTTGCCAATTTTTCCCATTATATCAAATTTAAGTTATCAGTTATCAGTCATCTTCCCAAAGTCCCATTTTAATCATTCCATTCCCCTGCTTGACAGCCATCTGTAGTGTCTTATGAGCTCCAGCTCAAATCTCCCTACTTTAACTTGTTATCCAAATCCTGCATCAAAAAGGCCTCACCCACAGATTCCTACAGTAAACCTGTGATCTAGTTTCACCACAAATCTTGAGTGTTCTGCTTTCACTGTTCTTTGCGCATGCTGTTTTTCCTGCTCGGAGGAACACTGCCTCATCGCCTGTCTGCCTTTAACATCTTTTTCTTTAGGATGGTCCCCTTCTTTCCAGAGCCTCATCTGCATGTGTCTTCTTTTCATCTGTAACTCACAGTACTTTGTTATCTATATGCTTATTGTATCCTCCCAGGTGGCTGTGGATTTGTGAGAGAACCAAAAGATTGCATTAGTGAAGATCTGCATGTGGTCAATGCTTAGGAAATGCATGCTGAGAATGAAGTAAAAATCAACAAAGAAGCAATTTCAGCATCACCCTGCTGTCTGAATTTTTACTATTATAGGAAAATGGACACCAAGAGACACAAGTGCTGATTGGAAATTATCTACTTTAATTAAAGGAAGAGAGGGATGGCGACTTAAGGGAGTAGAGAGGAGAAAGGGAGCTCTGGCTTTGTCTATTGGGTGAAAACTTGCTCTGAATACTGAGAGAGTAGGGGAAGTAAAAAAATAAAATAAAAGGCACACTATTTAGATCTTTGCAGATTTTTTTAGAACTCAAAGACAGAAATTAAAATCTTATATAATAGATAGATAGATAGATAGATAGATAGATAGATAGATAGATAGATAGATAGATAGAT
>NW_026590486.1:3582674-3598827 GCF_907164565.1 Psammomys obesus
GATAGATAGATAGATAGATAGATAGATAGATAGATAGATAGATAGATTGATTGATTTCAAGAGTAGAAAGATAATATTTTGGTAGTTAAAAGCACTTGCTACTTTTGCAGAGGACCTGGGTCCAATTTCCAGTATCAATTTGGCAGCTCAGCTCAAAAACCATCTGTAACTCAAATTCCAGAGGATCTAACACTCTCCGTGATGTTTTTGTCACCATGCACATATTTATATACATACATAAAAGCAAGCAAAGTACTCATATACATCAAACAAAATGAATATTTTTAAAACATTAATTTGTCTATTTTAAAAGTTGACTTTCTTAATTACCAAATAGTTGCTGTGATAGTTTCTGTTATCATAAAATACATAATGTTCTGTCTTTATCTGCATGAATACATTCCAGAATCTCCCAGTGTATGCCTAAAATTGCAAGTGATACTGTGTTCTGGTTAGCATTACCTATCAACTTGATATAACCTAGAGTTATCTGAGAGAAGAACCTCAGGTGAGAAGTTGCCTAGATTAGACTCCCTTGTGGGGAACTTCCATGATTGTTAATTGATGGAGGAGGGCTCAACTCACTGAGGGTGACACCATTCTTGGGCAGGTGGTCCCAACCTTATAAAAAACAATCTGAATATGAGCCAAACTTCAAGCATCATCCTCCATGGTTCCTAATGATCTTCTTTGGATGTGAAGTAAGCTCCTTGTCTTAAAAGTATGCTGCAAGGTATAGTAACCATGCCTGCTTTCAAGTTCCTGCCTTGATTTTCCTTCATGATAGATAGGGATCTACAGTTGACAACTAAAACCTTTCCTGAAGCAAAAAATATGCCTCCATGGTTAAGAGCACTAGTTGATCCTCCAGAAGTCTCAGGTTCAATTCTCATCACCCCTATGGCAGTTCACAACTATTTGTAACTCCAGTTCCAGGAGCTCCGACTCTTTTACGCTGTGTGCTCCAGGCACACACATGGTACACACACTTACATTCAAGCAAAACACTCACACACATAAAAATAAGTTTTAAAAACTAACTCTTTCCTACCATAAGTTACCTTTGCTCAGAGTATTTTTTATCAGTAACAGATATGAAACTAGAACACCTAGTTTGCTCTTTTCCTACACATGTACACACATTTTCAGTTCCTTTTCCTCTTGACTGAACCTTTGCCACACACTGTGAGCATAATGTTTACAACTTGAGATTACTTGGAAAGCTGCCATGAACTGATTTTGCCTTTTTTACCATAGGATACATGGAAAATTTTTTCTTACCATAGAACTCAGCAACCTCAGCATATGATTGGTTTTTATTGAGAACTTCCTCCTTGTTACTCAAGAAAAGTGCTTTGACTTCTCATTACTGTGGGGCGAGAGAGCCATGCAACCGAGGGAGCCAGCCTGCAGCAAGAGTTAAGTGTGTCCAAACCCCGAAAATCTCATCTTGAGACTGGCAGGAGTAAGACTGGCTCCCGCCCCCATTCTGGGCCTGCATGTCCCAGAGCAGGTAGCCTTATGACCCCTGTCTCTGCCACCCTTGAGGTGGTCATGTAGCCTGGCAGCCAGGATACAGGTTAAACCTTCTATCTCCCCATAAGGTCATGTTTATCCAGCACCTGGAATTCCTCTTATTGCAAATAAGGCATTTCCAGCACCTTTGCCCTGGCCAATGATATACACTCACCCCGAAAACCTCAACCCATTCCCGAAAGGTTTAAGTAATTTTTGTTCTCAGAGTTAAGTGAGCTGTTTCACTGAAGCCTACCTCCTGGGAAATCTGTTTCTCTCTCACTCCCTACCGCCTGAGGGCTCCTCAATCCAGTTCCTTCCTGTTTCCTCTTCTCAAGATCTGCTGTGGTCCATGGTCTAACTCACTAAGACAGGTGGAAAAGTGGAGCCTGAATGGTACTTATAATATTTGAGTTGCCAATGTCAACTCTTGGTGTTTAAAACAGTATGAAGTACAACAAGAGTAACTTGAACACAAGTCCTGTAATATGATGACAGTTGATCAAATGATAACCATTTTAATCAGTAAGTGATTAATGGTGAGTAGTTTATACATAGTGAATATGCTATGTGGTTAACATGCTAGAAAGGAGAAAGTAGAAGGCAGCTAGCAAATGTAAACATGCAAAGTCATAGTTGATACCCTAAAGCACAGACTCAACTGTGTAAGAAATATACAATGGGTATATGTGACTCCAAGTTCTTCAGGGCTCATGCTAAAAGAAATGCGGATACTCATTTAAATTTTATTGAGCATAAGGTTCCATACTCCTGCCTACACAGATCAGACACTGGTGAGATTGGTCTTGTAGTCCTTTAAATGAATAAGAAAAGGTGTGTCACAGACATGTCTGGCATGATATCTGTGATTGTATGTTTTCACAGTTCATGAATGCAGGTGCAAATTCAGCCTCAGCTCTGTGCCTACCGGCCTCAATGAGAGCAGCAACTTTGATGATGTGATTTTATTTTGGATTGTTTAACATTTGTAATCATTCCCTATTCTAAAAGAGTCACTCATGATAAAATGCTTCCCACTAAGGTCTTCCTAAAGTCACCAATGAGTGCAAGCCTACAAACACAGAAAGCCATGAACAAGGTGAATCTTTTGCAGGATTCTATTCTAAAGTCAGAGCAATGGGTGATCTCATAGGACAGTAGAAGTCTGGGAATAAGGACAAAACACAAAAAACTCTCAGAAGCTATAAAGACAGGTTTGTGAAAAACTATTGCCCTGGTCACAAAGCAAGTATGGAAGTCCATATAAATGAATAATGAATGTAATATTTAACTCACTAGAAAGAGTCCAGCAGGATGGCAAAGTTAGTTCACTGAGTTCACAGAGCAAAGTCCAGGGCTTCTTCCAGGAGAAAGGAGGAAACATATCCCTGAAGTATGTTTTCTAAGTAGAGACAAGCCCCACCAATGTCCTAAGAGGCAAAGGGGCAAATGGTATGAAACAGAAATGCTGGGCCTTTGGTGGATTTTTTTTTATTGGATACCAAAAGTTCAGAAGTCCACTGATAAGGGCAAGTTCTCAGTCACCTGTAGGGTCTCAGAATTTAAAATGGCTCTCAGGTGCATAGTCTAATCCCAGGGATTTTTAACATGAGAAAATACTATATAAAAAAGTACACATCAAAAGTGACTTTGCTGAAGTAACTAAAATGACTAAGTCAGTTGACTTTGAACTCAGGTAGTTTTAATCTAATTTCAAACATCCTTAAAATAAGTTTTCTCCATATGGTGAAAAAATGGAAAGTTGAAGGGAAAAGTAGAATGGGGAAGTGGGTATGTAGTTCTGAGCTATGGAGATGGAAAAGCTGCCCGCCAAAAACCCCAGAGTACCTCAAGGTTTGAGAGCATCCCAGTTTGATAAGTAGTGGGAATGAGAGCTCATTGCTACTCATTCCCTCCTAAGGTGGAGAGCAACCAGTACCTAAATGAAGAGAGCATATGAATGAAAACAGTTTCCTAGATTACTCATAACCTTCCTATTTGACTTCAAGTTCTTATAATCTCTGCTACATCTTCATACAGAAGAGGGTTCAAATAAATGAACCCCATCTTCAGACCAGTGCTATGGTTTTCAGTCATTTCTGTCAACACACAAAGTAAGTTTACCTTGCATTGCAACCCAGTGTACACACTCACACACAGACACAGAGTGTCCTTGGTCTATGAGGGACATGTTGCTTCACTGATGTCTAAAGCCATTATAGTGCTGAACCCTACAATGAAGGAACTAATTTAAACCAGCCACAGCAAGATAATAGAGCAATGGTAGATTACAACAATGTCCTAGAACAAAAATGTTATAGATGTTCTTCATATGTCCTGTTGTATTTATCCTTTTTAATTTTTAACAATTTATTCATTTTATATCCCGATTATAGCCCCTCCCTCATCTCCTCCCAGTCCCACACTTGCTCCCTTCTTCCCCCATATCTCCTTCCTCTAGAACACTGATAGGGGAAACCTCCTCCCCTGTCATCTGACCCTAGCTTATAGTCTCATTAGGACTGCCTGAATCCTTTTGCTCTGTGTTCTGGCAAGGCCAAATCTCCAGGAGGAAGTGATCAAAGAGCAGGCAACTGAGTTCATGACAGAGAATGCTCATGCTCCCGTTACTAGAACACCCACATGGAGACTGAGCTGCCTATGGACTACATCTGAGCAGGGGGTCTAAGTCCTGTCCATGTGTGGTCCTCTGCAGAGCCTCCTGGGCCCAGATTTGTTAGCTTTGTTGGTCTCCTTGTGGAGCTTCTGTTCCCTCCTGGTCCTTCTATCCTCCCTTTCTTCCACAAGACTCCCTGTGCTCTGCCCAAATCACCTTTTGATTTTCATAGCAATGTAATAACTGAGATAGCTACTACATGATTGGTGACACATACAGCATGGACACACTGGTCATAATGATAATTCACAACCAGGATGAGATAAACAAAGACAACACAAACTTTGATCATGATGCTCAAAATATCATACAACTTACGGCTTATCAATTGCATATTCCAGAATTTTTCTATTTAACATTTAAACCATAAGTGACCCAAAGCAACTGAACTATTAGAAAACGAAATGACAAATATTCAGGACTATTATATTTGAGGTTAAAATTTTGACAAAATACATAATAACATTTTATGACCCAAAGTGTACATCCTCAAAATGTTTAAGTCCTAGGCCTCAGGTCCCTTATTTGGAGATAGACTATTTAAAGAAACACGTTAAAATACAACCAGATTGACAGGGGGCCAAGATGACGGTGCCAGGAGAACACTGTGTCTGAGAAGCTGGACAACACTCTCCATGCAGCTACCAGGAGATTCTGGGCCCTAAAACTACAGCGATTGTGTTTCCCAGGTGAGAGGAGGCTCCCACGCATGGGAATCGGTTGGGTCCACTCTCCATCCGCACAGCCAGAACCCAGAAGAGATCCCGGGTAATGCGGGCTTTGGGTCTCTGGGCCGGAGCCACACGCCTGCGTGTCCCGATCATTTTCCCAGGCTGATTGGTGGGCATAAGGGTGCCAGAGACTGAGAGTCCCAGTTGCAAGAAAACCCTACGGGGAAGGAAAGTTGCAAGACTGATCACGGGTCACCCAGTCTTTCCCTGGAAGGTCTCACTGACCACGGGTACCCACTGCCATCACAACTGAGCTCCTGCCGCAAGCAGAGAGCAGCTCAGCGCCCAGCTCAAAATCCCTACTCCCTCTTCGGAGGAGGTAGGAGGAGTCCAACAGAATCTGCCACAGACCACATTGTCTTTACCCCAACCCGAGATCGGGGCTGAGAAAAACCAATCCTTTCGGGGACTCCCCAAAACGCCGCCATAACCATGCGCCAGCAGAGCAGAAGGATAGAGAGGCGCACAGCAGCTTCACAGTGCTGGAAGCCCAGTGCTGCCGGCTGCTCCTAGCAAACAAACTTCAGCTCGGGATCTGGGACTGTGGTCATTCAACACGTCCTGAGTCTCTCCTGGGTCCAGTGCAATAAGGTCTAGCACCAAGTCCTATCACCGGCGGGCCCCCCGACCCCTGGCAGAGAAACCCCGGCTCAGGATTGAGACTGAGAAGCTCCAACTCCTGCTGGTACTCCCCTGAGAGCACTGCCATAAACTTGCCCTAGCGGAGGGGAAAGACAAAGAGGCACCTGCCACAGGACAAAGCACCCCCTCTCTCCTGGCAGAGGGAAAGGACAGAGAGGCAGCACACAGGAAAAGTCGATACCGAGTCCTGCAGCCACAGTGTCACAGAGCTGACTGTTAGCCTACCCACACATTTTCTGCAGCAGGACTAAATCAGAGAGTAGTGAGCAAGGGGAACCCCTGTGCATTTCAACTGGTCCTGCAAGAGAGTGAGTGAGCCTTCTAGGGAGAGTTTGCCCCAGACCCAGGGCCTCTCCACAGAAGCAACCAGACGAAACCCCTGCAACTCACACCCCTAGTGTGGGCATCATAGGGATTCTTGGGATAGCGATCCCAACGTTGAAGCCTCTGCCTTGTGGGTCCACCATTGTAATCCAGGCAAACAATCCCTGGATCTCAGACAGAACTGCATAATAGTGGCCTGCAAGCCACTGCAATAATCAAAGAATCTGTGCATGTACACTGCGCCTGCTAAAAGCGCATGCGAATAGTGCCAGCGTCACATTCCTTACTTAGGTAAAACTGAAACCACAACGCATACTCCCATACCAGTGAACCTCTCTCATCTTCCTGAAAAAACAGTCCAGAAAACAAAAAGATACGATCATAGACCGAACTACAAACTCAAGGAAAAAACAGTGAGGGTTATAAATAACCAGATGGCTAGAGGCTGACGTAAGAACACTCCCAACAAAAATCAGGACCTAATGACCTCACCAGCAACCCCACAAACCAATGGACACTTCAATTCACTAGATATACAAGAAAACGACTTCAAAACTATGTTTCTCCAGCTATTAGAGGCCCATAAAGATGAAATGAACAAAGCCCTCCAAGAAATAGCCAAAGAAATTGAGACTAACCAAGAGGAAACAAATAGAGCTCTCAGAGAAATGACCACAAAAATTGAGGCAAAAAAAAAGAAGAAATGAACAAAGCTCTCAAAGAAATGTCCACACAAATGAAGGCAAATAAAGAAGAAATAAACAAAGCTCTCATAGAAATACGGGCAATTATAGCCATAAAAGTAGAGGCACAATTAGTGATACCTAGAGAGGAAAAGGACAAAAAAATAGAAGCTATCATTGAAAAGCAGGACTCCACATTCAAACAGAAGAAGGAAATGGTGCAAGAAATGAAAACAGAATTAGAATCAATAAAGAAAACACAAATAGAGAAAAACCAGGAGCTGGAGAACATAGAGAAAAAATCGGGAACTACAAAGGTAAGCATCACCAACAGAATACAAGAGATGGAAGAAAGAATCTCAGGAGCCAAAGATATACTTGTGGAAATTGACACGTCTCTCAAAGAAAAAATAAAATCAGAAAAGTTCCAAACACAAAACATCCAAGAAATCAAGGACACCATGAAAAGACAAAATCTAAGAATAATAGGAGTAGAAGAAAAAGAAGACATCAGGCTCAAAGGTCCGGAAAATATTTTCAAGAAAATTATAGAAGAAAACTTTCCCAACTTAAAGAAGGAGATGGCCATAAACATACAAGAGGCCTACAGAACACCCACATCAAAAGTAAGTAATAAAACCCAAAAAAAAAAGTAAGTAATAATTGTTGGTCACTAGTATCTATCAACATCAATGGACTCAACTCCCCAATAAAAAGACACAGACTAACAAAATGGTTGCAGAAACAGGATCCAACATTCTGTTGCATCCAAGAAACACAC
The DNA here is from genome assembly GCF_907164565.1 of Psammomys obesus. Classification (NCBI taxonomy): domain Eukaryota; kingdom Metazoa; phylum Chordata; class Mammalia; order Rodentia; family Muridae; genus Psammomys; species Psammomys obesus. The sequence continues at coordinate 3,590,028 of NW_026590486.1, forward strand.
CTATGCAACAAAGATAAACACTACCTCAGAGTAAAGGGCTGGAAAAATGTTTTTCAAGCAAATGGTTCTAGAAAACAAGCGGGAGTAGCCATCCTACTATCTAATAAAATAGACTTTCAACCCAAGTTAATCAAAAAAGATAAGGAGGGCCACTATTTTCTCATCAAAGGGAAAATCCACCAAGAGGGCATCACAGTTTTGAATATCTATGCCCCAAATACAAGAGCACCTACATTCGTAAATGAAACAATATTAAAGCTTAAATCACACATTGATCCTAAAACCCTAATAGTGGGAGACTTCAACACTCCACTCTCACCAAGGGACAGTTCAACTAGACAGAAAACAAATAGGGAAATAAAAATACTTACAGAGTCCCTAAATCAAATGGACCTAATAGACGTCTACAGATCTTTTCATCCAAACTCAAAAGAGTATACCTTCTTTTCAGCACCTCATGGAACCTTCTCCAAAATAGACCATATAGTTGGTCATAAAGCAAGCCTCAACAGATACAAAAAAGATTGAAATAATGCCTTGTATTCTATCTGACCACCATGGACTAAAGCTGGACCTCAACAACAACAGAAATAACAAAAATCTGACACGCACATGAAAACTGAACAACTTATTACTCAATGACAGCTGGGTTAAGGAAGAAATAAAGAAAGAAATTAAAGACTTCTTAGAATTCAATGAAAATGAAGGCACAACATACCGAAATTTATGGGACACATTGAAAGCAGTGCTCAGAGGAAAAATTATAGCACTAAGTGCCTGCAAGAAGAAATTCGTAACATCACATACAAACAACTTAATGGCCCAACTGAAAACCCTAGAAAAAAAAAAAGAAGCAGATACACCCAAGAGGAGCAGACGGCTGGAAATAATCAAACTCAGGGCTGAAATCAATCAACTAGAAACAAATAAAACTATTCAAAGAATCAATGAAACCAAAAGCTGGCACAGGAGACAACTTCCTGAACAGAACACCAACAGCACAGGCACTAAGAGCAACAATCAATAAATGGGACCTCATGAAACTGAAAAGCTTCTGTAAAGCAAAGGACACCGTCATCAAAACAAAACGACTGCCTACAGATTGGGAAAGGATCTTCACTAACCATTTATCTGACAGAGGACTAATATCCAGTATATACAAAGAACTAAAGAAGCTGAAAAGCAGCAAACCAAGTAATACAATTAAAAAATGGGGGAACAGAATTCTCTGTAGAGGAATACAGAATGGCAGAGAAACACTTAAAGAAATGCTCAACCTCATTAGCCATCAGGGAAATGCAAATCAAAACGACCCTGAGATTTCACCTTACACCCATCAGAATGGCCAAGATGAAAAACTCAAGGGACAACACATGCTGGAGAGGTTGTGGAGAAAGGGGAACCCTCCTCCACTGCTGGTGGGAATGTAAACTGGTACAACCACTCTGGAAATCTCTCTGGCTCTTTCTCAGACAATTAGGAATAGTGCTTCCTCAAGACCCAGCTATACCACTGCTAGGTATATAACCAAACTTTGCTCTAGTACACAAAAGGGATACTTGCTCAACCATGTTTATAGCAGCTTTATGTGTAATAGCCAGAACCTGGAAACAACCCAGATGCCCATCAACTGAGGAATGGGTACAGAAATTGTGGTATTTTTACACAATGGAATACTACTCAGCAATTAAAAAGGAGGAAATCATGAAATTTGCAGGCAAATGGTGGGATCTAGAAAAGATCATTCTGAGTGAAATATCCCAGAAGGAGAAAGACAAACACGGTATATACTCACTTATATAGACCTATAAGATATGATAAACATAATGAAATCTATACACCTAAAAAAGATAATCAAGAGAGCAGACATGGGGTAAGATTATCAATCTTCATTTAGAAAGACAGATGGGATGTGCATTGAACGTATGACAGTAGTCTACTGAATGCATTTGAAAGACTCTAACTAGCAGTGTTTTCAAAGCAAAGACTCATGACCAAACTTTCGGCAGAGTACAGGGAATCATATGAAAGAAGGGGAGTTAGTATGATGGGGAAAGGATAGGAGCTCTACAAGGACCAAATATATCTGGGCACAGGGTCTTTTCTGAGACTGACATTCAACCAAGGACCATATATGGATATAACCTAGAACCTCTGCTCAGATGTAGCCTGTGGTAGCTCAGTAACCAATTGGTTTCCCATAGTGAGGGGAACAAGGACTATTTCTGACAGGAACTCAAGGACTGGCTCTTAGACCTCCCCACCCCCAAGGGAGGAGCAGTCCTGTTAGGCCACAGAGGAGGGCTTTGCAGCCAATCCTGAAGATACCTGATAAAACAGGATCGGATGAATGGGGAGGAGTTCCTCCCTATCAGTGGACTTGGAAAGCGGCACGGTGGAGATGAGAGAGGGAGGGTGGGATTGGGAGGGAATGAGAGAGAAGGACACGGCTGGGATACAGAGTTAATAAAATGTGACTTATAAGAAAAAAAATAAAATTAAAAAAATAAAACCAGATTTATTAAACATAATCCACTGTAATAAGTATCCTTGTAAAAACAAGATATTGGGACATAGCCTCACAGAGAAAGCCCAGCAGAAGATCCACAGAGAAGGCCACCACGTGCATGTCAGGGAGATAGGCAACAGGAATAGCCAAACTTGCTGATCCCTGGGCTCCAGAGTCAAGTGACACCGTGTTTCTTTTAAGTTTCAATATTTGTGGTACTTTGTTAGGTCATCCTGGGCAGATCTAACTCAAGGTCTACCTTAATGTTTCTTAGCCTGTTTCTTTTCTTTCTACAAGTTGTCTTTATTTATATGTGCATGGATGCTTTGCCTGGATACACATCTGTGCATCATGTGCATCTAGTGTCCACCAAGGCAAGAAAAGGCTATAGTCACATACAATTGTAAGATGCCATGTGGGTGCTGGGAAATGAACTCAGATTGTATCTTCAGATTCTAAACTTTAAGAAAAAAAAAACACGACAGTTTCTCATTATTATGCACACCATGTTGGCCTTGAATCCACAGAAATCTTTCTACCACTGTCTCCCCCGGTGCTGGCACAAAAGACATGTGCCACCCAGGTCTATTCATTTTTTTTCAATCTATTTAGTGCTATTTGTGATCAAGTTGATTCCAGAGACACAAGTGGACCTCACCTACAAGCTAAAGAAGAGAGTTCTAATACCTTCTGATTTTCTACACTAATAAAACAAGACACACTTGAGAAATGAAAATTTCCCTGTGCTCAATTCAGACAATCAGCTTGAGGGATGGCAGCTAAATCTGGAGCCTACACAGTGGAAATTAATTGCCCCAGTCACTTCTGAGACAGATGCAGTAAATGACTCCTTCTACGACCCTTTGAAGCACAACGCATGAACTTAGTTTAAAGAAAGTAGTGCAATTCTTCAACTTTTCATAAAATTATGTTACATTCTTCAAATGCATCTTGGTTGCACAACTTCTAAATCATACAACAAGGAAAAAAAGCAGTGATCATTGAAATTTAGTTTCATCCATTATATAAATGTAGAATGAAGTGGCACAGCTAGGGCTTGTTGGAATCACTTTTATATGAAAGGCAAGAAATGATACTGAAGCAAAGCCAGAGCTTGTGGCATTTTTGAGGGCAGGGCATTGCCCCAGTGATTGTATCCTACTTCAATACCAGTGGAAAATGGAAGGCTTTGAAGTGGAATGTCCGGTTTCCTTGAAGGCTCAATTTTGTCATGTAATGTTTCACTGCAAGCTGGGCATGTGATGTTTTGCTGGAGGTTGGCTGGTAAGAGGGCACATGATGTTCTGCTGTGAGCTCTTGCTTGCAAGGGGCATAATGTTGGCCACCTGAGAACATCAGAGATATATAGAGGCCCACAGACAGTGAGACATCACTCTTTGGATCAACCTTGCTGCATTGATCTTCATGCTTCGACACTTGATGTTGCAGAAAGAGACGTTCCAAAAAACTTCTCAGGGCAATCCAACTGAGTCTTACAGCTTTTACTGACTTCATGTTCCTGCTTGGTGTTGGCCTTCAGACTTGACTGCTGGTATCCTGATAACTGAGTTCCGCAATCCCCTAAAGACCCATCGACCCTAATCATCAGGAAGTAGATAAAAGAGGTTTACAGCCCTTTTCCATACTAATCTCCTACCTAAGGTTGTGTGGGGGTGGGGTCCTAAGGGAGGTAAAGGTGCTTAAGAACCATAAATAAAGTAGGTTTAGAAAAAAAAAAAATCTAGACCTACAAGGCTTGGAGTAAATGTCCTTCACATTATCACCACTATCACCATAATCATCATCATTATCATCATCACAACTATCATCCTCATTATCAACAATCATCACAATCATCAGCATGGCCTAGTGATAATTGCCTTAATCATGAGAACATGTGTGGAATTGCATAGCTCTGTAAACACTTCTCACAAATAGCATTTTTTTTTCAGCTATTTGATTCAGGTATTAGCACACAGTGGTCTGAGCCTTCAGAGTGATATAAAGTGCCTTGTGTTCTAGAGCTATGAAGGTGTCTGTTAGGATCCCAGGGCCTCCCTATTCCTCCCATGGATCCCAACTTCAGAGCTCCCTCTCTAGGCAGGTATAAGACAGTATACCTGCTTCCTGCATGCTAACTCCCTAAAACACTTAAATGTATCAGCTTTGCTTTTGTCTTCATGATGTCCTTGCTTTCTTGGATGTTTTGTGTCAGGAGCTTTTCAGTTTTAATGTTTTCTTCAAGAGCTGTATAGATTTCTTCAATTTTGTATTCAATGCCTGAGATTCTCTTCTCCATCTCTTGTATTCTGTTTGTGTTGCTTACCTCTGTGGTTCCTGATATCTTCTCTAAGTTTTCCATCTCCAGGGTTATCTTTATTTGTATTTTCTTTATTGATTCTAATTTTGTTTTCAGGTCTTGAACACTTTTGTTCATTTGCTTCACCTATTTGATTGTGTTTTCCTGTCTGTCCTTGATGGCCTCTGTTTGGTTGTATTTTCCTGTTTCTTAGAGATTTGTTTGTTTCCTCTTTATATGCCTTTAATAACTGCATTAGCATAGATTTAAGGTAATTTTCCTGTATTTCAGCTGCATTAGAATAGCCATTGTTTTGGAGGGTGGAGTTCTTGTAGAGATTTGATGTCCTACTTTTTGTGGATTGTGTTCTTATTGTGGCCTTTAGCCATCTGGTAGTCCATAGTTGTGGTTGTTTATTCCTTGAACCTGCACTAAAGACTGGACCTGTCTGTGTTTGATGAATGCTGTAGTCTTCAGGATAACCAGAGAGGTCCAGGAGAACATAAATGATTGCTGGTGTTTTGGATGCAGCCACACTGGGGTGGCTGTTTCAGAAGGCAAGGAGCAGGTGCAGGTACCTTAAAAGCTGAGGCATAGTTGAGGCTGCCTTGAAGGTCAGGGGCTCAGGCACCATTGCCTTGAAGGGCAAGAATCACTGGCATGGGTGCCTTGATGGGCGTAGCACGAGAATCTCAGGTGCTAGCTTAGAGGGCATGGATGGAGGCTTCTGCTGCAGGAGGGGGGGTGCATCTGGTTCAGGTGGTAGTCACAGAGGATCCAGGTGCCTCAGAAGGCAGCTGAGCTGCAGCTTACAGGCCTACCAGACACTGTGCTCCTAGGACTCAGATTTGTCTGGGCTTCCCCATTTTGGATCTGGGACCCAAACGAGTTTATTGTTTACCTGCTTTCTACCAGTAGAACCATAGTTTAGAGGTTGAGATGCTGCTGGCGGAATCCAGATGCTGCCCTTAGGGAGCATGAGGGATCTGATGTCTTGCTGTTGGAGTGAAGGGTCACTGAACCTAGGGGCATGCACTCTCTCGAGTGTGCAGAAAGGGCATGGGGCTCACAGTTCATGACTCCTGCACCTAGGAGATAGCTGTGGGGGGTGGGACTAGTTCCAATCATCCCCAACTCCCCCAATATTCCCTCCAGTCAGGAAGCACCACAGTCTATGTTTGGGATCCAGCGGCCTGTTTACTCACTGGTTTTGAAGTCTCTGATCTTCTTCCCCTTAGATACAGTATACATTGATCGCCACCATCTAGGAACCATACATAGAATTTCTATAGTATTAAGTGTTAGACTTCATCTAGCAACCATTAAAGGCATATAAAATATATACACAGGTTACACACATGTAAACATTATTCTATTTAAAATGCAAACTAGTATCCTCATCTTTTTTTCCTCAAGGCCCTGGACAATTCCCTGAACATACTGAGAGATAGCTGTATACCTACCTGTTATTCCATCTTAAGGAAGTAAGGGCATGGCATGGCAGTGTGCTCCTGCAATTTCAGCATTCAGCACACTCAGACAGGAGGATCGCAAGTTAAAGGCCATCCTGATCGACATACTGAGGTAGAGAATATCTAAAGACAAACTGTGATATCTATTCTTGGTTGTCAATTAGAATTAACTAAAACCGAAGATGCTGGGCATGCTTTGAAGAATTTTTTTTCTTTCTTTCCCTTTTGTTTTGTTTGTTCTTTGATTTTGTTATTTGCATGTTTTGAGACACGGTTTCTTTATGTGGCCCTGGCTGTCCTAGAACTCACTCCAGCTCACTGAGATCCATCTCCCTCTGCCTGCAGAAGTGCTGGTATTAAAGGTGTGTATCACCACCACCCAGTTGATTTTTTTTTCTTAATTAAATGATTTGAGATAAGAAGGCCTGATTATACTTTGGATCTTTTGAGGTGGAAAGATCTTTTAATCTAAGCTACACATTCTGTTGGCATTCTATATAAAGGACATGGAAGAAGGAAACTTGCTTTCTTTGCCTAATTTCTCTCAATTTTGCTGGCAAATCTGTTCCATCACTGGGATTAAAGCATGATGTATAACTGGGGACCTAGTCTCATGGACTGAGCTACTACTGGATTCTTGGGCTTTCTGTTGGTAGATAGCCATTGTTGGACTATTTAGGCCACATTCTGTAAACTGTTGTGCTCCTATAGAAAACAATGACTGTTACACAAACAAACAAGCTAAAAACTGAACAAAAAAAATATAATATTAGAAAATGAGATATAGCTTAGAAGCAAAACTTCACTTCCCAGGTATGAGAGTTTAATCAGACCTAGCCTGAAGCCAGACACACATGGATGTCCCAGTTTAGAAGGCATTTCCTGCATGGACCAGAGCAGTCTAATAGTGTGCCAGCCCTCTTGGCCTGCAAAGAGTGAGTATCACACCATTCCTTAATTTCCATCCTGCCTCCGCATCTCAAGCTCTGTGATGCTGGCCATTTCTCACTTTATCCTTCACTGTTTTCTCGATATCCTGGGATACGTAATAAAAATCCTAGGCTTTTGAAGGCTTGAATCTCTTCTTTTAAGTTGGCCCTTGAATGCAGCATCGTATGAACTGGAAAGATGGTGTCCTCATATGATGGGAGGTGGGACACAAAAAGGAAATGAGTTGAAATATGCTAGGGAGAGGTACCCACCTTAATCCCACTTAGAGACCCTCTTTGAATATTATCACACTACTTTCAGGGAAGGGTCTCTTAGCCATCGCAGTTTTGTGCAGTAATAGTTCTGATATCCTCAGCTTTTGAAGGAAACCTTCCTGTTAATGCCACCCATCATGGAAAAATGGGCCCCTATTGTCTACCTTGTCTATAGATGCTGCAAAACCATGATCAGTGGGTGGTAATGTCAGAAGGAACTGAGGAGAATGCAGATCTTAGTGTACCTTATGCAGAGGGCTGAGAGGAAAGATGACCCTGGGAGACTTTGGTAACAGCTGGGACAGATCCACAGCTGTTCAGCTCCTCCAGGCCTTGGCCCATGTCCTTTCCTTTCATGCCCACCCAAGTTCTGTTCTTATAGGACAAGGACTTTAGGAACCTTCTAGTCTCAATAGTCTCCCAGAAGTATATTCAGCTTCCTTAGGGCTCCAAGTGGGAAAGCCACAGAGGGGAGCACACAAAATGTTTGGGAGTAAATACAAAGAGGTTTGGGATGCCGAAGTAGAGTAGTGTATCACACAGACCTTGCCCTGTTCCCACATACTCTTCCCCTACCTAAAGGGGGAAAAATTCAGGCTGCATATCAATATAGCATGCTGCAGCAGTAAAGTGCTATGTCCTAGAATGAGTTTCCTAGGGGATCTCTCTGCAGGCAGTGGGCAGAGGAGGATAGGGTCCCAGCTTCCAGTCCTAGCACTGAGATGGGTACCTTCAGGCTCCAGAAAAGGCACAGGAAAATTCTTTTTTTCTTTCCTTAAATAACAAATTTCTTCTCCATTTCCAGCATCCCAGTCAATCAGGATACTCTCTCTAAACTAGTCATAGCAAAGGCTTGTGTAGTAGGTCGAGGCCATGAGTTTCATTCCCAGCACACACTCATACACACACACACACACAGAACAAACAAACAAACAAAAAACAACTTCTGGCAAACACCAGTGTCATCCAGGACCTGTAACATTCTACTGTGGCATCCGAAAAATAAAACAAAACAAAACAACAACAACAAAATAGGACTACAAACAGCCCTGAGGTCTTCCTTCTGCCTGATTCTCAGGCCCCTGCCAGGTGAGAACATTGCTGAAGTCATTCAAATGCAAACATGTCCCTCCCTAAAGCCTGTCAACTCAAACCCCCTTAAGGCAACTCTTCTCAAGGACCCTCAGAAACCATGAGTGACCTGTTGGTATAATGTTCTTTTGGAATATATACAATTTACCCTTGTTCATTCAAATACTGATTTATCTACCCCACTATCTGGTTTCAATCCTGACATTGCATTGTGATGCTTATT
>NW_026590486.1:3598837-3655886 GCF_907164565.1 Psammomys obesus
TGTTCTCTACACTGTCAGTTAAACAACTAGCCCCAATGCTGTGCAGTAGAGAGGATAGGGTGGGACATCCCGGTCAGGAGGAGGAAGTGAATGAAGCAGGAGAGTAGGAGAATCCACAGAAGAGGTCTTGGAACCAAGTGGAGAAATGGACTGGACCTAATATATGACTAAAAGCAAGTATAATGGGCGAAATCTTAATGTAGGAAATTATGTGGGCTTGGAGGTTTAGGATGAAGTAAATATGGTCCAGCACTGTGCTCTAGGTTGATTAAATAAATCCCAGTCTCTTTGTGGTGATTTGGGTATACAGCTGGTTTAGGAATAACCACTGATTAACTATAAGATATATCAATAGTAAATATTGATAATCCACTACAAATGGCGCCCAACTAATCTAAATATCCACACCCTTTAAATCTTACTTTAATATAATTTGGTGGGGGGATAAACTCCCAGTGGTACAACCCAAACTTAAAACATAAAAACTCCTAGGTTAATTACTGTTTCTTTAAGAGAGACCCTTAAACAGGCCCAGAAACAAAAGACAGCCTACTGTAGGCAGACCTGAGTATTGTGCCGGAATCATGATACCCCAAAAGACCACCACCAGGAGCCGAGTCCCTTGCAAACCACATGAGGATCTTTTTATTACAAATTACAAGCTGCAACTCGAGCTCACACCCCCCACCTCCAAAGCGGTGAGAGCCGAGAGCCTTGTGCTCAGGTTAGTTGGGTGATGTAAAGATCTGGTCTCTCCCAGCATGCCCAAGGCAGGGGCAATTCCTGCCTGGCAAGCATCTACTGGTCAAAATGCTACATTTTGAATTGATTGGCTATAGGAAGGTCCCCAAACCATTAATGACCTGGTGTTCCACCCTAGGGGGATGGGCCAGTTTTCTAGCAACTGTATCTCTAGTGGATGTGGAAAGAATGCAGTAAGGCAGGTTCTTCCCCCCAGGGCATGGCTGGACTTCTCCACCCACTTAGTTCAGGCCTTAATTAATAATAGCTGCTAATTTTTAATCTTTTTGGTCTTTCACTGAGACTTAACATAACAAAATTGGCTGCCACTACAGTCTAACAGGAGGGGTACTCAAGCAAGGCTTCCTTACACTGTGGCTGGCTCAGCTCAGCAGCCATGGCTGTAAAGAAAGACCTAAAGGCAGACCTCTAGACAGAGCTTGGCCTAAAACTGCATTTAAAATAAAAAAAATGCCATGGCAGAGGGTGTTTTAATCCTTTTTGGCTTTGTTTTGGTTGTCATGGTAATGGATCTGGTTGCAATATGTTTATTGGTGATGTCTCTTCTCCATGCCTTCTCCAAGAAAGTTGAAGGAGAAAATGGGGGCAAGGGGAAGGAAGCCAAGGAATTAAATAGTAAATTACGGACAATAGAAAGGACACTCTTCCAAATAAAAATTAGGTAACAGTGGCTAAAATTCATAGCTACCTGTCTGATAGATACTCGTCAGTTCTTTCTGTCAAAGGTCCACCAATTCACTGAAACATCAACTAAATTCCAAAAAATAACCTACTTTGCTTTGTTTGTCATAACCTAAAATGGCACAACTGACCCAAAACTTAAAATTTTCTTGTCTCTGCTTGATTTTCATTTAAAGGCTTAGAGTTACAACAATATTGATTTGAGAAAAAATATTTGAACAAGTTGGTGAAGGCACAAGCCTTTTATCCAAACACAAAGAAACAGGCAGATCTCTGAGTTCCAGATCACCTTATTTTACATAATAAAAGCCAAGGTAGCAAATCCTGTTGTTTAGTCACTTGCAGAGATAGTCTAAGATTCAAAATGACAAAATTTTCCTTAAGGTTACCATTTAAATTTTTTTTCCTTAGTAATAGATGTTGTGTCCTTACTGTTCTAAAGATTGAATTCACATCAATTTTAGGTTTATGTAAAGAGAGGTGATGTCACACTGCTCTCAAAAACTGGTACTTCCACAGAACTGATACAAAAGGGCATTTTGGCTTAAGAAATATATTCTGTTGATCAATGTAAGGACTCAAAAACAGGCTGGGAGACAAACATGCAAACTGCATGCCTCCCATGTCAAAAAACTTTTAAATACTGACTAAATTAAGGTGTCACACTGCTCTGTGGCTTATCCTTTCAAATGTAAGACATTTTCATGGGGGTCAAATGTTGGTCATGCCTGATGCAAAAAGGACACAGGAGGCTTACAGGTGGCAAAGTACACACCAGCCTAGTTAAGTCCTAAAAACTCAAAAATTATTATTCATATGTTTAAAAGGCAATCCATCCCATATCAAAAAGGGAGCAAACCAAAAATAGTCAAAACAAATGTAAAAATCCAGGTACAGGATGCCTAGGGTATGTTTAAATGTTAAAAGTAAAAGGGAATTTATTTTAAGTTTGGCTAACTGCCCACTCTGTACAAAAAAGGGGCAAGCCAAATAATAGCCACAACCAATGTAAAAACCCAGTTACAAGATGCTTATAGTATGCTTAAATGCTGAAGTTAAAGGAAGTTTATATAAAGTTTGGCTATAAAGGCATAACTGTCCATTCTATATAAAAAGGGGAATAGGACAAAAATTGCTACAACATATATAAAAACCTAGGCCTAAACCTCTAAACAGGTACAAGATGCCTAGTGTATGCTTAAACTCTAAATCTAAAAGTTTATATAAAATTTACTTAAAACATGTCTTTTGGAGGGATAGATGGCTCAGGTGCTAAGAGCACTGTCTGCTCTTCCAGAGGTTCTGAGTTCAATTCCCAGCAACCACATGTTGGCTCACAACCATCTATATTGGGATTTTATGGCCTCTTCTGGTATGCAGGTATCCATGCAGATAGAACATTCATGTACATAAAGTAAATAAATAAATAAATCTTTTTAAAAATGCCTTTTTTATTGCTCAAGGCAACCAGCTTGTCTCCCTAATGGGAGGCCTTCTCTCAGGAGATAAGTAGCAGCTTGGCCTAATACAATAGGCACCCAAGAACCCAAAAAAGATATTTTGATCTATACAACCTTGTTTTGATTTTAACATGACAATGATTGTATGTTCAATAATAATGGTAACTTATATTGCTGAGTCCTTTACATGGAAACAACTCTGAAACTGACTGAGACATAAAATATGTCTTCAGCCAGAACTTCAACAATGCATGGCCAATAAATCCTTGGCTACAATATCCTCAAAAATTTCTTATGCCACTCTATTAATTGGCATAGATAAAAGTGGTTTACAGTTTAGTTTCATCCTGAACATCTCATACATTTATAATTTTAGAACTCTATAATGTTTGTGAGAAGTTACATGTTTGCAGAACAAAACAACTGGACACCAGAGATGTTGGATCGAACCTGTAAAAATTCATCCCTCCAGCATGCGAAGACATTGACACATTTGTTCCAGCATCTTGCATGTTCCAGCATTCTGCTTGTTCCTGCTTCAACTGCTTCAATTGCTGTTTCTCATCAAAGCCTGCTCCCAAGAGAGCTTTAAAGAAAGCTCCTAATCTCAATTGGTCCAGCATTTTAGACTGTTCCAAACAGGACTTCTATTAAGCCTGAAATTTCTCAAAATTCAAAGACTGGACAACAAATGTTAATGGTTGATTAATTAACCATTTTTTTCTAATTTTCTTTGGGCCCCCTAACAAGATTTTTGCTTGTCCAAAATGTCAGCTAGAAGAAATCCATAAGAATGATGTCCAATTTTCCTTAAGGGGAGTTGGGTGAGTTTTTGGTTGTTTTCTATGGCTATGAATGTTTATTGTCATTGGGAGATGGTTATAAATTATTAATGGTCTTATTCAAAGAGAAAACAATGTTAAACTCAGGGATTTCTCTCTTCCTTTTCCTTTTCTCGATCTTTCTTTCTTAGATAAGGAGAAAGGGGTTAAAAAGAAAGAAAAGGGAATACAGGGATATCTTATAAGAATAATAAGACTTTTGGTAGATTATTTAATCTATTCAACTTAAGTTTTTATTTGTTATTCTTAAACAAGGTTAATTTTAACTCTGGTATAGAATTTTGTATATTGATACAAATATAAGACTATTTTTGATACATTGGTATAAGCTTTAGTATACTGATACAAATTCAATACAATTCCAATACTTTTAATTGCTATTAAAAACTGTTTAGGATATTAGGTAATACAAGTTAATTGTTAATCAATTCATAGTCATGTCAGACACTAGTCTAATTTATCACAAGAGTATACATCCTAGGTTTAACAGATAGATATGATTTTGTAGACAGATCGATTACATAAAGATAGGTAATATTCAACAATTTCAGAGACCTAAAGAATAAGGCATTTTTAAATGTCTTTATTATTTTAAAGATTCTTTGACAACGAGACAGGTCATCTCCTGGCAGCACCCTGCCTACCTCAAAAAAGATGATGAGCATCAAAGAACCTCCATATGGAGATGGCTTAAAAATGTGGCAAATGAGCCACTTTGCTAAAGAAAATGCCCTCCTTTCACGACAGACAGAATTCTGCCATAAATGGACAAGCTTAAATGCAAGACAAGTCAACTGCCGAACTCTGCCAAGACAGGGTAAGTAAGTCCTAAATAGTTCCTGTATCACATATGTGTCTGTCAAATGGTCTGAGCCAGAAGACTAAAGATGCTGCTCCAACATTAGAAAGATATATGGATGATTGTTCAGGCAGCAAACTGTCTCTGTCAATTTTTTACTTTTTGGAAACTGCTAACATGCACTTCCTATTTATTCTAGTAACTAATTTTATTCCTTCTCAAGTCTCTGGTGGGGTTGAAGACCAAATAGTTATAGTTCCACAATTAAGCTTAAGTTGTTTAGAATTTAAGAAATTGTTTTCATATAGGTAATACCAATAAAAATAAAAGTTAATTTAGGTATAGCACTCTAAGCTTGTCAAGATAGGATAGATAATCAAATACTTTCTCCTAAATTGCTAAAAACACATAGACTGGACATTATACATGTAAATCTTACCTAATAGTTTTCAAAACTTTTATTATTATTGTATTGACAGAAAAGGAGCCTTTTATTGGACTTAAAGGGAGAAATGTTGGTATAATGATCTTTTAGAATACATACAGTTTACCCTTGTTCATTCAAATGCTGATTTCTCCACCCCACTATCTGGTTTCAATCCTGACATTGCATTGTGATGCTTATTCTAAGCATCACCTGTCTCAAGTTTGTGTAAACATGCCCCCATTTGTTCTCTACACTGTCAGTTAAACAACTAGCCCCAATGCTGTGCAGTGGAGAGGATAGGGTGGGACATCCCGGTCAGGAGGAGGAAGTGAATGAAGCAGGAGAGTAGGAGAATCCACAGGAGAGGTCTTGGAACCAAATGGAGAGATGGACCTGACCTAATACACAACTAAAAGCAAATATAATGGGTGAAATCTGAATGGTAGGAAACTTGGAGGTTTAGGATGGAGTAAATATTGCCCAGCACTGTGCTCTAGGTTAATCAAATAAATCCCAGTCTCTTTGTGGTGATTTGGTTATACAGCTGGCTTAAGAATAATTGCAATTAACTAAAAGGTATTTCAATAGTAAATATTAATAACCAACAATAGTGACCCAGTAACACCAATGAAGCCAGTACACATAAGGATCCTAAAATGCTGCCATCTTTCAGTTGCCTGAAGGGGCAGGACACTGATGTTTCGTTCAAATCATGCAAGTGTACCACAAAACCACTAAATTTTATTATTTTCCATCAATAGGGATCAGGTGTGGTGAATATAATAATTTGCTTGTCGTAGAGTCACTAGCAGAAGTGGCCTGTGATTATGATGTACAGAATGAAAAATAATAGAAACTATTTCAGAAGTCTTGTAATTGGTAGAACAGGAGTTTAAAGTTTGAACCTAGAACATCAGGCAACTGTTTCAAGTTTTACAGCAAGTATGTATCCTGTGTGTGTGAATATGCATGTGCGTGTCTGAACTTGTGTGTGAATATGCCTGTGGGTGAATGTGCATGTGTGTGAGTGTGTGTGCCTGTATATGTGTATGTGAGTGTGCCTGTGTGTGTATTCATGTAAATGTTCTTGTGTATATGAGTGTTCATGTATGTATGAATGTGTATCTGAGTATACATGTGTGTGTGAGTGTACATGTATGTCAGTATACATGTACATGAGTGTAAGAGTACTAGATCATTAATATGAACCTTCCAGAAGAGAAAATTAGAACACTACGCATACTTGGGGAGTCGGTCATCATCCATTGGAGACCATCTGGTTTATTCTTTCAATATCTTTAATTTAAAAAGAACGGAAACACTGTTAACTTAATGGTGTTTTGTGGCATTTTACATTTTATTAATCTGGAGATTTGTGGACACCTGGGAAATTGTATGTGAGAAAGAAAGACCTTTGCTATTGACAACACTGCTGTACTGACTAGCAGGCCCTTTCGGACTGGGCAGGGATGCCTCTGGTGAATGCTACTGGCTGTGAGGACTGAGTAGCTATAGGCCTCAGATGCAATTTGACAGGCATTTCTATATCTAAGCCTTTCCAAATAAAACTTCATGGTCTTAAATAAAAGTAAATGAGAGACCAAGACCTCTTGGGAAATTAAAAGTCTTTTAAGAGACAAAGGCTAAACATTTTATTATTTTATTGCTAAATGTTCTTAATCCCCAGGTAAACTTGACATAATATTCTCAATCTCTGTAAAACTCAGTATTTACTACTAAAATGCATTGCCCAATAAACTCATCTGACTAAATACATATATTCTGATTCTGAAGTTATTATAGAAATCAAAAGAGGAATCAGGATTTTTTTGTTGCATTAATCATTAAAGATCAACCCTTTGTAACAGTTCAGTTTATTTTTAAATTTCTATATGCTAATTCCTCTATATCAATATTAGTTACACACACACATTTTAAATGCATCTTAATGAACACTTAGACCAGAGAGTGAGACAAAGGTCTCCAGTACACTTTCTCACTGGAGAGTAGGACATTGCATTATTATTTCTGGAAGACGTCAAGTTAAGTTTATTTTTATGATAACAAAACCATTCACGGGAAAGTCACAGACATCAAGAGAAATGTTGCTGTGAATCATATGAATTATACATTCAGAATGCCAGGGGCATTTTTTGAGAATCTGTTACAACAGTCTGGCTTTTTCCAGAATGCCCAGAGCCAGAACATAACTCTCACCTCTTCTGAATCCACTGTAAATGTTGGCTCAGAGAAGACTTCTTTGGCAGAGGGTTTGTTGTTAGGAATAAATATGATTCTAACAGAAGGTATGAGTGCCTACCTATAGTCTCAGCAATCAAGAGTCTCATGAGCTTGAAGCCATCATTGGCTATTCTGTAGCAAAGTGAACAAATGAAAATGAAGAAATACATTTTAACAAATCTGTGTCTGCCATATAGTCTGCATGAAATTGAATTCATTTCTACAGCCACGTCATAACTATTTCAGAATCAGAGGCTGAGCATCTAGGGATGAGGAAATGCTTATAGGCTGAGTACACTCTAAATACTTAGACTGCTCCCATGGGGGCCTCTCTTCCTTTCTATGTGATTCTCAGGCTGAGGTGCCAGCATGTGGCCTCCCAGGCCCATGGTGCCCTGGAATCTAAGAAGGCCAACTGAGTTCCAGTTTGGCTATCTCTTAAACCCTTCCTTCTCTATTGACCTAAGTCAATAGATGACAGGCTATTAGATTCAGACAAAACATGTTCATTTCTTATACGATCTTTCTACCATATAAAAATTTGGAAACCAGGTATGGCAAAGCATGTCTGTAATCACAACACTCAAGAAGTTGAACCAGGAAGATTTCAATGTCAATTCAGCCTAGGCTAGCTACACAGCAAATTCCAAGCTAGTCTGAGCTATGCAACAAGACGCTATTTCAGAAGTAAGAGGTAGTCATTACAAGAATTTTTCCAAGACAGTCAGGAAAAGCGTCTTGGCCCTGCTACTTGGCAATAGCTACTGAAGGACAATTTCAGCTTAGAAAGCTGTGCTTTCCTCTTTTAGTATGGCACTTCTCAGAGAAATAGTAAAATAGAGCTAAATGTCCTTTATATTAAAAGAATCACACTTTTATTTAAGGCTTAGGAAAGGAAACTAGATGAAAATCAAGACAGTATCAGATTAAGCCATTTTTTTAAATCTCTTCTGATTTTTAAAAATTCTTTATTAATTACACTTTATTCACTTTGTATCCCCCTGTGGTTCCCTCCCTTCTCCAGTCCCAATCCCTCCCTTCCTCCACCCTCTGCATGCATGTCCTTCCCCAAGTCCACTGATAGGGGAGGTCTTCTTTTCCTTCCTTCTGATCCTAGTCAATTAGGTCTCATCAGGAGTGGCTGCATTGTCTTCTTCTGTGGCCTGGTAATGCTGCTTCCCCTTCAGGGGGAGGTAATTACAGAGCAGGCCAATCAGTTCATGTCAGAGACAGTTCCTGTTCCTATTACAGTTGAATCCACTTGGATACTGAACTGCCATGGGCTACATCTGTGCAGGGGATCTACACAATGGAATATTACTCATCTATAAAAACAAGGAAATCATGAAATTTGCAGGTAAATGGTGGGATCTGGAAAAGATCATCCTGAGTGAGCTATCCCAGAAACAGAAAGATGCACATGGTATATACTCACTCATATAGACATATAATATAGGATAAACCTACTACAATCTGTACACCTAAAGAAACTAATCAAGAGGAAGGACTCTTGCTAAAATTCTCAATTCCTATCCAGAAAGGTAAAGAGGCTGGACATAAGAAGATGGAGAAAAGAGGGAACAAGTCAGGAGCCTGACACAGAGGACCTCTGAAAGGCTCTGCCCTGCAGACTATCAATGCAGATGCTGAGACTTATGGGCAACCTTCTGGCAGAGTGCAGGGAATCTTAGGAAAGAAGTGGGAAACAGTAAGACAGGAACTCCACAAGGAGAGCAACAGAACCAAAAAAATCTGAGCAGAGGGGTCTTTCCTGAGACTGATACTCCAACCAAGGACTATGCATGGAGATTAAGCCATTTTAATTGCATGTTTCCCCCCAGGGGGAAATCAGGTGGCTTTAGCGAGGGTTCTACCATCAGTCTTGTGAGCTGCTCACCACTAGATGGTGCCATTGCCTACAGTGCACGACCCACCTCTGCACTTTTTTGCCTTGGGGACGGGGCAAAGAAAAATTCCAGTTTACTTTAACATAGCATCCTGTACTCAACATTAACAAGATCACAAATGCCTGTGAGTCTTGTGCCTCTTTGTCAGAGGTTTTTACCTCTTACAGCCTTCTCCAGGCTTGGAGAATGGTCGTGATTTAGGCTTCATCTTAAGGTAATAGAGGCACCATATATGCAGCATGCTGTGTCAGCCCGTGTTTGAAAGACTCAAATTGAAATTGTTCTGGCGAGAAGCAGGGTTGAAACCAACAATGAGCTTGAGAGAAGCATACTGCACTGGAGGAATATGTAGCTACAAGAGGAAGATCTCAGGGTCTGGAGCCTGGGGTGTAGGTTTCTGGGGGCTGTGATCCATAGTCCCACATGCTCTAGGCTGTCTGGAGGTGTGCCCTCCTTAGACATGTGTCCTACTGGTAACAGTCACTTTATCTTCCTCCAACGAAGCAGTAAGTTGAGTCATCTTCTTTTCTGTTAAATAACAATGCTGGCTACATTTACCGCAGAGAGTTTTATTTGCAGTCAGGTGGAGACCTGGAAAGCAGTTGAGCAGGAACTGTTAGTAATGGGTAACAGAAAAGGGACAAAGAGAACTGTTACCTCCCAAGTATCACAGAAAAGGTATCTGAGATCCGTGTAGGTGGCAGGCTGCACTGGTGCCTGTGATTTCTCAAGTGTGGCTATTACTATAAAATGACTCAGCTTTATGGGTGGGCACTGGAGGTGGGCACTGAACCCAGGCCCTTTCATAGGCCAAGTACATATGATTTACCACGATGTTGCAATCCCTAGTCCTACCAGCAGTGATTTCATAACGAATTTCAGACCACTTGAACTACTGTCCTAATTACTAAACTACATGGGATAGCTTTTCACTAGTGTTGTGCCAAAGGATGAAAGTGAGAGGAAAAGGTAGAGGAGGCTACCTTCCCTCAGACTTCCCAGTCTTGTCAAGTCTAGCACTTATAAATTTGCGAAGGCAGCCCACGAGCAGGGCCAGGAAAGCCCATGAGCTAGGTGGCACCGATCCACATTCATTTTCAAGCATTAGAGGATTTGCTTGAGAATGAGAAATCTGGTACTTCATGTATGTGACACCACTGTTGTACAGAGGGACAAATCCCTCTTTCAAACCAAGAAACGAGAGGTTTCTATAACAGAGCTTGAGCGCATTCCTCTGGGGAGAGCAAAGCATGTTCAGTTTGGCAGTCCATGCAGGGGAAAAGCACAACCACACCCTTCAGGAGAGTAGAAACAGAAAGGCGACTGTAGGGCCCTCTCCTCCCTCTCCTCCCTCCTGCTCTCCACAGCATGCAGGCACCACTGTGATCAAATGAGCAAGCCAGTGTTATTTTAAGAACTAAAATTTCCCAGAACCTTGAAATACTCCAAGAAGGTTCAAAGAAAGCTATATTTGTCCTTTGAAGGTTAAGCTAATATTTCATCGTCTCCTGGAATCATCTAATTTATTGCATAGATAAGCCCTTCTCCTGGTTCCCAAGAGAAAACTGCATCCATAGTGCAAAGCTTTTTACTTTCTAGTGACAAGCAATGGCAGTGCAGACATGAGTAGAGCCCTTGGGGAATGGTTTGGACCACATATTTACAAAGCTCCTAAGTCATTGCAGGCATGAGATGATATCCCCTCTTTGTGCACTTTTCTCTACTAATCCAAGGCCACTGAGAAAGTTTAACATGAATTATAGAAAGTAAGATATCACCCTTCTATAGGCCAAAGACAAAATTATAAATTAAAAAGGCAAAGAGGATTCATTTGGGTTGTTTGTTTGTTTTTTCCAGAGCTGAGAACCGAGCCCAGGACCTTGTGCTTGCTAGGCAAGTGCTCTACCACTGAGCTAAATCCCCAACCCCCCATTTGGTTTTTGTTGTTGTTGTTGTTTTGTTTTGTTATTTTGTTTTTTTTTTTATAAAATGACTGCACACTTTTTCTGTTGCCTAGTAAAATTTTGCGTAATTGTAGAAGATTTTTAATTTTTTTAATCATGCACAACAATTTCTTTCCCTCAAATCTAACTTTGGAGGGAAAAAAAACTTAGGACACAGAGTGGCTGAAAGGAAAGAGATAGGAGAAGAGATTCCAAACACATAGTGACAGTAGCTGATGAACAGGGGGAGCCATTCTTAGACAAGGCAGATTCAAAATCAAAACTCTTACAGTATAGAACAGTTTATCTTGGAAAAGTCATTTCACCAAAATAACTAATTATACACACACTTGATATCAAAGCATATATACAAGGTGACCATGGATAGATCTGAGGAAGTTGGTAACCTAACAGCAGTAATAATAGGCCTCAGTGACCAGTTTTCAACAATGGACAGAGTACTCAGACAGAAAGTCAATAATTACAGACTTGATTCATGTTATAAACTGAATGGATCTAACAGACCTCTCTAGAACATTCCACCCGACAGCAGAATGCCAATCCTTCCCACATGCTTGCAGCAGTCTCTAAGGCAGATCAAGTGCTAGGCTGAAAAACAGTCATCAAACCCTCTATTATATCAGATAACATCAATTATGTTATATCAGATTCCTTCTCTAACTACAATGAATGGCTCTAGAAATTAACACCAAAATAAAATGAGACAATTCAGAAGTAAATGGGACATGAACAAACAACTTTTGAAAAAGTACTAAGCCAATGGAGAAATCAAAACTGAATTAGGAAACATCTTGAAAGAAATAAAAATAAAAACAAACCCTACATGTGCAGCAAAAGCAGTCATTAAGGCCATGTTTAAAGCAAGAAATTTTGAGCTAAAAAACAATCCTAGGCCAATAACCTAAGTTTATACCTCAAGGAATTACAGGAGAACAAGTGAGAAGGAAGAAGGAAAACAACTAGCTAAGTTGAAAAAAGGAAGGAAAAAGAAAAACAGAAAAAGAGTAGAATAAATACTTGAAGCTTAACAAAATGTACAAGTTTATTTTTAACTTATCAGCATACAAAATTTTAGAATATTTTAGATTATATAAAGCCAGCTATGACCCTGGCCCTACCACAGTCTCCCTCAATCTCTTTCATTGTTTCCTTTCATTTGCTTCACTGCTGCAACATATTTTATTGAAAGGCTTCAGAAGAGGTAGCTCTAAAGGTTTGGGTGATTACCAGTGTGGATGCCATGATTTGGACATCCATGGGTTTAGCCTGATGATTAAAAGCTTGCCTCCAAGAGTTAAGTCCCATATCCACTGCCTCGGATGGACATATAGGACTGTCAGTCAGATTTTCTGCATGCTCTTATCAATCAAGGAGAAAAGATAAATAAGATACAGGAAACAATGAACACATGTTGCTTACCAGCACAGTGTTCCTTTAGGGAAGATTTGGTGAAGCCTAAAAGCACGGCTGCCACCTGGTCTCTGGCTTCTGTTTCTTATGCTGCTGTTGAGTGTTTTTCCCCAAGCATCAGAGGCTGGTAGCAAATGCAGTAAATGTTCTGGCTGTAGAATCCTTTCTTGAGCACTGAGCCACACTGAGATTAACTCTGATGAGTTAATGGCCTCTATATACCCACTCTGGGTAAGTTGCAAAAAAATGTAAAGTCTGCAGTGTGACCTTCTGAATCAGTTTTGTAGGCTCTATAACTCACACCTACAGTTTGTTTAGCAAAACAAATCTAACACTTGATTCACTTCAGATGTAACATGGAAAGCCCAAAAGAAATGTGGACTATGGTTGTGCTAAGGAAGAACTTAACAGGAAGCTGTCCATAGGCTATGTCCCCAGTTATCTGAAAGTATCTCCTGGAAAAAAATACGGGTATATGCTGTGATGTTCTCACACCTGAAACAGAAACGCTACAGGTGGTATGTCATGGTGTAGACTGGCACTCTCAGAGACAGTCAGTGATCTGCAACTGGGGAATGAAGAGGAGTAATAAGTCAAGAAGCAGGTCAAACCAGTCAGGTCACCTTCTGGTATATTTTGTGACAATCAAGTAGCCAGACATAACAGAGGAATCATTCAGGGAGAGGGCAAGCTGAAAAAAGAGGAAGTAGGAACAGATGGGTATCAAGAAGCAGAAGCCGCTAGCAGAGTTTGACCGAGCTTTGATAGTTCATTGTCCTGTGTGAGCTTGCCTGTTTCTGCTGATCATGTTCAATATCCACCAAATCTTGGGGGTTTCTTAGTTCAGTGCCTACAACCTGCAAAGAAAATGATCACTAAAATATTTTAAAATAATAGTTGTAAACAATGTTATTTTTCCAGTTACCTTTGAATTATAAACATATTGTCACCTTTTGAATAGAAAATAAAATAAAAGAACATAAAAGAGTATAGGTGAAGAAATCAAGCTAGCATTTGTCCCAAGAAGACATCCACACAGTTAGTAGGTTTATGAAAGTGTGTTCAGCATTACTGTGCACCAAGGAAATGCAATTCAAAACCAGGGTGAGATGGTTGTTAACTGGAACAAAGAGAAAGAAACAAGAGTTGATGCTGATTTGGACAAAATGTGGCCTACATCATTTATGAGGATGCAAACTAGTCACTATGAAAAACAATGTTAAGAATCCTCAAAAAATTGAAAACCAAACAATTTATGTGGTCCAGCTGGCTTTTGGTGTATATACAAAATAACTAAAATCAGCCTGTTAACTGCAGCATCGTTCACAATAGCAAGGACACAGATAACAACCTGTGTTGAGTTAAAAAAAAAATAGCACATGAAATACTGCTCTGCTCTAAGAAGGATAGTCCTCTATTTGTGGTAACACAGGTGACTGTGAGAGGCATGCTAAATAACATTTTGTGAAATGAGCCTGCCACCAAAAAGAAATATTCCATGATGCCACACCAGTGGCAGTCAGGTGTCTATTTGTGTGCAGATTCTGGGTTCCAGCTGCTTTAAGATGAACGTGTCTTCCAGAAAATCTAGCCTGAGCAGCTGTCAGCACAGGCAGAATCTCAGCAGAGTCACCGTAGCCATGCCAACCACAGGAAGGAGACAGATGCTCTTGCTGTCACTTGGAGTGAGTCAAGGCACTCTTAAATGTTGTTTGTCACATGTTGTAAAGGGCATCCATAAATCAGCATACACAGGGGATACCCAAGGTTCTAAGAGTAGGCATCACCATGCCTTGGGAAAGAAGATGGAAGGTGAGTCACGCCCAGGACTTTGTGGATATTACATGACCTGGTGCACCATAAATGCCAGTAAAGTTCAGGAGAGAATAATGCAAAAGAACCTGCCTGCTAGCTTCATTATAGTGAAAGAACTCTCAGAAAAACCATTTGGACTAATAGATAACACTGGGGATTCAGTGTCATAATATACGACTCTGAGAGTCCATCTGGTCTATCAGCCGATCACCCTTGCCTGCGAAGGGAAATTTTGCAAAGAAGTAGTAACCATCTCAAGCAGGCCAGGAAAGAAAATCAGCTTATCAGTCAGCACTGTCACATCCAGTTATCCTTCACCAGCTCAACTGAGTGTGTTTCTTCTCCTCCCTTAAACAGAGCGCTGATCCTTCATCCTATTACAAAGGAATTGACTGCCCCCGAGAGCATTTATGTAGTCATTTTAACATTTGATATATTGCTTCCTAAAGTTTTTCTTCATACACCAGCAGATTCCCACATTCAAGCATAATACAAAGAATATTGCAATCCCCTTATCAACACACAAACTCCAGCATCCATCTGGAGTGTTCCCTAAGCAATGGCATATATAGAATATCCATGAAAGGTATGACTATGAGTAGTATCCACTTGACACTCACAACTCCATGGTGATGGGTAAGAATGGCAGACATTACAACACAACATGATGGTTCACTTCCTTCCCTCTTTTATAAACTAATAAGGACAGAGAATAATAAAAACATCAAAATGACTGTCCAAACATTAATAGAGTTGTCATAATTAATGTTGTGCCCAGCTAGCAAGCAGTGCCACCATAAGGCTTTCAAAATTGTATTACACTGATGCCTGTAGTTTTCAGTTGGCATGTGAATGTAGGACAGGAAACAAGTGAGCTCACAGGAGAATCCAGGAGTTGGGTTTGCTTTTTTTCTTCCTTCCTGTTATTGGCATTTCATGGAGTGAAACAGATTGAAAATAGGCATGTAATACACATCCCAGGAAGTTACCTTGATAGATGCATCTGCTCTCCTTTTGCAATGGTTTGGGATATTCTATTGTGAGAAAAGGTCCTGATAGTACTCACCATAAAGAAACAGTTACGTTTGTCGAGACAAGAAAAAGAAAAAGGATCTGGCTTTAAAAGGTTAGCATTTATATGACTGTTGATCTTTTTTGCCAAACTGCTCTCCTAAAATGTGGTCCTTTCAAGATGAGCAGCCACTCAGGTAGAATATAAAACCATCATTTCAACTTCCTTACAGTCTTCATTAATTCTATTATGTCTTTTTTTTCTCTCTTTTTCTTCCATTCATATTTTCTTTATTCCAAAAGTGTTGTTTGTCTTTATTAAGAGATCTATTTTAGGCCATAGAGATGGTTCAGCAGGTAAAGGGACCTACTGACAACCCAAAGCTGACAACACAAGTTAGATTCCCTGGACTCACCTCTCCACGCCTGTGATTTGGCATGTGTGGGCCACACACTAAATAAATAAATATAAGAAAATTAAAGAGATTATATTTCAAATTTTCTGTGTTTTCCTCATTTTCTGCCATAAATATTACAAATATTCAATCTTATTTCAGTGCTTTTATGGATTTTGTGGATGGCATGTAACATTCTCCTACCTTACCCCTATGTTACCCACCAGGTAGGACACCTACTTAGAAAACACTTGAAGTTCTGACTCTTCATGGAGTCATATTTGATGATGAAATAGGTAGGATCTCTGCAGCCAAGACCCGGAGAGCAGAGAGAAAGAGACAGAGCTCTAGGGCTTAGCACTGAAACAGGAAGCAGCATATGATAAGTAGGTCGATGTTTCAATGAAAAACCAGGGAAAACAGTTTAATGATTTTCCCTGAAGCAAGGAGTCTTTCTAAGTTCACTGCTCTGTTACAGTGTCTTGCTTATACTAGGTAAGCACTGTGCCACATCTAGGATCTCGACTTTTTGCATCTATAAATGTTCTATGTTCTCCATGCTCTTTCCTAAGGCTCCAGAAAGACAACCATAGCAAGGTCTTTCAAAATGCAGTCTTTCAAAAGATGATTAAACATCGTGTACTTGCCTTACTGTGCTGACACTGTTGGCCCCATCTCTAGGAGACAGAATGGAAGCATGTGCTGGATTCACAGTGGTGGGAGTGATGGTAACTTTTACCAAGACAGACACTACAAACTGTCAGAGACCAATGCGCAAAAGTGTCAGATTGCAAGGAATTTATTTCCTTTCTTCTTCTGAGTTCATTAATAGAGATGTTATTAGGCAGAAGGCTTTCTGCAGTCAGCAGGAGTGTGTGAGTTGTTGTTGCTGAGTCTTTGTTGTAGGCATACTCTTATATGAATATCTTATGTGTTTCCTTTCAAATCCTACCTATCACTCACTAAGAAAACAGATCATCAAATAAGCACACAAAACCCTTATTCCAACCATACTTTTACCCCTTGTATATTTGATAGACTTTTTTATTTTTTCTGTTATTACAAAAAAAAAATTGAGCTGAGGTTGTAGTGTGTGTAGTGTGTAGTGGACTTCTTGCCTAGCAGCATAGGGCCCAGAATAACAGAAAAATAAAAATAAGTAAGAATGAAATAAATATAATGGCTTGGGGATAAGACAAATGAAACTTTAATCATTTTACCTTTTAAAAGTATGTTTTCTCCCCAGTGTTCTAAAAAGCAGCTCTTGGGTGGTGAGATGAGTTGGATTATAAAGGCACCTTGGTCCAGGACTGGCTCCCTGATTTTTATCCCTAGGACCATATGGTAGAAGGAGAAAATATAATTCTACAAGTTTCCCTCTGACCTCCACATTAGCACTATGCTCCAGTGTCCAAATTCATACATACATACATACATACATATATACATACATACATACATACATACATACATACAAATGAATAAATAAATGCCCTGAAACCACATATTTATTTCTTAAGCCAAACCCTATAGTCAATATATGTTTGTCTGCCACATAGAAAATGTGCAGCATGCCCTCTTTTATATTTTGTTCAAATCCACATATGTGAACACAGATATGAGCAGAGAACAGTTTATTAATGTAAATTAAGTGGTACTGAACAACATTGTCCTGTCAAAATGGTTAATAGAATTATATTTTATTAACATTAATTTTAACTATTGTGGAAGTCTTTGTTGATGATATATATATAAAAACAGATTATATATGTATAATACGTATTATGTATAATATATGTCCAATGTATATGTATTATATATATGATATATATATTTGAAAGATTCTTACTCAGGTATGATGATGAATGCCTGTAATCTCAGAATTCAGGAGACTGAGGCAGGAGGTTTGCCATGAGTTTAAAGGAAACCTGTCCTATGTAATAAGGCCTTGTCTAAATCAAATAAACAAAAGATTCTATGGTTTTTACAATAAAAAAACATTTTAAGATACTTATGAATAATAGTCATTTTTTTTGAACAGAAAAAAAAATCTAAAATATAACACATAGTTTGACTTTTATGTCAGTGTGGCAGAGATTTTCCATATATTGAGTTGTCCAAATCTATAACATTAAAGATTTTGCCAACAGACTGCAAGTATGTGATAATACATTTTATCGATGATACAGAGAGTCTCACAGCAGCATAAGCTTCCAGGACTTCACAAAGCTGAGTCAGGAGAGTACTTAAACCCAGAGAGACCAACCTGGACAACATAATGAGGATCCCATTTCAAAAAATAAAAAAATAAAAAAATGAGAGTGAGGATTGATCTCAGCCCAGTAGAAAAGGTAGTTTATAATCACACCCTGATAAAGGTAATTTTTTTCTGTTCATTTTGAAACAGTATCTCAGTACATATTCCAGGTAGGCTGGAACTCATGCTCTTCCATTAGCATCCCAGTGCTGAGATTTTATATGTTCATGACCTAGCTCTTAACAAAGGTACTTTTGAAATTAATTATTCAATATTTTAAGACTTTTGGAACATAAAGATTGAAAAGAAACACAAATGGTAACTGTAGGAAAGCTTGCCTCCATTCAAGAGAAAGCTTGGTGTAGATTCAAGAGCATCCTGGTAGAACACAGTTTTACTGTTTCTTTGCTATTGAGCTAGTTCACAAGTTAGGAAGTTGAGGATGGCTAACAGTGCAGAACATACCCTGTCAGTGGCCTTGGGATCCTTTGTTTGCTAGAAAGGCTCTGCTGACTTCTTCCTGGTGGCTGAAAAGCCTGGCCAGGCTCCATTTGCACATTCCTGTGGGGTTTTGCACCTGGGCATTTGTCCTCAGAATTTCCTGTGTCTGGTTGCAATAGTTTACTAGTTCCTTCTCTTATAGGTTAAGTGACAGTATTAGCATATGCTTGCTTTACAACTGCACGAGAATTGTGACTTTGCCTTTTTCATTGAATTTAGTCTTTTAATATCATTCATGTGGAAGTTTCTTTCTTGCATTCCTCTGAGAGATTGAGAGACTAAATGACTTAAGTGGCAAATGTGATGGTCCAATTTTGACTTTTAACAAAATTGAATCAAGCCAGTGAGCAGACTGAAAACAATTTTTCAGGATGGATTGGTTATTCATGATTGGGTTATATAACCCCCCTCAGTCATCCAGAGACTGGAATATTGCTGTGCTAGCTAGTGTTAACCTATTTACCTTAAGATGCTGAACTATGCCTCCGTCTAGCATGAATCTCTGTCCATCAGAGGCATATGAATCAGTTGGAAAAGAAGACCAAAGCCAACCTTGGTGTAAGGCAAGGAAGAGCTAAAACAGTTCCCTTAAAACTGTCTCTGCCTGAATGGATTCCTAGAACAAAACTGTGATACCCCATAGCTTTCCTTTTGCTGAAACCCCAGAGCAAAGGACTCCAGAGAGGCTTCTGGGTATATGCCTGTGGCCTCAAAGCCCAACATTGAGAGGTGCAGTATAGAGAACTGGAGAATGAGCCTGCCTTGGGGGACCCCAGTGCAGGGACACAAATTCTGCTTCATGGTGGCAGAATTGCATAGACTGGGTGTATGCATTTCCTTTTTTTTTTTCTTTCATTCTCTCTTTTTTTTTTCTTTTTGAGTTTTCTAGTCAGAAGTATTCTACTGTCAAGAATGTTTCTAATGAGTGAAAAGAATGCCATTAAATAAAGCCACTTTGTCCTTATCAGGCAGGCCAGGGTCCAATTGTTCAGGTAGAGCTGTAGCCTGCAGCTCAGAGGTCTAAGGGTGGCTGAGCAGAAGGAAGTGTGTATCATGTTTCACAGGGACTCTGCCCATGGAGCAGTGACAGTATTGAAAACAAGTTACAAGAGGGTGATATTCTTTCGTGGATGCAAAGAGGCAGGCTGAGAGCAAGACCTTATTTTGTGTGTCACTTCCATTGTACCACTTCCTCTCGAGGCTGGCATCTTGGTCTGTGTGCTAGCAAGGGCTATGTGACAGAGTACTCATAGGTTTTCCAGGTGAGACCTGATATCCTCACCCAGCCCAATCTCTATGCAGA
The DNA here is from genome assembly GCF_907164565.1 of Psammomys obesus. Taxonomy (NCBI): domain Eukaryota; kingdom Metazoa; phylum Chordata; class Mammalia; order Rodentia; family Muridae; genus Psammomys; species Psammomys obesus. The sequence continues at coordinate 3,618,613 of NW_026590486.1, forward strand.
TCTCTCTGAACCTTTTCCTTGAAGAGGTCTGACCTGACTTAACTGTAGCTCAGGGTTAGACTACTTGCTGAACATGCCTGAGAATTTTGATTCAATCTACAATTTCAAAGGGAAAGAAAGAAAGAAAGAAAGAAAGAAAGAAAGAAAGAAAGAAAGAAAGAAAGAAAGGAAGGAAGGAAGGAAGGAAGGAAGGAAGGAAGGAAGGAAGGAAGGAAGGAAGGAAGGAAGGAAGGAGGGAGGGAGGGTCTGGCCTTCAACAAATGTTAATGTGACCATGGCTTGTACAAGCTCATCCTCATTTTCATATGTTCTTGCTCTGCAGCCCAGGGAACCTTGAAGATGCCATTCTCCAGCTTCATTCCCCCTGGGCACTGTAGTACTCAGTGTGTTCATCATTACCACAGGCAATCAAATTTTTTGATACTCCTTAAAATGTCTACTTGAGGAAAGTCCAGGTTACCAAATGAATTGTTTGTCCCACTGGAACCTGAAGATGAGGCCTTGTCTCCCAATCTGTGGAGGGAGGCAGGAGCCTGGCTTTAGTGCAAAGGCAGTTGGACCATGGGACACTAGTCACATCCCTGGCCCTCCTGAGTCTCCACTCCCCTCTCTTCCTACTCTTCCATTCTCCCTGATTACACTAGTTACTTTTCGAGCCAGCCCCCTTCCCCACTGCAGCACTTACTATTAATTAAATTCTATCCTGGACATTTGGCATTCCTGTGTTTATTGATGAGGCTCTTGTTTCTGGAGAGACCTCCTGGTCTCTTTCAGTATACTTTTCAGTGGCTACAGCTTGCTCTCCTGTCTTGACTTTGTTCTCCTCCATGTAGTCTCCTCTGAAAGACCCTGGCCTATAGTAGACAACAGTGGGGCCCACCTCCCAGGTGTGACATAGGTCAGGCTACTCCCCTTGATTCAGCTTCCTAACCAAGTCACTTCAAACATCTGTCCACCTTCTCCATGAATGCCTGATTTTTACCTGATCTCTCTGAACATGTAGACGTACTCTTATATGACCATACCTTTCCTTTTACCCATTTCTTAGTGTCTGTGGTTATTACTAGGTTAAATACTTTATTTCTAACAGTTTCTGTGAGTCCCTGTTGACCCCTCCTTCAACTTTAATGCTAGTTCTCACATAAGATACCCACAGTTCACCCTGCTCAGAGCCCACACTCTGTGAAACCAGCTGTAAATATCTAGAGAATATATGCAATGACACAATGTGCTCAGTGAACTTTCGATACAAAGGAATCAATGCCATGGTATAGATCATGATGGCTTTCAATCAGAATATGGCTGTCTCATTCCCAAATCAGCAAGATGATGTTGGTGATACATGGTGTCTCTTAAAGACAGATTTGAGTCAGTCTGTCCACGTGAGATAATCTCCCTTGTGATGAATTAAAAGTGACTGGTTAGAGATATCTACTGTATTTGCAAAGCTCTGGTATGTCACCAAAGACAACCTAGGCATGTTGACAGCATATCTCCTTACAGGTTTGGTCCACACTCAAAGGAAACTATTTATAGCATAGATATTAGGAAAGGAGTTTTGGACAGTAACTTCGAAAACTTTCCACCACACATCCCATTATTTTATTCTACCTGAGCCAAATCTGATACTAGAATGCCTTGTTCCATATCAGACCTACAGAAGAGTGAACTTGGATCCCACTTGTAAGCAAGGACAGCCAAAAGAGTGTTCACCACCATGAGATAACATGACTAACTGTGGACAGAGAGAAGCAAATCAGATTCTTTCCCTACCCAATGTATTCCCATTGTCATTATCAGACTAACCTCTAGCCCACTGGAAGCTTTAAGTGAAGCTTTATGGTAGCTTTCTAGTGAGGGCTAGTGTTCGTCCAGACAGATGAGTAGTTTGTTCAATAACTTGACACCAAGCATATTACCAGCCATGTCACATGAATCCTCCTACACACTCTGCTGTGGCTTAGAGCCAGGATCCCAGTAACTGGGACAAAAGGAAGGAAGAGCTTGTGAAACAAAGGGAGACCATGAGATGTCACTGGGCAGATGATAGAAGAGATGTGATCCATTCAGAGCAATGTTCATCCTGCATCACGGCAAACAGAAGAGAAAACTGAACAAGGTTTGAGGGTCAGCATGTCCCTCAGTGGTAAAGCTCTACGTCAGCCCTACTACTCTACCCTACCTGAAAGACCAGAACTCAGCACCACAAATGTTCATTCCTAATTTTTATTATTAATAAGAATCTGTAAAAGTCATGCCCTTTTTGGTTAAATAATCTTATTTAGGTGCCTCCCTGCCACCATAAGCATGACAGGAAAATGTATCCCATTTTTATTAATAAGGTGATATATGCATACCACTCTTAAGGGCCTAAAATAGAAAATCATCCAGCTGTGAAATGAAATGCCTGACCAGCCTTTTCAGCCACAGGGAAGAGTTTCATATGTTTTGTACAATCTGTTGTTATCTAGCTTTAATACACGGTAGTCAGATAATATGCAGGGCAGTATTTCAATTATCTTATATTGGTTGAGACTTTCCTCATGTCCAAATATGTGGTCAATTTTGGAGAAAGTTCCATGAGCTACTGAGAATAAACTATATTCTTTTGTGTTTGGGAGAAATATACTGTAGATATCTGCTAGGTCCATTGGATTTATGACATTATTTAATTCTGTCATTTCTCTGTGTAGTGAAGTTTTTTTCTGGATGACCTGTCTATTAATGAGAATAGGGTAATGATGTAATATACTATTGGTGTATGACAATCAATTTGTGATTTAATTGTGGTAGTGTTTTTTTTTATGAACATAGATACGCTTGTGTTTGGTACATAAATATTAGAATTATACTATATTCTTGGTCAGTGGTCACCTTCTTAGTGCTGTGACCCTTTAATATAACAACCCCTAATGTTGTGATGATCCCAAACATAAATTTATTTAATTGCGATTTTGTAAGTGGAATTGTGTATGAATTGTAATATAAATATGTGATATGCAGAACATCTGATGAGCAACTCCTAGAGGGGTCACTATCCACAGGATAATAACCACCACATTTGGTGAAGTTTTCCTTTAATGAGTGTGTAGTATCCTACCCAATCTCTTCTGATTAGTTTTAGTTTGAAGTATATTTTATTAGATATTAAAATGACTACGTATGTTTGCTTCTTGGGACTACTTGCTTGGAATAGATTTTTTTAATCCTTTGCAGTAATAGCTGTCCTTGATAGTGAAGTATGTTTGTTGGATACAAGAGAAAGATGTATCCTGTCTTCTAATCTAATCTGTCTGTGTCTTTTTTATTAATGAATTTGAGACCATTAATATTGAGAGTTGTCTATTAATAATGCTGTTGATTCCTGTTATTTTGTTGTTATAGTATGGGATTTTCCTCCCTGTTTTACTACTTGTGTTTTCTTGGATATGGTTAACATCTTCACACTGGATTTTCCTTCTAGTGACTTCTGTAGAGCTGAACTGGTAGAAAAAAATTGCTTAAATTTGGTTTAATAGAGGAATCATTTTCCTTTTCTGTTCATTGTAATTGGTAGTTTTTCTGGATACTGTAGTGTGGGTTGGCATCTGTGGTCTCTAAGAGTTTGTAGAACATATTTCCAGGCCCTTCTGGCTTTCAGAGTCTCCACTGATAAGTCAGATGCTATTCTAATAGGTCTTCCTTTATATGTGATTTGGTCTTCTTTCCTTGCAGTTTTTTTTTTCCTTTAGTAATAGTTTTTATTAGGTGTGAAATGCATTTGTGTTTACAGTTTAATACCCCAGTGATTATTCACTTTTTAATGTGTTAAAAAGTAGGAAAGAGAATGATATATCTACTTTGTAGGTAAAGAAGTAGAGATACACAGTGATTAAAGGTCACTTTTTTCTTTTTTAAAATTATATTCTCACAATTTATTCATTATATATTCCTATTGAAGCCCCCCTCCCTCAACCATCCCAGTCCCACCCCTCCCTTCTCCTCATCCCCTTTCCGTTGTCCAGGAGGACCCAAGAAGGATGCTTAAATCCCTTGCAATTTTTAATATCTTTTCTTTGTTTTGTAAATTTAATGTTTTGATTAGTATGTGTCCTGGGGAACTTCTTTTTCATTCCTGTCTGTTTGGTGTTCTGTGTGCTTCTTATTATTTAGAATAGTTTTTATTAAAATTTTTTTCTATGGCTTTGACCCTTTATCCCACTTTCTCTACCCTTATTATTCATAGATTCTGACATTTTGTAGTGTCTCTGATTACATGAATGTCTTGTGCGTGGAGTTTTTAAGATTTAACATTTTCTTTGACTGAGGTATCCAATTCTTCTATTCTGTCTTCAACACCTGAGATTCTCTTTCATGGGGCTTAGCCCTGAGGTTTTTCTTTGATATCCTAAAGTTTTCATTTCCATTTTTATTTTAGCTGGAGTCTTTTAGTCTTTTTGTTGTTGTTGTTGTTGTTTTAATTAATTATTTATTATTTTTTGTATTAATTACAGTTTGTTTACTTTGTATCCCAGCTGTAGTCCCCTCCTTCATTTTCTCCCAATCCCATCCTCCCTCCCTCATCTCCTCCTTGACACTCTCTAAGTTTTCTTTTTTTTTTTTTATTTTTATTTTTTTATTTAAATCTTTTATTTATTTTTTATTAATTACACTTTATTCATTTTGTATCCCCCCCATAAGCCCCTCCCTCCTCCCCTGCCAATCCCACCCTCCCTCCCCTTTCTGCATGCATGCCACTCCCCAAGTCCACTGATAGGGGAGGTCCTCCTCTCCTTCTTTCTGATCTTAGTCTATCAGTTCTCATCAAAAGTGGCTGCATTGTCCTCTACTGTGGCCTGGTAAGGCTGCTCCCCCCCAGGGGGAAGTGATCAAAGAGCAGGCCAATCAGATTATGTCAGAGGCAGTCCCTCTTCCCATTACTATGTAACCCACTTGGACACTGAACTGCCATGGGCTACACCTGTGCTATGGAGAGGTCCTCCTCCCCTTTCATCTGATCCTAGCTTATCAGGGCTCTTCATGACTGGCTACAATGTTCTCCTCTGTGGCCTGGTAAGGCTACCCCTCCCTAGGGTGGGGGGGGGGTAAAGAGCCAGCCTTTGAGTTCATGTTGGAGACAGTACTTGTTCCCCTAACTAGGTAACCCACTTGTATACTGAGCTGCGATGGGCTACATCTGCACAGGGGTTCTAGGTTATATCCATACATGGTCTTTGGTTGGAGAAACAGCCTCAAAAAAGATCCCTGGGCCCAGATATATTTGATCCTTTTGGAGTTCCTGTCTTCTCCAGGTCATATTAACTCCTCCTTCTTTCATATAATTCTCTGCACTCTGCCCAAGGTTTGGTTATGAGTCTCAGCATCTGCTTTGATACACTGCTAGGTAGACTCTTTCAGGGGTGCTCTGTGGTAGGCTCCTGTACTGTTACTTGTTTTCTCCAACATCCAATGTCCATCCCATTTGTCTTTCTAAGTGAAGATTGATCATCTTACTCCTGGTCCTCTTTCTTGTTTATCTTCTTTAGGTGAACATATTTTAGTATGTTTATCCTATCTTATAGGTCTAGTATGCACTTATAAGTGAGTATATACCATGTGTGTCTTTCTACTTCTGGGATATCTCACTCAGGATGATCTTTTCTAGATCCCACCAATTGCCTGCAAATTTCATGATTTCCTTGTTTTTAATTGCTGAGTAGTATTCCATTGTGTAAAAGTACCACAATTTCTGTATCCATTCCTCTGTTGAGGGAAATCTGGGTTGTTTCCAGATTCTGGCTAATAAGAATAAATCTGCTACAAACATGGTTGAGCATATGTCCTTGTTGTGTACTTGAAAATCTTTTGGATAAATGCCTAGCAGTGGTATAGCTGGATCTTGAAGAAGCACTATTCCTGATTGTCTGAGAAATCGCCAGATTAATTTCCAAAGTGGTTGTACAAGTTTTCATTCCCACCAGCAATGGAGGAGGGTTCCCCTTTCTCCACAACCTCTCCAGCATGTGTTCTCACTTGAGTCTTTGATCTTAGCCATTCTGATGGGTATAAGATGAAATCTCAGGATTGTTTTGATTTGTATCTCTCTGATGGCTAAGGATGTTGAGCATCTCTTTAAGTGTTTCTCTGCCATTCGATATTCTTCTACAGAGAATTCTCTGTTTAGCTCCATACCCCATTTTGTAATTGGATTGCTTGATTTATTGCTTTTTAACTTCTTTAGTTCTTTATATATTCTGGATATCAGTCCTCTGTCAGAGATACGGTTGGTGAAGATCCTTTCCAAGATCCAACTCTGTAGGATGACATTTCGTTCTGACAACAGTGTCTTTTCAGCTTAATGAGGTCCCATTTATTGATTATTGATTATTGCTCTTAGAGCCTGTGCTGTTAGTGTTCTGTTCAAGAAGTTGTCTCTTGTGCCATTGACTTCAAGGATCTTCCCCACTTTTTCTTCTAACCAATTTAGTGTGTCTGGTTTTATGTTGAGGTCTTTGATCCACTTGGACTTTAGTTTAGTGCAGGGTGATAAATATGAATCTATTTTCATTTTTCTGCATGTAGTTGGACCCGCACCATTTGTTGAAGATGCTTTCTTTTTTCCGTTGAATGGTTTTGACTTCTTTGTCAAAAATCAAATATTCATAGTTGTGTTTATTTATTTCTGGGTCTTCTATTTAGTTCCATTGATCCACCATTTTGTTTCTATGCCAATACCATACAGTTTTTATTACTCTTGCTCTGTAGTACAGCTTGAGGTCAGGGATGGAGATGCCTCCAGATGATCTGTTGTTGTACAGGATCATATTAGAAATTCTGGGTTTTTTGTTTCTCCTTATGAAGTTGAGAATTTTTCTCTCAATGTCTGTAAAGAATCGGGTTGGTATTTTGATGGGAATTGCACTGAGTCTGTAGACTGCTTTTGGCAGAATAGCCATTTTCCCTATGTTACTCCTACTGATCCATGAGCACAGGAGATCTTTCCATCTTCTGATATCTTCTTCAATTTCTTCAGAGACTTGAAGTTTTTTTCAAACAGGCCTTTCACTTGCTTGGTTAGAGTCACCCCAAGGTACTTTATGTTATTATTGGCTATTATGAAGGGTGTTGTTTCCCTAATTTCATTCTCAGTCCTTTTGTCTTTGGTATAAAGGAAGGTTTCTGATTTTTTTGAGTTAATTTTGTGTCCAGCCACTTTGCTGAAGGTGTTTATCAGCTGAACGAGTTCTCTGGTTGAATTTTTGGGGTCACTCATGTATACTATCATATCATCTGCAAATAGTGAATCTTTGACCTCCTCCATTCCCTATTTGTATGCCCTTTATCTCCATTAGTTGTCTTATTGCTCTAGCTAGGACTTCAAGTATTATGTTGAAGAGATATGGGGAGAGTGGGCAGCCTTGCCTTGTCCCTGATTTAAGTGGGATTGGTTTAAGTTTCTCTCCATTAATTTTTATTTTGGCTATAGGCTTGCTGTATATTGCCTTTACTATGTTTAGGTCTGTGCTTTGTATCCCTTATCTCTTCAAGAGTTTAAACATGAGTTGGGTGTTGGATTTTGTCAAATGCTTTTTTGGCATCTAAGGAGATGATCATGTGGTTTTTTTCCTTCAGTTTGTTTATATGGTGGATTACATTGATGGGTTTCTGTATATTGAACCATCGTTGCATGCCTGGGATGAAGCATACTTGGTCATGGTGGATGATATCTTTGATGTGTTCTTGGATTTTGTTTGCCAGTATTTTATTGAGTATTTTTGCATCAATGGTCATAAAAGAGATAAGTCTGAGGTTCTCTTTTTTGTTGGGCCTTTGTGTGGTTTAGGTAGCAAGGTGACTATGGCTTCATAGAATGAGTTTGGTAATGTTCCTTCTGTTTCTATTTTGTGTAATAGTTTGAGAAGAATTGGACTTCGCACTTCCTTGATGGTCTGGTAGAATTCTGCACTGAAGCCATCTGGTCCTGGGCTTTTTTTGGATGGGAGACTGTTGATGACTACTTCAGTTTCCTTGTAGAATATAGGGCTGTTCAATCTTTCTACCTGATCTTGACTTAATTTTGGTAGATGGTATCTACCAGAAAATTGTCCATTTCTTTTAGATTTTCAAATTTTGCAGCATATAGGCTTTTGTAGTATGACATAATGATTGTTCGGATTTCCTCAGTGTCTGTTGTTATGTCCCCCTTTTCATTTCTGAATTCACTATTTTGGATAGCTTCTTTTTGTCTTTTAGTTAGTTTGGCTAAGGGTTTGTCTATCTTGTTGATTTTCTCAAAGAACCAGCTCTTGGTTTCATTGATTCTTTGAATAGTTTTATTTGATTCTACTTTATTGATTTCAGCCCTGAGTTTGATTAATTCTAGCCGTCGGCTCCTCTTGGGTGTATCTGCTTCTTTTTTTTCTAGGTCTTTCAGTTGTGCCTTTAAGTTGCTTGTATGTGATGTTACAATTTTTTTCTTGAAGGCAGTTAGTGCTATGAATTTTCCTCTGAGCACTGCTTTCAATGTGTCCCATACATTTGGGTATGTTGTACTTTCATTTTCATTGAATTCTAGGAAGTTTTTAATTTCTTTCTTTATTTCTTCCTTAACTCAGCTGTCATTGAATAGCAAGTTGTTCAGTTTTCATGTGCATTTAGGCTTTTTGCTATTTTCATTGTTGTTAAGGTCCAGCTTTAGTCCATGGTGGTCAGATAGAATACAGGGGATTATTTCAATCTTCTTGTATATGTTGAGGCTTGCTTTGTGACCAAGTATATGGTATATTTTGGAGAAGATTCCATGAGGTGCTGAAAAGAAGGTATACTCTTTTGAGTTTGGGTGAAAAGTTCTGTAAACCTCTATTAAGTCCATTTGATCCAGGGCCTCTGTAAGTGCCTTTATTTCCCTATTTGACTTCTGTCTAGTTGATCTGTACCTTGGTGAAAGTGGGGTGTTGAAATCTCCCACTATTAAGGTATTGGGATCAATGTGTGATTTAAGCTTTAATAATGTTTCATTTACGAATGTAGGCACTCTTGTATTCGGTACATAGATGTTCAGAATTGTGATGTCCTCTTGGTTGATTTTTCCTTTGATGAGAATGTAGTGCCCCTCCTCATCTTTTTTGTTTAATTTGGGTTGAAAGTTTATTTTATTAGATATTAGGATAGCTACCTAGCTTGTTTTCTGGATCCATTTGCTTGAAAAACATTTTTCTAGACCTTTACTCTGAGGTGGTGTTTATCTTTGTTGCATAGGTGCATTTCTTGGATGCAACAGAATGTTGGATTCTGTTTCCACACCAATCCTGTTAGTCTGTGTCTTTTTATTGGAGACTTGAGTCCATTGATGTTGATAGATACTAGTGACCAATGAATGTTACTTTCTTTTGATGTGGTGTTGGGGGTGTTGCTGTGTTTCATTGCTTGTATTCTTTTGATTTTTTTTTTTGATTGTGTAGTTATCTATGTCTTATGTTTCCTCGGAGGTAGTTGTTTTTGTTGGGTTGGAATTTTCCTTCAAGTAACCTCTCTAGAGCTGCGTTGTTGTGTAGATATTGTTTAAATTTGGTTTTGTCATGGAATATTTTGAATTCTCCGTCTACATTGATTGAAAGTTTTGTTGGGTATAGTAGTCTGGGATGGCATCTGTGGTCCCTTAAGGTCTGCATGACGTCTACCCAGGCCCTTCTGGCTTTAATAGTTTCTATTGAGAAATCTGGTGTGATTCTGATAGGTCTATATTTATACAGTAGTTGACCTTTTTCCCTTGCTGCTTTTAATATTTTTTCCTTTGTTCTGTAGGTTCAGTGTTTTGTCAAGATGTGATGTGAAGAGTTTCTTTTCTGGTCTAGTCTATTTAGTGTTCTGTAGGCCTCTTGTGTGTTTACGGACATGTCTTTCTTTAAGTTGGGAAAATTTTCTTCCATGATTTTCTTGAAAATACTTTCTGGACCTTGGAGCCTGCCTGGTATTTTCTTTTTAATCTACTCCTGTTATTCTTAGATTTTGTCTTTTCATGGTATCCTTGATTTCTTGGATGTTTTGTGTTTGGAACTTTTCTGATTTTATTTTTTCTTTGAGAGACATATCAATTTCTGCAAGTGTATCTTTAACACCTGAGATTCTTTCTTCCATCTCTTATATTCTGTTGGTGATGCTTACCTTTGTAGTTCCTGATCTTTTCTCTATATTCTCCAGCTCCAGGTTTTTCTCTGTGTATTCTTTATTGATTCTAATTCTGTTTCATGTTTTGTACTATTTCCTTCATCTGTCTGAATGTTTTTCAATGATGCCTTCTATTTTTTTGTTCATTTCCTCTCTATATGCCACTAATTGTGCCTCTACCTGTTTGGCTGTATTTGCCTGTACTTTTTGAGAGCTTTGCTCATTTCTTCTTTATTTGCCTCCATCTATGTGGTTATTTCTTGGAAAGCTTTGTTTATTTCCTCTTCGTTTGCCTCAATTTGTGTGGTCATTTCTCTGAGAAATTTGTTCATTTCCTCTTTATGAGCCTCTAATAACTGGAAAAGCATAGTTTTAAAGTCATTTTCTTATGTTTCCAATGAATTGAAGTGTCCATTGATTTGAGGGGTTGCTAGTGAAGCCATGATGTCCTGATTTTTATTGGGTGTGTTCGGCCTCTGACCATTTGCTTATCTGTAATCCTGTTTGTTCCTAGAGTCTGTACTTCAGACTAGGTCCATCTTTTTCTGGTTTCTGGAATGTTTTTCAGGAAGATGAAAAAGGTTCACTGGTTTGAGAGTGTGTGTTGTGGTTTGAGCTGTACCTAAGTGAGGAATGTGACACTGGTACTATTCACAGGCGCTTTTAGAGGATGCAGTGTGCGGCACAGATTCCCTGGCTATCACAGTGGCCTACAGGCTACTGCTATGCAGATCTATCTGGGTTCCATGAATTGTTTGCCTAGAATTCACTCATAGACCCATAGAGCAGGGGCTTTAGTGTTGGGAACGCTGAACCAGGAATCCCTATGTTGCCCACACTAGGGGTATGGGTGGTAGGGATCTGTTGTCTGGTTGTTTGCATAGAGAGGCCCTGGATTTGGGGCCCTGCAAGCACTCACTTGAAGGCACACTTACTCTCTTGCAGGACCAGTTGGAAAGCACAGGGGTTCTCCTTGTTCTCTATTCGCCAAGCTGATCCTGCTGGGCAAATGCAGGTGTAGGCTAACAGTCAGCTCAATGGTGCTGTAGCAGCAGGTCTTGGTGTCCACAGGCACTGTGTGCTGTGCTGGAGTCCGGACAGTGTGGTCTGTGGAGGACTCTGCAGGCCCCTTCTGTATCCTTCACCTCCACCAGGGAATGATTATGAAGGTCAGTCCCGGAGGCATGCCGGGGTGGGTGTGGGTTGGGGGACTTGGGACTGAATATTTTCTGTCCAGGATCCTGAGCCTGGAGCCCAGGCACTGTGGTCTATGGCAGAATCCCCAGGCCATCTCTCTGTCCTTCCCAACCACCAGGGAAGGCTTATGGAGGCTGGTCCTGGAATAGTGTTGGGAAGTGTTGAGTTGAGTGTCCTCAGTTCCAGATACCAAGGTGGGGTTTCTTTGCCAGGACCTGCAGGCCCTAGAACCTATTGCGGCTGGTCCCAGGGGAGTGCCAGAAAAGGTTGAGAGTCCTCAGCCCTAGATCCCAAGCTGGGATTTCTTTGCTAGGAGCCACCGGCTGTGCTGGAGACCAGGCACTACGAACTAGCGGGACCCTTAGGGTGCCTCTCTATCGTTCTGCTCCACCAGGGCAGGCTTATGGCAGCTGGTCTTGTGGGGGAGGAGTGCCAGGAAGGGTTAGCTCTTCTCAGTCCCAGATCCTGAGCTGGGGTTTCTTTGCTAGGAGCCGCCTCCAGTTCTGGGGCCCTGGCTGTGTGGACTGTGGCAGATTATGCTGGCCTCCTCCCTTGCCTCCTTCAAAGAGGGAGTAGGAAGGTAGATACTGGGAATTGCCTGGGGATCAAGTGGCCCCCTGGAAAGGACCACTGAGGGGTTTGCAGGTGACCTGATTCTAAATGAACTCAGTTCATAGTTAGTCTCTTCCTGGAAGCCTAGATAACTCTGTTCTGGGTTCCTTCAACAAATCAGAATTTCAGATCCTTTGCCCCTCAGATAAGGTGCACGCTCGTCACCACCATCTTGGATCTCCCCTCTTTTGGTCTTTATTTATTAAATTCAACTTTCAAGAGTTAAATTGTATTCATTACTTCATTCAACTCATTGTATTTCATTAAGGGATATCCATATATTCTGTTTTAAAGTCAATGAGCATATTCCTAACAACTATTTTGAAGTCCTTGTCCTGTGTTTCTGCTATTACACTTCTCAGGGCCTACAACAATACATTTACTTTCTTCACATCAAGGCGTATTATCATGGCAGTTCATGCTTGTTTTGTGATATGATCTAGGCATATGGAATTATGTTTGAGTGTTGATATATGGTCTTGTTTTTTTCTATGAGTATTAGTTCTGACATTTCTGGATCAGAGGCATATGTGGTGGCCATGGAGCCCCTGGCAGATAAAGCTACTTTTGGACAGTAGGTAAAGAAAGGAATGGAAATGGACTAGGGGGAAGGCTTAAAGGAGTCACAGGAAAGAGCTAGAAGGAGCAGCATGGCATCAAGTGATAAAGTCTCCAAGGACTGGAGGTAGAGTGGGAGGAAGGGATCCAGCAAGCAGGATGCTACAGGAGGAATAAGAATAACTCTAAAGATATCTTTTTTAAATTTTTTATTAATTACACTTTATTCATTTTGTATCGCCCCATAAGCCCCTCCCTCCTCCACTCCTGATCCCATCCTCCCTCCCCTTTCTGCATGCATGCCACTCCCCAAGTCCACTGATAGGGGAGGTTCTCCTCTCCTTTCTGATCTTAGTCTATCAGTTCTCATCAAAATTGGCTGCATTGTCCTCTACCGTGGCCTGGTAAGGCTGCTCCCCCCTCAGGGGGAGGTGATCAAAAAGCAGGCCAATCAGTTTATGTCAGAGGCAGTCCCTCTTCCCATTACTATGTAACCCACTTGGACACTGAACTGCCATGGGCTACATCTGTTCAGGGGTTCTAGGTTATCTCCACGAATAGTCCTTGGTTGGAGTATGAGTCTCTGGGAAGTTCCCTGTGTTCAAATTATCTTGTTCTGTTGCTCTGCTTGTGGAGTTCCCGTCCCCTCCAGCTTTTACTATTTCCCACTTCTTACATAAAATTCCATTCACTCTGCCCATCAGTTGGCCATCAGGCTCAGCATCTGCTTTGACAGTCTATACTGCAGAAGCTTTCAGAGGCCCTCTGTGGCAGGTTTCAAGGTTGTTTCCTGTTTTCTTCTGGCTTTCAGAGGCCCTCTGTAGCAGGTTCCAAGGTTGTTTCCTATTTTCTTTTTCTTCTGATGTCCATCCTTTTTGCCTTTCAGGACGGGGATTGAACATTTTAGTTAGGGTCCTCTCTTTTGCTTAGTTTGTTTAGATGTACAGATTTTAGTGGGTTTATTCTATGTTGTATGTTTATATGAGTGAGTATATACCATGTGTGTCTTTTTGCTTCTGGGACAACTCACTCAGGATGATCCTTTCCAGGTCTCACCATTTACCTGCAAATTTCATGAGTTCCTTATTTTTCATTGCTGAGTAATACTCCATTGTATAGATGTACCACAGTTTCTGCATCCATTCTTTAGTTGAGGAGCATCTGGGTTGTTTCCAGCTTCTGGCTATTACAAATAAAGCTGCTACAAACATGGTTGAGCAAATGTCCTTTTTGTGTACTTGAGCCTCTTTTGGGTATATGCCTAGGAGTGGTATGGCTGGATCTTGAGGAAGCGCTATTCCTAGTTGTCTGAGAAAGCGCCAGATTGATTTCCAGAGTGGTTGTACCAGTTTACATTCCCACCAGCAGTGGAGGAGGGTTCGACTTTCTCCACAACCTCTCCAGCATGTGTTGTCCCTTGAGTTTTTCCTCTTGGCCATTCTGATGGGTGTAAGGTGAAATCTCAGGGTTGTTTTGATTTGCATTTCCCTAATGGCTAATGAGGTTGAGCATTTCTTTAAGTGCTTCTCTGCCATTCGATATTCCTCTACAGAGAATTCTCTCTTTAGCTCTGTTCCCCATTTTTTAAGTGGATTACTTGGTTTGTTGCTTTTCAGCTTGGTTAGTTCTTTATATATATTGGATATGAGTCCTCTGTCAGATAAAGGGTTGGTGATGATTCTTTCCCAATCTGTAGGCAGTCGCTTTGTTTTGATGATGGTATCCTTTGCTTTACAGAAGCTTTTCATTTTCATGAGGTCCCATTTATTGATTGTTGCTCTTAGAGCCTGTGCTGTTGGTGTTCTGTTCAGGAAGTTTTCTCCTGTACCAATGAGTTCTAGGCTGTTCCCCACTTTTTTTTCTAGCCGATTTAATGTGTCTGGTTTTATGTTGAGGTCTTTGATCCACTTGGACTTCAGTTTTGTACAGGGTGATAAGTATGGATCTATTTTCATTTTTCTACATGTAGACATCCAGTTGGACCAGCACCATTTGTTGAAGATGCTATCTGTTTTCCATTGTATGGTTTTAGCATCTTTGTAAAAATGTCCGTAAGTGTGTGGATTTATTTCTGGGTCTTCTGTTCAATTCCATTGATCCACCATTCTGTTTCTATGCCAGTACCATGCAGTTTTTATAACTGTTGCTCTATAGTACAGCTTGAGATCAGGGATAGAGATACCTCCAGAAGATCTTTTATTGTAGAGGATTGTTTTAGCAATTCTGGGTTTCTTGTTATTCCATACGAAGTTGAGAATTTTTCTTTCCAGGTCTGTAAAGAATTGTGTTGGCAATTTGATGGGAATTGCATTAAATCTGTAGATTGCTTTTGGTGAGATGGCCATTTTTACTATGTTAATCCTGCCAAGCCATGAGCATGGAAGATCTTTCCATCTTCTCATATCTTCCTCTAATTCTTTCTTCAGAGACTTAAAATTTTTTTCATACAAGTCTTTGACTTGCTTGGTTAGGGTTACACCAAGGTACTTTATGTCATTTGTGGCTATTGTGAAGGGTGTTGTTTCTCTAATTTCTTTCTCAGCCCTTTTGTCTTTTGTATACAAGAGTGCTACTGATTTTTTTGAGTTAATTTTGTATCAGGCCACTTTATTGAAGGTGTTTATCAGCTGTAGGAGTTCCCTGGTAGAGTTTTTTGGGTCACTCATGTATACTATCATATCATCTGCAAATAGTGATAATTTGACTTCTTCCTTTCCCATCTGTATCCCCTTGATCTCCTTCAACTGTCTTATTGCTCTAGCAAGTTCTTCCAGCACTATGTTGATGAGATATGGAGAGAGTGGGCAGGCTTGTCTTGTCCCTGATTTCAGTGGGATTGCTTTAAGTTTCTCTCCGTTCAGTTTGATGTTGGCTATAGCCTTGCTGTATATCGCCTTTACTATGTTTAGATATGTGCCTTGTATCCCTGATCTCTCCAGTACTTTAAACATGAAGGGATGTTGGATTTTGTCAAATGATTTTTCAGCATCTAGGGAGATTATCATGTGGTATTTTTTTCTTTCAGTTTGTTAATATGGTGGATCACATTGATGGATTTCCATATATTGAACCACCCCCGCATACCTGGGATGAAGCCTACTTGGTCATAGTGGATAATATCTTTGATGTGTTCTTGGATTTGGTTTGCAAGTATTTTGTTAAGTATTTTTGCATCAATGTTCATAAGGGAGATTGGCCTGAAATTCTCTTTCTTTGTTGAGTCTTTGTGAGGTTTAGGTACCAAGGTGACTGTGGCTTCATAGAATGAGTTTGGTAATGTTCCTTCTGTTTCTATTTTGTGGAATAGTTTGAAGAGAATTGGAGTTAGCTCTTCTTGGAAGGTCTGGTAGAATTCAACGCTGAAGCCATCTGGTCCTGGGCTTTTTTTGGATGGGAGACTTTTGATGACTGCTTCTATTTCTTTGGGGGATATAGTACTTACCCAAGAAAATTAGCTTCTGTCAAGAAAACACACCTTACTACAGTAAAACAAAAGCAACCAAGCACACAACCTTATGAACACAGCCAACATCAACATCAAAGGATCTAACAGCCACTGGTCATTAATCTCTCTCAACATCAATGGACTCAACTCTCCAGTAAAAAGACACAGATTAACAGAATGGATACGTAAACAAAACCCAGCAATCTGTTGCATACAAGAAACACACCTAAGGCACAAAGATAGACATTACCTGAGGGTAAAAGGTTGGAAGACGACTTTCCAAGCAAATGGACCCAAGAAACAAGCAGGAGTAGCCATTCTAATATCTGATAAAATAGACTTTCAACCAAAATTAATAAAAAGAGATGAGGAAGGACACTTCATACTCATCAAGGGAAAATTCCACCAGGAAGACATCACAATCCTGAACATCTATGCCCCAAATACAAGAGCACCCACATTTGTAAAAGAAAGATTGATAAAATTTAAACCACATATAGATCCCCACACATTAATAGTGGGAGACTTCAACACCCCACTCTCAACAAAGGACAGGTCAACAAAACAGAAATTAAACAAAGAAACAATATCTCTGACAGAGGTCATGAATCAAATGGACCTCACAGACATTTACAGAACTTTACACCCAAACACAAAAGAATTTACCTTCTTCTCAGCACCTCATGGAACCTTCTCCAAAATAGACCATATAGTTGGTCACAAAGCAAGCCTCAACAGATACAAGAAGACTGAAATAATCCCTTGTATCCTGTCTGATCGCCACGGAATGAAGCTGAACTTCAACAACAACAGAAATAGCAAAAAGCCTACACACACATGGAAACTAAACAACTTGTTACTAAATGACAGCTGGGTCAGGGAAGAAATAAAGAAAGAAATTAAAGCCTTTCTAGAACTCAATGAAAATGAAGACACAACATACCCAAACTTGTGGGACACAATGAAAGCAGTGCTAAGAGGAAAGTTCATAGCACTAAGTGCCTTCAAGAAGAAATTTGAGACAGCTCATTCAAGCAACTTAATGGCCCACTTAAAAACCCTAGAAAAAGAAGAAGCAGACACACCAAAAAGGAGTAGACGGCTGGAAATATCAAACTCAGGGCTGAAATCAATCAATTAGAAACAAATAAAACAATTCAAAGAATCAATGAAACCAAGAGCTGGTTCTTTGAGAAAATCAACAAGATCGACAAACCCTTAGCCAAGCTAACTAAAAGGCAGAGAGACACCACCCAAATCAACAAAATCAGAAATGAAAAGGGGGACATAACTACAGACACTGAGGAAATCCAAACAATCATTAGGACTTACTTCAAAAGTCTATACTCAACAAAATTTGAAAATCTAAATGAAATGGACAATTTTCTTGATCGATTTGACTTACCAAAGCTGAATCAGGACCAGGTAAATCAATTAAATAGTCCTATATCCCCCAAAGAAATAAAGATATCTTAATGGAGATAAAGAAAGATAGTGAAAATCTCCTACCTGAATCCCAGCTCAACATTGCCACTAAGGGTATTTAGTTAAAGGTGTTTCTGATAATTGACAGCTGTCACAAAGGAAAGGCATTGGGTTACAGAGGAAGGTTGAAAGGTTGAGGGTTGGTGGGAAAGAGATAAGCTAGACCCTCCTGTGATGGTGTTTGAACTGTCAACTTGACACAAGCTGGAACCACCTGGGAAGAGAGTCAGTCTTCTTGGTTAATTACCTACATCAGCTTGGCTATTAGCATACCTGTAAGGAAGTTTTCTTTTCTTTTCTTTTCTTTTCTTTTCTTTTCTTTTCTTTTCTTTCTTTTTTTGCCCTCATGATTTTATTCTTTTGTTTAACTTTTATTAATTACACTTTATTCACTTTGTATCCCCCCATAAACCCCTCCCTCCTCCCCTCCTAATCCCTCCTCCCCTCCCCCTTCTTCACACATGCCCCTTCCCAAGTCCACTGATAGGGGAGGTCCTCCTCTCCTATCTTCTGATCTTAAGTCTATCAGATCTCATCAGGAGTGGCTGCATTGTCATCTTCTGTGGCCTGGTAAGGCTGCTCCCCCCTCACGGGGAGGTGAGCAAAGAGCAGGCCAATCAGATTATTTCAGAGGCAGTCCCTCTTCCCATTACTATGTAACCCACTTGGACACTAAACTGCCATGGGCTACATCTGTGCAGGGATTCTAGGTTATCTCCATGCATGGTACTTGGTTGGAGTATGAGTCTCTGGAAAGACTCTTGTGTTCAAATTTTCTGGTTCTTTTGCTCTCCTTGTGTGGTTCCTGTCCTCTCCAGATCTTACTACTTCCCATAAGTCTCAACATCTGCTTTGATAGTCTGCAGGGCAGAGCCTTTCAGAGGCCCTCTGTGGCACGTTCCTAACTTGTTTCCTGTTTTCTTCTTCTGATGTCCCTCCTCTTTTCCTTTCAGGATAGGAATTGAGCATTTTAGTCAGGGTCCTCCCTTTTGATTAGTTTCTTTAGATGTACAGATTTTAGTAGGTTTATCCTATATTATATGTCTATATGAGTGAGTATATACTATGTGTGTCTTCCTGCTTCTGGGACAGCTCACTCAGGGAATATTACTCAACAATGAAAAATAAGGCAATCATGAAATTTGCAGGTAAATGTTGGGAACTTTTCTTAATTGGATTCACTGAGGTGAGAAGACACAACCCAAACATAGGTGGCACCATCTCACAAAGCATGGTATGAGTGAAAAAAAAGTGAGCTGTGTAATAAACATGCATTCATCCATCTCTCTCTTCAGGTGACTGGGGTTGAGAAGCAAGGAGCTGCTCTAAGGTCCATGACTTTGCTGCTATGATTGATGTACTGTAACCTGGAATTGTGAACTAAAACAGACCTTTCTTCCCAAAGTTGCTTTTTTCCAGGGTACTGTAACACAACAACAGAAATGAAATTAGAACACCTTTAAGTCTTTATACCCAAACCCAGAGATGTCCCCAGTTTTACCTTCCAGGTTTTCAGCTTGATATTCAACTATTTCCAACTTCTTATCCTGCCTTTTCTTCAGCAAATATTTAATTTATTGTTTCTCCAAAACACACTGAAGTTCTCTAAAGCTTCTTTCACATACATCTACTTGTCATTTTTATAACTTGTGTGTATAAGATGTACACTCAATAGCCATATCCAACTCACTTTGCTAGTACTGCTTTCTGCATTTTCCTTCCTGGGTCACTGTATGCATCTTGATCTTTCCAAGATGCCTGCAGTTTAACTTACTTATTGGGTTTTTTGTTGTTGTTATGGTGGTGGTGGTGGTGGTTGTCATTCTTTTGTTTTGTTTTGGGGATTTTTGTTTGTTTGATTGTTGTTTTTTGAAAGAAGAGCCACAGGGCTAAGGAAGCAATAGTAGAATAAGCTGTTTTTCAGTGGCAAGAAAGCCATACACAGACAAACAGCAGAACACATTGAGCAGATAAGTGAGGTATTGGTGCCTTATTCCCAGTAAGACAAACCCAGCCATCACTGACAGTGTTTGCAAAATGGGTATTAAAGTGTCAGCTGAAAACCTGATGCAGGGCTGTTTGTAGGTAAAGGACTATTAAAAGCCCAATATCTCCAGTATCTCATGCAGCTCATCACCAGATCTCCCACCATTACTGCTCTTTGCACACATTAAGCTTGTTTCCTGTGTTTTCCAAGGGAGAACCCTTCAAACCTTTTGATATTCCGATAATGTATCTCTCCTGTGTCATGTTTCTCAACATTTCCACATATCCATGGTGCTTCTCCTATGTTGCTGTTTTATGAGATTACATATTTTGTCATTTCAAAGCAAAGAAGAGTCTTATGTGCTGCAGTTGTCACCACCACTACAGTCCATCCCTCACATGTGCTCCCTGAGATCTGAGTTTGAGTGCTGGCCAAAAACTGGACCCCCTCATAATTTCAATAGTGGAGTGCAATGCCACCCGAGAAAGGTAGGCCACTGCCTGCTACTTCTCAGGATAGCCATTACTTATGCTAAAATGCAAATCTAGATACTGGGACCCATTTAAAATGGAACCTGGGACTTTAACCATGGCATGTGGCTATGGATCACATGACTTCAGCCATTCACTGGCTGGGCTGCATGCTTCGAAGCCAACTGCTTAAGATTGACCTTCCTCCATCACTTCTTGGCTATGTGGCATAAAGGAATTTTTTCCAAGTTACCAAGCAGTAGAAGGGAAGTGGAATAGTAGTTTATATCTCATTGGTTTAAAGACATCATTAAGGGTAAAATGTAGAAAACAGCATGGCATTTAGAAAGCAGCAAAAAGATGCCAGCTGTTAAATTACCTGGTTCACTGTGTTTGTATGCTTTTTTTTTTTTTTTTGAGATGGTTAAAATGGATTCAAAATGTACTCAAGCCACACAGTACATCTTGTGCCCTCTCTTTGATATCTTAATGAGACAGTGAAGACAGGGGAACATCTCTTTATTCATAATGGGGCTGGCTCTTTGCCATTTGAATCTTCCTGGTGTCTGTGTGGGCGTTTTGTCTACTCCTTGAACTATAATGCTTACAAGTAGGCAGAATGTGTACCTCTAATTCCCATGGACAATTTATGATTTTTAAACAATTATTCTTAGGAAAATCAGGTACCAAATGTTAGAACTGTGTCCCACTGGGAAAAAATATTAAAGAAGGATGACTAGACTATTATGTGTCTCAAGGGGTGCCTGAATATAGTCAACAGTGCTGTGGTTGGAGTTTGTCATTCTAGTCAATATTAGTGCCCTAGCATACGGATATGCTGCAAAAACCTTGCTTAGGTTCAGTATGGGACAATTCTTATTAAATATGGGTTGATAGGAAGTGGCAATACACAGTTCTAGTGTGTGTGTGCGTATGCCACAGTTATTACAACCACACATAGAACATTTGCCTCCCCCTGGGCAGAGGTAGAGAATAACTGCAATGGCTTCAAAGGAACCACTGATTTATGGAACAACTACACCCGGTGAAAGAACAGAGATGACAGCCCAGAGCTGAAGCTGCTGCCAAAATGAGCAACATATTGTTCCCCACCTTGAAAAGATAGGCGGTATCAGTGAGGGGCAAAGTGGATGATTAAGATGAAGTGGTGCATGAGCCTTTCAGATTCAACAAGCATGTGGATGACTGCAGAAGAAAGCTGATTTGAAATATTAGAGGGGGTGGGTCAGAGATCATCTTGATAAGTTTCAAAGGAAAAGATTGACCTTGCTTTAAATTGTTGGTACCTAGTGCTTCAAAAGAAGCAGGGGATGGGGTGTTCAAATGTGTGCTTTGTTCTTTGATGCTGCAGTAGATCTGGAAGGTGAAAATCTCATCATAACAAAATGCATGTCAATTTAAACAATGTCTAGGCTGGATAACAAGATCCCATCAAAGAAAGAAGAGAGGAGGAAAGAAATGACTCTCACATAGAACAAAGTGATTCTGAGAAGCAAGGAAATGATTACCTCCTGGCACAAATGTAAAAGGTATATTTATACAAATAATAATTGCACAGGACAATTTGTTCTCATTTCATGTTTTCTGTTACATCGTTCCATATTTTAATGAAATTCCAGGAAAATAATTGAGTTTCCCATTTCTTTTTTTAGTGCCTCATGACCTCTAAGCCATGTGTCTATGCAGAGTGAAAAAGGTGTCTGGGTGTGTGAGTAGAGGGCAGAGCCAGGGCTATTCACAGAATTCAGTGACATTGACAGTGCACAGTGCCTTCTGGGGAAGGCTCTAGTGTTACAGGCCAAGGGTGCTCTGGCTGGACTTCTGTAGGCCACAGAATACTCTTCTGTGTGCAGGCCAGATGGGGTCTCTCACCTGGCAGAGAGACCAGCAAGACATTTTCTCAGGAAAGATTGAACAACTTCCGCTCAGATGCTGGAAGTTTTTCTGAAATATATTATCTGCTCCGTGTTCTCTTAGCCTTGTCTACATCAGTGGCTATTGACCTGAAATAGACTTCCCCCTGCTACCCTCTGTGCACATCCAATGCTGTGCTCAGCCAAAAACTGCTATTAACACACATGCCCTTGGCATCACTCCCAAGAGCTTGGAATGTAGTGTTTACCAGATATAATAAGAATAACACTCCTTTGAACTAGAAATATTTAAACACCACAAAGAAGAGAGATTCTTTTGATGTTTTTAATAATTGAAAGTCAATTCCATCATATCAGTAAGCTAAGAAAAAAAATACCTTATCAAACCAATAGCTGCAAAAAGGGCAAAATCCAGTAGCCCTTTGGTGATGAAAGCTCCCAATATTCTAGGACAGGGGTAGTCACCTCAGCCATTAGATGGAGAATGTCTGCAGCTAATGTGCAGCTAATGGGATACTCAGTAAGAAGTGCTTCCCTCAGAGATCAGGAGAGGCAGGGAGCACTTTCTTTTCTCTCCTTTACATCATGTGCCAGAAGTCCTAGCTAATACAAAGAGACAAGAAATGGAATTAGAAGATGTATTGATTGGTAAAGGGGAACAAAGCTTTGCCACTGTAGGAAAACCTGAAAGAACTGAAAGGAATCCTCAGTCACTGCAGAGATTATAATTATTGAGCACTGTTTGGATCAAGGATTTGGCACACAAATAACAAAGACCCCTCCTTTGTGATAATTTTGATTACTTTGTTGGGCTTAGGTTAACAAGCCCCTTCTCTTTGCTTTCTAATTGAGTAGTTTCATCTTTCTGTTTCCCTCAGCAGCTCTCTAGCCATGTTGCATAAGGCAGTACAAACTTGAGGATCAGGGGGTATAATGCAGGAACAGGTCAACCCTCCTCCCCAAACCCATACTTGTGGAAGGCAGTGTATCAGATGACAGAAAATTCAGGCCACACTCATTGGGCAGCACTGGGCTGAGCTGTAAAAATTCACACAGGTATTTCTGAACTTAGAATGGGTCTTTGTCCTGATTAAGCCATCATATATTAAAAATACTTGAAGTCAAAAATGTATGTAAGAAGTGAGAGATGTAACACTGTTGTGGAACTCTTATCTGTCACTGTGAGGACCAGAGTTGATCCTCACAACTCATTCACATGTGCATGCACATACAGAGGCATGCATGCATATAAACAGACACCCACGTGTGCACACACACTCAAGCACACACACAGACATGCACACATACACTCAGAAACACACACTCATGCTCACACATAGGCATGGCCCTCCCCCACACACTTGGCATGCATTGTAGTTGGCCTTCTAAAATCCTAGCTGAGATAAGAAAGCACTATAGACTTCCAGTTGTTTCCCCACAGTTACCTAGTGGCTGCAGATGCCAGCATCACAAGAAAGGATTAGGCCTCACATCACTTGTCTGTGATGAGATCAAAATTCAAAGCTTGAGGTATGGTTTCTATTAAATGCACTGCCATAAAACCAAAATATCAGTAGCTGAGCCATCATAAGTCAGGGACCATATGTGCTTTTATGATCAATGACCAGAAAAATCTGAAGGTTGAGTCCAATAAAATCTCATTGCTTGGAGCATTGTATTTTCCTCTATGAGGACAAGAAATTAAGGACATTTTTTTTCTCTACTTGTTGGAGTGAAAACTGGATTTCTTTGGGCAGGTAGCATTGAGAGATTTCAAGTATAAAAAAATGATCTTACCATAAAAGAACACCACCTTCTTCTATAACAGACTTTTTTTGAAAAGTATTTTTTAATACAGTGTCTCAGCTGGCCCCAAATTTGAGATAATCCTCTTGCCTCAGACTTTTGAAGGCTGGGCCAAGAAATAAAACAGCTCACAAATCCTGGAAGAATCAGTTTTCTGTTCTCTATATTGGTCCATTGTTGTAAAGAATCAAGTCAGATTTGCTGACATCTTTGAAAAGAAATTCAGATGAATTTCACTATGCTCCATACACATACTTCCCATGTCCTCCCTTAAGGGACTACTAGTAACCCATACCACCTTATATTAATTTTTCCTCAACCCATCAAATCTAGTCGTAGTGCCACACCTGTGCCCTGGTCTGGTCTGTCCACCCATGCTTGCACAGAGGTCTACTTCTAGGCTTTGCACTACTTCTAGGTAGTTTCAACACCTTCTTTTATGCCACAACCAACCTCTAGGATTCTAACAGGACCTGCTCTACCACCCACTCTCTTCTGAAGTGCCTCCATCATCTCACTAGGTACCCAGAATTCCTACATCCTCCTCTAGGTTTTAGCCTGGATCCCACACCCTGAAGCCCAGCTTAGGCTGGCCAACTTGACCAGGCTACAGCAAGCTTGATAGATCTCCACCAGGACATGCCCTACTTGCAACCACCCAAAGGTCCTTCCTCCCCACCCCCACCAGGACAGAGTTTCTCTGTTTAGCCCTGGCTGTGCTGGACTTGCTTTGTACAGCAGGCTGGCCTCAAACTCACAGAGATCCACCTGACTCTGCCACTCAAGTGGGTCACCTCTGACTTAATATCATTTTTTTAAAAAAAAACTTAGATGAGATGCCCATTCTACCACTCCATTCTATACACAGGCTTCCTGGGTCTTTTCTCCAGGGTTAGTGTAGTGAGTACACCTAACTTACCCATCCATGCCTTTTCCACAACTTATCTGATTTAAACTGGGTCCCACAACCACTGCTCTAGCTTAGACTGGCCTTCCCTGACATCACTGCAAAGGGTCTCTAAGCTTGGGCCAGATTCCTCTGAACCTGTTCCCCAAACAACAGGACTCCTCCACATCATACCCCACCTTTAAACTCAGACTTATCTACCCCCACAATCCTTGCTCAGCACAGAAAGCACATCCATTATAGACAGCCCAGTCCTTTCTGTCTGCCTAACTTGATCCCACCCAAACCATTTTTAGCCTGATGAGGGGGAGGTAAATACAGAACAAGGTGAGAAGAGAGTAAAGGGCAATAACAGAATACAAAGTGATCTGATGGGGGAAAGAGCAAAGAGGATGGCACTGTAGGAAATGGGAAGGGAGGTAAACAAAGGAAAAGGATAATGGTAAAAATAACAGTAATGGTCTCTGAAAATGACAAAAAATATACTATTAATCTTCATCTAAGAAAACCATTATACATGCAATTACACGTATAAATATATGTGTGTGTGTCTGTGTGTATGTGTAGTTTTAATTAACTTTTCTCATGAGAACTGACTGTATTCTCCCCAAGAGCCAAAGTCCATTTAACAAAAACAAACAAACAAACAAACAAACAAACAAAAACATTACCAGACAGGAGATACCCTCTTTTGAGTTGTTGGCTAGGAATATCCAAGAGACTCACAAAACATAAAGCCCTTGATTATCCCCTGCCCAGAAGTATAAACTAAGTCCTTATTGTTGAAGATATCATGTATTTCACAAAAATGACCCAGAGACCTTTGTGTTATAAGTGACCTAAATACATTCTTGCCGAAGACTAGCATTCATGGTAAGAGAAGGCAGCATGGTAGTTTCCAAAAGAGGAAAACAAAAAATAGTTTTTCCCAACTATGATCCCTATGAAATACTTCAGTGACCATCATGGCACAATAACCAGAATGGTACAATAGCATACTTTAGTGGTAGCCAAAAGATCTCTAATTGGACTTAATACCTACTTAATAAGAGAGATTCCATCCATGCCAGTTCCTGGAAAGCTAGCTTCATATTCAGTGCTAATGAAGTCATAGTTGTTCAGGAAGAATCTACAACCAGTAATTTACTAAACCAGAGTTATCCTAACAGCAATCTACTTACATTTGTTTTATACCACAGATAAGCAGTATAATCTTTATCCCTCATCAAGAAAACAGAAAAACAGACTAAAATGTACAGTTTTGGAACTCAATCCTAATGGATAAATCCACAAAACACCCCTACACTTATGGCTCGGTTAACATTACAGAGGAGGTAACATGACGATTTTAAGAGACAGAGGATCAAGAAAATTGCTATGAGGGTGTGTCTCCTAATATTACTAAAAGCTATACCTGTAAAGTCTCACCAACATGACTGCTCAAATGTGAGCAGAACAAAGACAACACCAAGAGACATACAAAGTTGGATGGGGAAACACCCACAAGGCCTCAACTTTACCAAAACTATAGGCAACTGACGAAAGCTGAGAGTGGGAGAGGAGGTCTTCCTTAGAGAAAAACACATCAGTTGTTTGTCTAGTACCAAAAAGTCAACCCTGAAAGCATACACAGTAACATTACATGGACTGAACATGTTATATATTAAGTAAAGAAACCACGTTTTTTTTTCTTTTTTCCCAGCATTTAAATTTTTTTTTATTTATTACAATTTACTTTGTATCCCAGCTGTACCCCCTCCCTTGTCCCCTCCAATCCTGCCCTCTCGCCTTCTTTTCCTCCCCTGCCCCTTCCCCAGTCCACTGATAGGGGCAGTCCTCCTTCCCCTTTTTCTTTTTCCTCCTTCCCTTTAATCTGACCCTAGCCTATCAGGTCTCATCAGGACTAGAAATTACAATTTTAAAAAATCAAAACAACATGACATTTGAGGTTGGTGTGCTAGATACCTCCAAAATCCCAGTACTCAGGAAGTTAAGGGAGAAAAAACATCTAAAGTTTGAGGCTAGCCTGTGCTACAGCAGGAGACTCTGCCTTAAAACAGCAATAATATAAAATGTGATGTTAACAGCAAAAAGTATTGACCAATGAAGCATAATCTCTGAAGTATAGCATAGTACGTGTGTCATGTGTGAGATTAGGGAGTAAAAGAAAGACTTTTCTAGTAGACATTGGCATAGGTAACTATTCAGAAGAAAACTAAATGCATACCTCTGCTGTATGAGTATAATGTTCTCCCCCTAGCTGCTGAGCAAACTCAGAATGTGCCGCAGATACCAAAATGAACAATGGGTTCCTGTTATGAAAACAGTTCATTTGCATACAACTAAGCCCATCCATTCATAGGTGTGAAATTATCTCTAGATAATTTATAATACCCACGACACTATAAATCCCATGTGAGTGGTTCTTATACCTTGTCACTTAGGAAATGATGACAGGGAAAGTTCATACATATTCAGCACTGAGTAAGTGGTTTACACATATTTTCAATCTGTGGTTGATTGGCTCTACAGAGATAAAAATGGCTGATCAGAGAACTGTATATTATGACTATCATGCAATTTTAAACATTGAAGATTGAAAGTAACTTACTTCTAAAAGAAATAATTAAATTCTCTTTTCCAGCATAAGAAAAATTCCTTCAATTTGTGTGAAATTTAGTCTTTCTAAATTGACTCAAAATCTGAAATTTAGAACCACTAAAAGAAAAGATTAATAATAGAAAAATGATTTATAAGCATATATATATATGTGTGTATGTATATCACCTTAGAAGGGAAAATATGCATTGTTTTTAATTATAGGAAAAGATTATCCATCCCTCATAAGTAGAAGAAACACAAATCCATACAATACTAAGACAGAATTTCACATCTACTAGGATGACAAAAGTAAAAATTAATTGATGAGAGGCCACGCTGAGCTAAAGGACCAGATGCTGGCAATACTGCCACAGAGAACAACTTGACAATACCAAGCAGAATCACACTGTTTACTTATGACCCTAAAATCACACTTCCAAGAAACTAGCTTAAAGATATGCTTGTAAAAATATGAAAATATGTAGGTGGGGTGTTTATTCACTGCAGCAAAAGACCAAAAATAAACCACATGTAAACCTACAGGAAACCGGTGGAACGTACCATGTGCGCCCTGAAACGGTAAGAACTGAGGGAAATCTGGGAGTGGTTGTTATTCTCCTGACTGTATTTATTTTAAAAACTGTCATAATAAAATGCTAAGTGCTACATACACTTCCTCCCTAGGGAGATCAACCTTTGAGAAAGTTAGCTTCTTGTTCATTGACACAAAGATCTGAGAGTGGCTTGAGACTCTCTCACCAGCATGGGACAGCCCTCTTTTTAGAAAGCTTCGAGTGTTTCTAAGTCTGAAAGTCATTGCGGTAAGACTTCTGCCTGGCCACTTTACGGAGAAATATTTTGTTGCCATCGCAATACTTTCTCGCTTTTCAAATGTCTGATTCTGGCTGCCCTTCAGACCTGGGTTGGCTGCATCCACCAGAGCTGGTGCGGTCCCTGGCTGCCTGCAGAGACTGCAGGGAAATACCGTGCTCTGATTTAGGTTATCTCTCTCTTTCTCTTCAGCATTGCAAAACCCCAAGGTCGCTTGGTTTTGTTTGTTTTGTTTTGTTTTCTTGTCTTTTCTCCTGCGCTGTGTCTCTAGCTAGTATTGCTTGGGGAAGTTAAGGTGATCCAAACGCTGTTACATTTCTTTATCAACTCAATAATAGCTCTATCCCCAGCACTGGAAAGTAATACAAATAAATACAAGTAAATTAATGAAAGCACGTATTCACAATTTTATTCATGTGAGTGGGTACATCACTGTGGTTCAGTCATAGAATGGAATATTATTCCATTCTAAAAAGCAATGAGTTAAGAGATTGGAAGATATGGGGGAAACTCAAATGTATGTCAGTGAGTAAAATAGGTCACTGTATTATGCATAATTTTAATAGCATGGCATTCTGAAAAACATAAAGCCATTGAGACAAGAAGAAATCAGGGACTGGGTTGTGATTTCGTCATAGAGCATTTGTCTAGCATCATATGGAATCCTGAACTCTATTCCTAACATCAAGGAAAAAAATAGAAAAAAATAAAGAGAAGTGAAAGAAGGAAGTGGGAAAGAGAGTGGAAAAGGTGGAGGGAGGAAAAAAATCGCAGTAATTGCCATGGGTTAATGGAAAGGAGGGGTGAATTTGGGGATCAGAGGGGTATAGGCAGAGAAAGACTGATACTGTAAGGATGGACACATCATACATTTAGTTCAAATCCATGGCATGCATACTAAGAGCGAATCCTAAGCACAGAGACTTTAAGTGATAATGTAACAAAATAGGCTCATTAGCTATGACAAATTAAATCTGATTGGGGTAGGGTGATGAACACAGAGGCAGAGGATATATAAAGACACTGCACCTTCCTTTCAATTTTACTACAAATATAAAACTGCTCTAAAATGTGTTTGTTAAAAAAAAAACAATTGCACTGATAAATAATACTAGAGAAACTGCAAGGTATTAATAAATGGGAGGTTAAATTACATAAAACTTGCATGTAATTTTATCATCTCACAATCTCCAATTCTTACAAAGATTTCCTTGGCTCATAGCCTAGTCCAACACAACTAATAATAAGCATTTCATTCTAGAGCAGCACCTTTCATATTGTGTTTCCATTATACTCGCCTCCTCTATCACCAAAAGCCCCTGTTTCCCACATCCCGGTCATAGGGATCAAACCCAGAACCTTTCATACTTTCATAGGCAGCAAGTGCTCTACCTCTGACTATGTCTTCAGGCCTTACTTTACACTTAAGAGGCAGCACTTCTAGCATGCTACAGCAATTGCCCTTCTCAGAAATAAAACTGGCACTGTCTGACTCTGTCTATACTTCTCCATATTAAAGATAATAAAAACAAGAGTCAAGCATGGTGGCACACACCTTCAACCCCAGTACTTGGGAGACAGGGACAGACAGATCTCTGTGAGGATAGCCTAGTATACAAAGTAAATTCCAGGACATCCAGAGCTACACACAGACAAACCGTGTCTCAGAAAAAAGAAAAACAAACAAACAAAATGAAGAAGAAGAAGAAGACAAAGAAGAAAAAGAGGGAGAAGAGGAAAACAGAGTCTCACGACATTAATAAAACCCACGTTTTTGTTTTGTTTTGTTTTGTTTTGTTTTGTTTTGTTTTTTTCTACTCAAGAGTAGCTTTCTCCATATTCAGTTCTATAGGACTTGTGCAGCAGGCATCCTTATTAACCATTTTTCTGCCTTTTTCATCCAAATTTCTCAAAAGTTGGCGGCTGCAAGGGTTCAAGCCTAAGGTCTTTTTCATGCATCATCCTCTAAACCTCAAAAACTTATATTCCACTACGTTGGAAAATCTAGAAGAAAAAAAATGAATTTCTCTAGAGGAACATGACATGAGAAAATTAAACCAAAAATTTTAAGCACGTTAATTACAACAGGATTAAAACAATAATTAAAAAGTCTTCCAACAATAAAAGCTCAGGACCAGATAAATTTTCGGAACAATTTTACTAACACTTCAATGAAGCACTAATAACAATATTATTCAAAAAATTCCACAAAACAGAAAGGAGAAAAGGCTTCTAAAGTACTTTTATGAATTCAGTATTACTTGGATACCAAACCAGATTAAGACACAACAAATAAAGAAAATTGAAGACTGATCTACTAGATGAACATAGACACAAAAAGTTTCAATAAAATGTAAACCTAGCACTCATTTACATCAAAGAGACCATTCATCATGACCGAGGTACTTTCATTCAAAAATGCAGGATGGTTCAACATATGTAATTCATACAGAAATGGACTCAAAGGCAAAAATCACATCATTATCTAAATTAATACAGAGAAAGTCTTTGATCAGATTTACACATCCCTTTATGATAAAAGTTGTGGAGATGCCAGGGACAGAGGAAACATACCTCAACATTATAAAGGCTATACAAGACAAACACACAGCCAATATCATGACAGAAGAAGACCAACTCAAAACATTCCCAATAAAATAAGGAACAAGATGAGGGTGCCCACTCTCACATTGATTTATATTCAATACAGTGCTTGAATTCTTAGCCTGAGCAATTAGACAAGAGAAGCAAATAAAAGGAATACAAATAGAAAAAGAAGTTTAAATAGTGTCCCTATTTGCACATTATATATTCTATCTATAAAAGATATAAGGATTCCAATAAATACACAAAATTCAGTAGCTTTTGTATATACCTATGACAGACTAAAAAATGAAAGAAATAATTCAATCCACAATGGTCACACAACTAAATAAAATACCTGTGAAGGAAATGAAATTTTAAGACATTGAAGAAAGAAACAGAGGAAGACACTAGAAGATGGAAAGACCTCCCATATGCACAGATTGAAAGAATTGATCTAAAAATTCAATGTAACCCTAGTCAAAATTTCAGGGCCATCATTCACTGGCATAGAAAAAGACAATCTCAAAATGTGTATGGAGTCACAAAAATCCAACTATAGCCAAAGCAGTCTTTAACAAAAAGAATACTGTGGGAGGTATCACTATATCAGATTTCAAATTGTCCTACAGAGACAGTAATAAAAGCAGCATGATAATGGCACAAAAACAGATATATAGATCAATGGACTATAATAGAGGACCTAAGTCTACACTCCTACATACACCCATTTGACAACGATGTTGAAAATACACATTACAGAAAGGGATTATAGGAAACCTGGGTTTCAACATACAGAAAAATGAAAGTAGATCTTTATCTCTCAATCTGTACAAAACTCAGCCCTAATTGGATCAAATACTTCAACAGAACACCTGATGCCCTGAAACTTCTAGAGAAAAAGGAGTATTACTGACCATATTAGTACTTTCTGAATAAGGCTCTGGTAGAGCAGGAAATAAGGCTAAAAACTGGTAAGTAAGATTGCATTAAACTAAAATGCTCTGCACAGCCGAAGAAATCATCAATTATGTGAAGAAGCAGCCTAAAGAATGGGAGAAAATCTTTGCCACTTATCCATTCAACACAAGAGTTTGATGTTTAAAATATACAAGAATTAAAACCATGAAACATTAAGAAAGCAAACAACCCAATATTAAAATGCACTGTGGCTATAGTTTATTTTGTTTTGCTGTGATAATCATGGCAAGCAAAAACAACCTGAGGAGGAAAGAGTTTATTTCAGGTTACAGTTTAGAATTTATCATCAGGGGGAGGAATTCAAGACAGGAACTTGGAAGCAAGAACTGTAGCAGAGACCACAGAGAATCAGAGGATCTCTGTTTACTGCTTTGTTCTTCCTGGCTTCCTTTTTTATACAACTCAAGTCCATCACTAACAATGGGCGGGGCACTCCCACACCAATCATTAATCAAGGAAAAATTCCCATAATCTTACCAACAGGAAGTCTGATTGGAATTCCTCCTTCCCAAATGACTATAGCTTGTGCCAGGTTGACACAAAACAACAACAACAACAACAAACTTTAACCAACACAGGAATTGAACAGAAAATTCTCAAGAAAAGAAATATAAATAGGTAAGAAGCATGAAAATAAAAAGTGTTCAACATCCTAGCTTTTAAGGAAAATGCAGATTAAAACTCCTTTAAGATTTCATCTCACCCCAGTCAGAATGGCCATCACCAGGGATACAAATGACCACAAATTCTTGTATGAATGTGAGGGAAGGAGAACCTTTATACACTGTTGGTGGAAGTGTAAACCAATGAAGTCACTTTAGAAATCAGTCTGGAGATTGTGCAAAGCAAGCAAACAAACAAGCCTAGAAATAAAACCACCATATGATCCAGCTATAGCACTCATGGACACATACGCAGTGGACTGGGACCACACCCAATAGTAATATTCTAATACACATATGCTTACACATCTACTATTATTGCTGTTTTATTTGTAAAAGCCAAGAAATGAAATCAACCTAGATGCCCATTAACTGATAAATAGAAATAAGAAAATGTGGTACATACACACAATGGAACTTAGTCAGCTGAGAATCAAAAATGAAATTTGCAGGTAAATGGCTGAAAGTGAATGATGAAAATGGCTGAAAAAAAGAATGATATAACCCAGGCTCTCAAACAAATGCCACAGACTCTTTCACATATGTGTGTCTTCGCTTTGAATCTTTTTTTAAAACTTGGGTTATATGTGGAAACCAGAAAATTAGAGATTCTTGGAGAATAAGTGTTAAAGAGGATAGTAGAATGCAAGTAAAAAGAAAGTAGAGGAGAGATACTAGGGCAGAAAAGTTTAATGGGAATGAGGAAAATGATACCCCCCCACCCCTCCACCCCACCCTCACACAGAATAGCAGAACACTTGTGAAATGAAAGAGGAGGAGGACCAGAAAACTTGGTATGAAAGGTTTAATCAGGGATGGGGGTGAGGGATGGTGGTAAAGGTAAGACAGAGAATGATTTAATTAAAGCTAAGGATGTATGAACAAGCCAATGCAGACCCACAGTTGTAAGCTAATTACAAAATTGTCCTGTGCTTTTATAAAGTAGTTTAAACGAGGTACTCAGCATGGTTGGACAATGGATAATGGTGAACATGGGTTAGTAAGTGACAATCTCAGTACCAGGCCCTATGTATGAATTGCTATCAGGGATGCTACAAAGTTCTCCAAAATAATAACTTTATTGCCATTGCTCTTGGCTGCAAACCATAACTAAAATTAGATGAGTGAATACTAAACATGTTGTTTGACTATGGGGGGAACAGCATAGTCTCTGCACTGATATAGACACCTCCCAGGCAGAGACTCAGACACACCCCATGAACTAATACAGGCACACTCCATACAATTTAGAGACACATAGTTGTTCAAATTCCATGTACTAGAGCACATTTTTAATGGCCTTTGTATCTTTAAAATACATACTCACTTCTTTTGACATACTGAGAAAACAATTCTAGGAATTTTTCCTATATATTTCTATAATCCTGTACACAAATGCATATATATGCATATACAATATGTTTATGGTCACATTATTTATGATAGAAAGACACTTTAAATTATTTGTTGCTCAATATGAAAATTGTCATGACTGGTTAAGTAGACATGACTAATATCACTGCACAGGAAGCTGAGTCAGGAGGATTGATATTTCATAGGCAGCCTGCATGTTTTAATGATACTACCTCAAAATAAAATATAGAATTCTGGAAATATAGCTCAGTGGTAAGTACTAACCTTCCTAGAATGCACAGAGCCCTGATTTCAATTCTCCACATCATAAAAAAATAAAGTTTATACACTGAGGAAGGAAGAAGGGAAAGAAAGAAGGGAGAGAGAAACAGAAGAGGAAAAGACAGGCTCTTTATAGAAAAAAAAGAAAACTGTGAACTAAAGTTTAAAATTGTCAGGCAGTAGCAATACAAAACTACCATGTAGAATAGACTACATTAGGAAGCTTCAAGTCCAGGAGAAAATTAGAAAGAGAATATGGCTAATGGCATTTTTTAAATGTTCCTAATTTATTGAGGTAGCATGAGCCTATATCTCAATTCTTCATGAAGATCACTGGAATACAGAAGTTAGAGACCTGCCTGGGCATATAGTGAGACTTTGCCTCAAAAAACAAGAAGTATATAAAAGCCTATCATAGAGCACTTAGAAAGGTATTTCCTAGGAACTCATAATGGCATGCCGGATGTATGAGAACAGCAGCCCCAACCAATCATTCAGAATGGTCTGGGTTCCATCTTTAGCTTCCCTCTGAGAGGTGACTACTTTTCTCTGGAAGGGTAAGCAGTCATCTGGGAAATGTGCATAGTAATAAAAATTGAAAGTTAAGCTAACAAGGTACAACATTATATCAAAAAAGTTAGCAGATATATTATGAGATCTGGAATATCCCAGTGCCCTTTTCTCTGCACAACAAAAACGTGTACAAACCAGATCTGAAACATGATCTTTTTTTAAATTAAATTTTTATTTTTTTATATTAATTACAGTTTATTCACTTTGTATCCCAGCTGTAGCCCCCTCCCTCATTCCCTCCCAACCCCACCCTCTCTCCCTTGTCTCTTCCCAAGTCCCTCTCCAAGTCCACTGATAGGGGAGGTCCTCCTCCCCTTCCATCTGACCCTAGCTTATCAGGTCTTATCAGGACTGGCTGCATTTTCCTCCAATCTTGATATTGAGCAAGACTGCATAGGAAGGAAGAGGCCAGGTCCAGAGAAGGGAGTATGGGGAACAAGGCTGGTAAAACTGAACTTTCCCCTTAAGGGCTTGGAATCTTTCTTTAATACAAATCCGATAGCTCTCCTTTTGTGTTTCCCTCTCTTCATCTCTCTGAGCCCTTCTGTATCCCCTCCATACCTTCTGAGTCCTCTCCATGCCCTCTGCATTCCACCATGGCTTCTGTATTTATTCTATTTCCTGTCTCCCTCCATGTCCTCTGTGTCCCTCCATTTTCTCTACATCTCTTCTATATCCTCAGAATATTTGTGCTAGGAGGCACTGATGTAGGGAAATAAATTGTTGGTGCCAGTGACGCCATCTATCACATACAGACTTCTTTGGCCCTTCTCCCATTCCCACGCCCACCTTGCAAGTTCTGATTTACCAGCTTTATAGCATCAAAACAGAGCTGGGATCTTTGCATTTCCAAAGATCTTTTATTTTATCCAGATAAGTAGGATTGCAATCCAGGGCTTCGTGCAAGAGCTTTACTATCAATCTATGCCCCCAGTCCTCAAAACTAACTTTTGAAACTTCATGTCAGAGAAAGCCAGATGAGCAACACTTCTGGAAAATATACTATGAAAAGCCATTCCTCCCCCTCTGCCCAAGGCTTGCCAAGATGCCAAAGGATGGGAATATAGAAGTGAGGAAGAAGAAAAGTGCAGTGCTAGACACTGGGAGGCACTGAAAGGCTGGCCAACAAAGGAGGGAAGGATAGAGCAACTTCCTCATGCTCTCTTTAACAATGTCTGCTTGTCTGCTCCACTTATTCCCACATAAATTACATTCTCTTCATTTAAAAAGAAAATGATTGAAATGTCTCAAGCCAGGTATGATGGTATACACCTCTAATCCCAGAACTTGGGAGGTAAAAACAGAATGATCAAGAATTCAAGGACATTGCCCTAGGTTTCTAGCTCATCCCAGAGATACACACCCCATTCCCCAGTCCCACTTGTCTCTCTCAATAGTCTCTTCCTCTGTTCTCCCCCAATCTGATCCCAACTGTTCCCATTCTCAACTCTTCCCATCCAGTCCCCTGACTCCATCCATGGTGTATACTCGATTTCCCCTTCTCAGTAAGATTCAAGTGTTCCTCCCTTGAGCCCTCCTTGTTACTTAGCTTCCTTGCGTCTGTGGATTATAGCATGGCTATCCTTTACTTTATAGCTAATATCCACGTACTTTTTTAGTGTAGACATTATTATTATTAACAATATTATTATTTATTCATTTTGTATCCCAGTTGTAGCCTCTTCCCTCATCTTCCCCTCCCCATCCCACCCTCCCTCCATTTTGCTTCCTTATCCCTCTCCCCTAGCCCACTGATAGGGGAAGTCCTCCACCCCTAATGTCTGACCCTAGCCTATCAGATCCCATCAGGACTGCCTGGATCCTCTTTCTGGATCCTCTTCTACTCACTTTTTTTTTAATTTTTTATTAATTACACTTTATTCATTTTGTATCCCCCCATAAGCCCCTCCCTCCTCCCCTGCCGATCCCACCCTCCCTCCCCTTTCTGCATGCATGCCACACCCCAAGTCCACTGATAGGGGAGTTTCTCTTCTTCTTTCTGATCTTAGTCTATCAGTTCTCATCAAAAGTGGCTGCATTGTCCTCTTCTGTGGCCTGGTAAGGCTGCTCCCCCCTCAGGGGGAGGTTATCAAAGAGCAGGCCAATCAGATTATGTCAGAGGCAGTCCCTCTTCCCATTACTATGTAACCCACTTGGACACTGAACTGCCATGGGCTACACCTGTGCAGGGGTTCCAGGTCATCTCCACGAATAGTCCTTGGTTGGAGTATGATTTTCTGGGAAGTTCCCTGTGTTTCTTCTACTCACTTTTAAGTGGATATTACTGTTGGGCTGGCTAGGTTGCTCCATCAGTAATATCCACTTATAAGTGAGTGCATGCCATGTTCATCTTTCTAGGCCTAGGGTAATGGAAACTTCCATTAATCCATAAGGGTGACCCTAGCTAAGATTCCCTAGTAATGGGGGATATGGAGCCTGAACTGGCCATCTCCTGTAATCAGGCAACACTGCTAATAAAGGGATTGGGACACTAACCAGGGCACATAATCTTTGACCTCCAATTTGTCCTGCTTCAGACAATGTACAGGGGTAAAAACAGAGCAGAAATTGAGGGAATGGCCAACCAATGACTGGTTCAGCTTGAGACCCATGCCATGAGATGGAGCTCATCTTTGACACTGTTAATGATATTCTGCTATACTTGAAGAGAGGAACCTAGCATGACCAGCATCAGAGAAGCTTCACTCAGCAACTGATGAAAACGGATGAAGAGAGCCACTCCCAAATATTAGGCAGAGCTGGGAAAATCCTATGGAAGATGGGAAGGAAGGATTGTAGGAGCCAGAAGTGTCAAGGACACCACAAGAAAACCTACAGAATCAACTAACCTGGTGTCGCGCGCGGCCTTTGCCGATAAGGACGACGCAACAACCGAGGAT
>NW_026590486.1:3655896-3659650 GCF_907164565.1 Psammomys obesus
AGCAGGAAGCCGGCGCCATCTTGTAATGGCGGGAGCGGCTCCCGACAACCTGGGTCCCTAGGAGCTCAAAGAGACTGAACCACTAACCAAGGAGTCTGCATGGGACTGACCTAGGTGGTCTGCATGTATGTAACAGTTGTGCAGCTTGGACTTCATGTGGGATTCTTAAGAGAGAAAGCAGCGGCTGTCTCTGGGTTTGTTGCCTGCTTGGGACCCTTTCACCTAACTGGGCTGCCTTGTCTACCCTCAATAGAAGATGTGCCTAGTCATACTGCAACT
The DNA here is from genome assembly GCF_907164565.1 of Psammomys obesus. NCBI lineage: Eukaryota > Metazoa > Chordata > Mammalia > Rodentia > Muridae > Psammomys > Psammomys obesus. The sequence goes on from NW_026590486.1 coordinate 3,656,176, forward strand.
CAATATGCCAAAGCTGGTTGATATCCATGGGAGACCTCCCCTTTTCTGAAGAGAAAGATAGGAAGAGTGGATGGGGTTTGGGAGGTGGAGGGGAAGAACTGAGAGGGGAAGCTGTAGTTGGTGTGTAAATTAATTAATTAATTAATTAAAAGAATTCAAGGCCAGCCTCAGCTACATAGAAAGTTTAGGGTCAGCTTGGGTCACCCAAAACCTCATCAAAGGAAATCAGAGAGTAACATATATATTTGTAGATGTATATGCATTATACACGGACTCTTTCTTTAATACAAATTCTATAGCTCTCCTGTGTTTCCCTCTGTTCATCTCTCTGAGCACTTCTGTGTCCCCTCTATGACTTCTGAGTCCTCTCCATACCTTCTGTATCCCACCATATACTATACATACACATAGTGTGTATGCCTGTGCTTGATATGTGAAGTGTATATTCACATACACGATATATGTATAGTGTGTGTGTGTATGTATGTACATGCGCCCACGTGTGCAGCATGCGCAAGAGGAGAGAAGACAGAGGTTGAGGGTATTTTTATCTTACCCAGGCTGGCTCTATATTTCTGAACTCAGGCAATGCTCCTGCTTTTGCCTCTTCCTCCTGAGAAGTGGGACCTGCCAGACACTCACTGGATTCTCCCCTTTGAGTCAGCCTTTTATTGCATATGTTTAACTCAGTACTTTCACTGATATCTTCCCAAGTCCCCAGTATTTTTTTTTCTAAGCCCCCCCCCCACATGCTTCCAGCTTCTCATTCTCCTTTCTAGTATTACCCATGCCCCTAGTGCTCATGGTCAGACACTGGAAAAGAGAAAACACAGAATCTGTACTGCTCAAAAAGACTTCAGATTCCAACAGAAGACACAAAGACAGGTGACAACCAGGTTTTTGAAGATGAAAGGTCCTGGAGAGTGCCCAAAGAGAATGGACAGAGGAAGAATGCTTCCTTCAGAAGTTGAAGAAAAGCTGCAAATATATGGAGATTAGGTGCCAGGAGGCAATGAGTTCGCTATAGGAGAATGAGCGAGAGAAGAGACAACATGTAGGGTCAGGGAGACTCCAGCTTCTGAAGCATGCTTAGTCCTACAGACCCCAGAAAAGGTTGCCAAGAGTTCATGGAGGATTTTGAACAGAGGAGGAACCCTATCTAATACACATATTCAGAAAGATCACCATCTGGGCTAAGCACATAGTTCAACATTAGAGCATTTGCCTAGCAAGTTTGAATTCTGCCACTACAATAAATTGAAATAAAATGTCATAAGTAGTAAATGTCATTCTTGCTACTGTGTAGGAAACAACATAGTGAATGAGTTATGGGGGCTACTGAAAGCAGAAATTTGTCTGTTTTAAAATCTCAGGAAAAGCCAGGTATGGGGGCACATGTCTACAGTCCTAGCATTCAGGAGGCTGAAACAGGAGGATGGTCAGGAGGTCAAGGCAACTCTGAATGAATCACATAGTGAGTTCCAGGCCAGCCTCAGGACTATGAGACCTTGTCTATACACAAACACACACTTTAGGGGAAAGAGATCAGCTCTATGGGCTGGGGTGAAGACAGTGTTTTAGGAGCCTGCATCCTGGTGTAGGCTGAGAAAGGAGGACAGTAGCCAGTCTTCCTGTATCTGAGAACTTGTCTCTGTTTCATTTCCTCTAGTTCGTTCTCTTCTTTGCCTTTTCCTTTTTGTTGTTGTCTTTAGCTTAACAGATTGCAGTGAGGATTTCAACTAGTTTTTATGTATTTATTCAACTTATCAAAAAGGATTTATGTCTTCTTAGTGTTAAGGGGCCTCTTTTAAATATAACTTACTCAGAATTTGCAAGAAAGTGAGCTGGCTGATGCTCATTGGATTCTTTCCCTAAATGGCCAGGAGCCACATTGCTCCTCAGTGTCTCACTTCACATGAAAACAGCTTCTTTTCAGCACATAGACATTAAAGAGGTCTTATAGCTGCATCTTTAAGAAGTGTACGGAAGCTGGTTGTTTACAGGTGCAGCATGTATCTTGTGATGGTCAAGGCCAGTGTAGGCTATAGAGAATCTGTATCAAAACTTATATCAGAAGGCAATTTGAAGAGACACCTGGCAGTAACCAGACAATTGTGGCAGCATGTGCCAATTAACCAGTGGCTGGGTGACAGCTAGTAGACTGTATCAGGGAGAACACTCTGGGCAAAACTAAAATTTTAAATCTAGCCTCTGCTGGATGATGAGAATGCACCCTACTGTTCTGCAGACCAGTGAGGAAAGAGAAATAAGGCAGCATTAACATAAGGGGTTTTATTTTTTTAAGTGCAGGAAGAGTTGACTTAGTTCAGTGTGCTGACAGTGACGTTAATTGTTGAGAAGACTTATGGGATTCAGGGTGGTAATGCTTATAGATCTACAGACAAGGGAAGCCAACTTGGGGAGGTGAGGTGCAAAGGATGGCTGAAAAGAGGAGGGGGAGGAGTAAGCAGGAGTCAGTGTGCTTTCTCCGAGTCATTTGGTTTCTCAGGGTGTTCATTTACTGAACCTAGAGCAAGTCGGCCATCTCCATGAAGTCTGTAATTGAGAGAAACAATAACATGTTATTTCAAAGAAAACTGTGCCAGAGGTTTTCTTCATTAAAGCCAATTAGATCAGCTCCTCCCTGGAAAGACCCTGTGAAGAGACACATATGGGTGTGGAAGGTATGAAATCTACTAAGGAAATATTAAGTAGACTGATGTGAAGAACATTTTCAAACTAGACTTTCACATCGACCCTCTCCTGAGCTGGCTTTAAGCTCCGCCACCATCACAATAGCAACCTTGGCAGAAAGTGAAGGAAAAGACAATAGGCGGGGGCAAGAGAACCCATCCAGCACTTGGGATTCCATCTTAGGAGATAAAACTTGTCCATGACAGTGAGGATGCATAAATAGTGCCACCATGACCAGAGTCCCAACAGTTGAACTGCAGCTAGTGCCTTGGTCCTCATATTAGGTCTCTGCTCCCTGCCGTCCTATCTTAGAATCACATCATCCAACTCATTTCTAAAGTGCAGGACATTTAGAAACCTTCATGGAGTAATCGCATGAAAGATGGACAGTAAGGATGATTCCTAAGTAAACGCTTGCATGTCAAGAAACAGAACATCACCATGCCCACAAATACTTTATATCCATTCATGCCCTTCCAGAGGTTAGCATGCCATAGGAGAGAAAAACTAGAGCACACACCTTGTCCAGTGAGAGGATTTCCAGCTCCCACAAACCAGCACCACCTCCAACCACAGGCAGACACTGTACTTTTCCTGACCTTGAACAAAAACCAGAATCAAACATCCTGAATTTTTTCCTGAGTTTCACTCTATAACATTTTGCAGTTTATCCATGGTTGTAAGCATATCTTTTAAAATTGCTTAACAGTTTATACATATAAACATGCCTAGATACACACACACACACACACACACACACACACACACACACACACACACA
>NW_026590486.1:3659660-3683570 GCF_907164565.1 Psammomys obesus
ACACACACACACACACACACACACACACACACACACACACACACACACACACGTTTTGGGTTGGCTGCAGTGTGAGACTGAACTGTCTTACAGAGCTGGAGGAAACAAACACTGACTTCCTTGAAACATTTCTCTACTGATTTGCTCGTTAAGAAAATGCCGTTTTCTGGTATCTGGCTTCCAGGCCTGTTGTTAAAAGCTGCAACAAACAAGCCTTTGTTTGTTTGTTTTACTTTTGAGATAGAGCCTTATTCTGTAGCCCAGGCTTGTTTCAAATTTACTAGCCTCAAACTCATGGCTACTACCTTGTCTCCATGCCCTCAGTGCTGGGGTTACAGGCACGAGCCACAATGCTTGGCAACAAGACTGTGTGTGTGTGTGTGTGTGTGTGTGTGTGTGTGTATTTTCATTTTTCCATAATTAATGTTTAAGGCTAGAGTTAATGATCATGGGAAATATGTGTAAAATTCTATTTAAAAGCTGCAAACTACTATTTTCAGCCTTGTGGTCTCCACACCAATTCTGCACCACATTCATCAGCACTTGGCATTGCTATGCTCAAGTCTTGTGTACCCAAAAGATCACCAAGGAGCTGGTTCTGATGCAAATGCAGTAGGGTCTTTATTATAAACTTCAGCTCAGGCCCACACTGTCACTGACCAGCAGTTCTCCAGTGTAGCGCCCTGAGCTCAGGGGGAGGAGGGGTTTTATTAGGTTTTAAGCAAGGAGAAGGGAATTCCAACTTGGCAGTTCTATGGTTGATTGACATTTAGCAAATATTGGGTGTCCAGAGGGCCAATTATTTTACTCAACCTATTCTAAAGAACAGCTAGGTAAACTCCAGGTATTCAGTGTTAGCCGTTGCTAGGGGTGATGCTTAAATATTACCAGAGGTGGGTGGTCAAAGCATATTTTGGTGGATTTTTCTCCTTTTTGAAACTGGAGTTTATGCCTAGGTCATTTACCCTTAAGACAGAGTTTCTTTTTCAGAAATGAGGTTACATAGGCCTCACAGTATCATTTCTTTCTGTAGTCATTCTTGTATTTGTGTGTGTGTACCTAAAACCTTGATATTACCATCTTTACTTGAGCAATTGAGATATTGAGATTGGTGTGACTTGAGTTCAGGAATTTAATACCCGCCTGAGCATTGTAGGAACACCCTATTTCGGTTAATAAGTACAATTAATATCTTTTATTGATGAAGCCATTTGGACCTTTTAGTGCTCTTGTACTTTAGTTTTTCTCACTGTAAATTCCAGGTAATTCTAGGCTAGAATAAGACTGTCTCAAATGTAAAACAATCTTGTTTAGTAAGCTGCTTGTGTGCAACTTTTTCATTTGTCTAGCTCATCACATATATTTGCATGGAGTCATTCATATATTTCCTTGATGCTATTTACATACCTGGTGGTTTCAGAGACAGCATAATTCCACTTAACCTCTACTTTTTGTATCTTTCCCATATATTCTAAGCTATATGGTAAATTGGCATACATTTGCTTAGGCCATCGTTTGATTTTGGTGACAGCACAAAATAAAATATTAGACTCTTTTACAGTTTTCACCTGCAATAGCCAGTGTTCTCTACTGACTTTTGATCTGGGTTTCCATCTACACTCATCTACACTCATGAAATGCTCATCCTGGAGCATTGAAAATTTTTTACTTTATTTTTAAAATAATTCAGGTAGCTTCTGGTGGTTATCTTCAAATTTTTATCTTTTTACCTCCTTGAGATACAGTTTTTTCACGAGAATCCTAGACTGGAACACTCTGGAAACAGCTGCCTGAGTTTCCCAAGTCCTGACATTTTAGGCTGTGCCACCAAGACAGACTAACTCTACGTAATGTAAAAACATCTTTGTTTCATCATTAAAATTAGTTTGTATTGATGTATGATATTATTCTTATTCCTATGATGATGATAACGATGACGATGGCAACAAAAACAATGACAGGGTCTCATATAGCTCAGGCTGGCCTTGAACATTGTAGGTAAGGATGACCTTGAAATCTTGATATTTCTGCTTCCACCTCCTAAAAGCTGGGATTAAAAGTGTGTGCCACTCCTAGTTTGTCACATTTTGACAGGTATTTATTTTTTAATGGCTATTGAATTATTGATTACTTTTGGGGGTGGTAGTTCTATCATCACTTTAAATTTATCACTCATTTGTCTTCTAGAAGCCATTTTATTTTTCAACAAAAAGTAGCTGGATTCCTAGCAATCTCCTCTATTCAGTGGGTCTGTTTTTCCTGTGTCTGCTTTCCAGCTGTTTTTCCCCCTTATTTTTGCCTTTCAGTAATTGGACTTAATTTGTGTTTTCTTTTAATAATCCTGCCCAGAAATTTTTGAGTTTCCTGAGAGTTTAGGGAAGCTTTTGTGTTTACCAGGTACTCCTCCTTCCCTTCTAAGACACAACCTTGTACTCTCCTGCTCACTCTCTTTCTCCCCCTACACACATTAAAAGTGGACTATTTTCTTACAAATGTTTTTCTCTCTGCTATTCAGGTGGAATAATTCACATACAGAGACATATACATCATATATGTATATGTATACATTTGGCTTGTTTGATTTTTTTGCTGCTGGGAATAAAACATGAGGCTTCTACATATCACAGGCAGGTGCTCCCCCACTCATTTATGTACCTAGCCTGGATAATCTGTAGCCATCTCCTTGTTAACTGATATTTTAAACCTACTGTTCAACCCAGTAACATTTTCATTTACTACATAGTACTTTTTTAGCTTTAAAACCACAATTTGGATCTTTTCATAGTCTCTATTTTCTTGCGGATATACCCTAGTTTAAGATCATCATGACCATAGTTTTCTTAGGTTGACAGTTTCCTCTTCCTCCTCTTCCTTTTCCTTTTTCTTTCTCCTTCTCCTCCTACTCCTTCTCTTCTTCCTCCTCCTTCCTCTTTCTTTCCCTCCCCCTTCTCTGCTACTACACATAGTTAGAAAGGTGGGGTTCTACTGTTTTCATCTTGTATGCTTTTGTCTTAAGAGCTACTTACCAAGCTTTGTAGTGTCATTCCATACTTGACTTGATATTTGTATGCACAATCATCTTCTCTTCCATGAGTCCTTAGTGTTTTATTCTGCAGATGGTTAATGGACTGTAGCTGGAACTTACTTGTTTCAGATGGACTGGATTACAATACTGTGGGTATAGGGTAGCCCCCTCCTCTGATTGAGCTACCTCTGCTCTTAGGCCATAACCTTCCTGGGATCCCATTAGGTTATTCAGGATACCCAACTGTGTATTTTGAAAGAAGAAACAGATGGGTAGGGGTGTAGGAGGTATTGCACCTGTGGCAATCAGAGCATTGCACAGTCCCTGGAGTTTGTGTTTTACACAGCAGCTGCACAGCACCAGGTCTTACACAGTGTCCGCCTACATGGGTTTGCAGGTGGAGGCAATGAGCCTCTAAAAGGACAATTACTTCAGACAAATAAAAGTTACTTTTACCCTCAACACACCTCTAATTAACCCATGTTGCTCCTTTATTAGCTAAGTTTGTGTCCCTAAAGTTTACATGTTCAGGCCTTTACTCATAGCACCCCAGAATGTGACTTTATTTGGAAGTAGTTGTCTTGAAGATGAGTTTGGGTTACTATTGAAGTGACAAAACAGGATTACCAAGATCAGAAGAGGGAAATTGAAGCAGAGGCCATGAAGGTGTGATGCTTACCAGCTTGTTCTTTATGGCTTTCTCAGCCTACACAGAGGTGGCAAAAACCACCATGGGATGGTCCCACCTACATAAATCATTAATCAAGAGGATGCCCACAGGTTGGCCCACAGGACAATCTAGTAGAAACATTTTCTCAGTTGAGGTGGTCTTCACAAATGACTCTAGCTAGTGTCAAGATGACAAAAAAAAAAGAAAAAAAGAAAAAACAGAAAGAAACAAAAGTCAAAAACAAAATAAACTAGCACATTGATGGAATCCTGAGTAAAAAGAATAATGCTGGAGGGATATTATATCTGATTTTAAGGTAATCTACAGAGAAATCCTAAGAAAACTAACACTTAATTGTCATACAAAAGTAAACAAATATATCAAGGAACAGAATACAGGACCTGCATATAAATACATAAAGCTATAGCCACTAACCTTAAATAGTGGTACAATGAAAACTGGATATTCACATGTATAAAGATAAAACTAGGTCTGTATCTTTCATCTTGTTAAAAAAAAAAAAAAACAACTCTAGTATGCCAAGCAAGATGAATCCATTGGTGCAATAATGTTAAGTTTATTATGGGGTAACTAGCTGTTTCCTGATTGGATTTGATATCTGCTATACAGGAAGGAATTCAAGTATGGTACAAAAAAATGCCAAAAGGAAATGCATTATTATGTATAATTAAGAGATGCTAATGAAAACATTAAAAAAAAACTGTGAATTGATCAGAGATCTTAATTTAAGACCAGAAACTAAAACTAATAAAGGAAAAAGTAGGAAAAACACTTTAAAAGATAAGTATAGGTAAAAACTTTTAAAATAGTATTCTCAGCATTTAAGAAATAAGGCTAATGATAGACAAACTGTACCTCATGAAATGAAAAAGCCTCTGTATAGCAAAAGAGACAGTCAATCATGTGAAAAGAGAGTGTTCAAAATGGGAATTTGTTGTTGTTGTTTATAGCTGTACATCTGACAGAGGACTAATATCTAGATTATACAAATCATTTGTTGTTTGGGGAACTGGCAAGCATCATTCCAGCAGAGAAATTATCTGTACAAGGTGAAGAATAAAACTCAAGTCAGCACCAATTTTGCAAATGCTGTGTCAAAACTTCCAGAGTCTGACCTTAACATTTATTCTTCTTACTTATCTAAGCACAGTAAGATTTCAGAAAAAAAAGTTTCCACGTGACAATTATCGTGATAAAGCTTTAGGTTTAGCTATATGGAAACAATATAGCTAATATAGCAAAGAGCCCATGACCTTTACAATAAGAATGAGTTCTATTAACTGGTAGACAGTGCTCAGGGTTTTGTAATAAGCATTTGTAATAAGCATTCAGATAGATCCTATTGATAGAGAATATAAAGTACCTGAGACATTTTCATAAGGATGGGTTCTCGTCACTGAGATATTAAGTTTAAGATTAGGGCCTAAACAATGCTCAGGATATTGGGGAAATCAGGAAGGCTCACTCCATAGAATAGCAAAAAGATTACCAAGTTGTTAAACAATATCCACTCCAGCCTTCCAGATGACCATGAGTCAGTCATTTTTTTTCTTTGAAGAAAATTGGTATGTGTGCTTGTGTTTAACAAGCCTTGTTCCTCCAATGCTTTCTGTGAGCTGAGCCTTCTACAATTTAAAAAGCTAAACAAGAAAAAAAAAACACCTCAATAAATAAATGAGTTAATGAAATGAGCAGAAAGGTCTCAAAATACGAAATATAAATTGCCTATAAACATATGAACAATTTCCAACCTAACTAAGCATCAGAGGAATACAAATCAAAAGTATATCAAAATTCCTTCTTACCCCCAAGTCAGAAAGACAGCCATTAAGAAAAAAAAAAAGTAACAAATACTGCCAAGGATGTGGACAAAATGGAGCATTTACTCACTTGTGGGAATGTAAAGTAATCCAGTTACCACGGAAATAAGTATGGAGGCTTTTTAACAAACTAAAGATAGATCTACCCTCCAATGAAGCTATACCACTCCTGGGTATTTTCTCAAAAATCTTCAAGTCAAGGTCAGAGAGATTATGTGTACATCAGTGTTCACTATTGTTTATTACTATTCACAATAACTTAGTTATGAAACCAAACGATAGAGAAATGGATAACAAAAAAAAAAAATGGTTTATAAAAGAGACTACTTCAGCCATAAAGAAGGGAGTTATGTCCTTAGCAGAAAAATGGGTGCAACTCGACATCATTATATTAAGTGATTCATGCCAGTCTCAGAAAGACAAATATTCAATGTTTGCTCTTATATTTTATGTAGATACATTAAATAGAGTCTGTATGTACGGCAGCAAAGTGAAAATAAAGCTTCTATAGAGAGAAAGGCGGCTAATGTGAAGAACAAGGGGCAAAGGGAAGGTAGGAGGGTATGGGGTATCAGTAACCAACAGTATATGTTTTGTAAAAATACAATAGCATGTACAGTGAACATGTACAATTTAAAAATTAAAAACAAATGACTATGGCATACATGTTTTTGATGTTTTTAAACTTAAAAAAGTTACTGTGGTGAAAGTGTCTTGTAATCCATCAACATAAGAAGCAGGGGAACTCAATGACTGGCTCTTTGGCCTCCCCACCCCCCAAGGGAGGAGCAGTCCTGTTAGGCCACAGAGGAGAGCTTTGCAGCCAGTCCTGAAGATACCTGATAAAACAGAATCAGATGAATGGGGAGGAGGTCCCCCCCATTAGTGGACTTGGAAAGGAGCATGGTGGAGATGAGGGAGGGAGGGAGGGACTGGGAGGGAATGAGGGAGCGGGACATGGCTGGGATACAGAGTTAATAAAATGTAACTGATAAGAAAAAATTAAAATTAAAAAAAGAAGCAGGGGCAAAAACTGTCTAGAGCTGTTCCAGGTCACCCCTTTCTTAAAACAAAGGAGGAGGTAGAGGAACAATGGCTCTGTAGTTAAGAGTGTTTGATGCTCATGAAGAAAACTAGAATTTAGTTCTGGCCTAATTTAATTAGACCAGAAACTGTATCATTCCGCTCACAGCTGCCAGTAAATCCAGCTCCAGAAGATCTGATTTTCTCTTTTAGTTTCCAATGGTACTCACACACATGTGTACAAACTTACACACACATATACACAGACAGATAGATAGATATAATAAACACAGGCACACACACAGAAGTACACATGTATACACATAAAATATTTAAAAACCCATATTTAAATAACAAATACATCAGAAATACAGAGAAAGAACTTATTTACTTTACTTTTGTAATGGTCAGTTTACCTCATGTCATAAGCTCATATTTCTTTCTTTTATTTTTTACTTCGAACCACAAACTGAATTTCCAATATATAGAAAAACGTATTTCTGGGCTCTTTTTTTTCCAGCTGTATAGGTCTGCTTAAATAATATCAGAAATGATACTTTCATTAATAAAACATACTAAGACATATCCTTTGTATTGTTATATTTTGATAGCGGAATTTGTGTTTTTATTTTTTGTGGCTTATTTTCTGAATATACCATTTAGTATGTGAACACTACATGTAGAGGGCTAAAAAGGACTTGTACACACAGAAAATTACTAGAGACTTCAGGAAAGTTAAGCACATAGCTTACCTCTTCAATGAAATGAAACCTGGAGCTGTCCTTTCTGGAATGCAAGGAATGATGTAGTGTTACAACCTGGTGATCCTTTGATGTCTGATGAGAGAGGCTCTGCATATACATTTCAGAACTTATCCTGGGCCCTTTCTCTTAAATCTTGAGCATTACTTTTAGACCACAAACCCGTTATTATGAGTGACGTCACCTGTACTTTACAGCCTAAGTGACTTCTCTGCTATCTTAGGGCCAGGCCAGTCCTTTGACACCCACAGGAGTTATGGATATCTCAGTCAAGCTCCCTAGAACCTAAATATTGGGCACTGTCTCTCAGTCACTTCTTTCTTAGGCACTTCTTTCCTGTGAAAGAAGCCAGATGTACTTTGTAAAGATGTAAACATGTCTCAACTTGTGCACTTGAGACATATTTAGTTGTTCCTGAAAAAAATTGTTTTTCAAAATTATGCTGTGCTTAAATTTGGCTGAAGTAAAATGATCTGGGCCAGACTCTCTAAGTCTTGGTCCAACACTGGCTACAATAAAACCAGGCTGAGCAGAGTTTCATTTTTACCTTACCCTGCCTGCTGTAAAGTTTGTTGGGGAATCACCACAACTATATATTAGGTATCATTAGTTATGATGTTAGCAATGATATATAGATGGATGATAATCAGAAGATTACTATTCATAAAGTTAAGTTTAACAAGTTTAATGATTAATAAAATGTCAGGTATATTATTACACTTAAATATATCGCTTATATATTATATAATTTTAATATATTAGTTAAATGTACTTTACACAATGTTTATAAAGTATAAGTATATTTGTGTGATAACTGATATAATCTATCAGCTTTGTTCAGATGTCATCATATACATATTTGTAGGTATTCCATGAATCTGTCATATATTGATTCCTGCAACAGCAACTTAATTAAATACAGAACAATCTATCACAAGGATGCTCTGAAGTGAGTATTCTTTTATAACTGCAGACTATTCTATTTCTTCTTTCTCCATAATCACTGGCAATCAGCATGTTACTCTTGTCTTTATTATCTGTTGTTTCAAGAATGCTGTATTAGTGAGATTACACTATATGTAGCCTGTAGAGATGAGCTTCCTTTACTCAGTATCTTTCTCTTGAGACCCATCAAAGCTGTGTGTATCAATAACTTGCTTTTATGGCAAGCTAGTTAATTCTGTGGTGTATATGCACCAGGATTTGCTGTCCATTAGCCTGTTGGAGGGATTTGGTCTGTTTCTAGTTCTTGACTACCATGAATAGAACTACTATGCTGTATGTAAGTTAATTTTAATTTATCTAGGATAAGTGCCCAAGAGTGCAATGGTTCTATTCTATATTAAGCAAACTTTACGAGAAATGATCACATTTGATTAACAATGTTCTTCTTAGTATTGTTAATAGTATCTGTGATCTCTAAGAACAGTATTGCCCTGCATGTAGGCTCTTGAAATCTGTTTTCACTCAATGTTGGGTTTCATTGGGTTTCGCCAAATGTTTATTGAGTGTGGCCCTAATTAAATTTCATTTTGTAAGGTTTTTTCATTTTGTGAATACTTAACCATTGCATTTTATGAACCAAACTTACCATTTATGAATGTGTTATTTATGTGTAAAATTCCTTTTTTATATTTTCTTCGGAATGAGGACATTGGGTTTTGAGGATTTACTTTTCTTTTCTTTCTTTTTTTTTTTTTTTTTAGGATTTACTTTTCAAATGAAGTATACCAAGCAATATCCAAGTGGCTTCAGCAATTCACACTCCCACCAGCAGAACTTAAGAGTTCCTCTAATCTACATTCTCTCAGGCATTCAGAGGAGTTTGGGTTCTTAGCCTTTGTCAACGCACTATATGTTATTTTCCTATTTCTAAATACATTTGCTTATATATCCTTATTTGTTCTTTGTCTGCAGAACTTTGCTTCTCTGGTACACCAGTTTAAGGATGAAGCATCATTATCTCAGCCTGCAGAGTCACATGCTGCCCCTCTTCAGTCCTTTGTCATGAACAGATGTATTCTGCTGGTTTCACTCCTTTGGGCACTTCGGAAGGTTTTTCATATGATTTGTTTGAGACCAGTCTGTCTGTGTAGCTCATAGTCACCATCAAACTATTATTTTTTTTGCTTTGTTTTGATTGCTTGCTTTGGGTTTTTAAAAATAGGGTTAACACAGGTTAAGTTTTGTGCTTGCTATAACTTGCTATAAAGCCCAGGCTGGCCTTGAACTTATGACTCTCTTGTGTTCATTTAGTGTAGGTATTACAGACATATTCCACCATGCCTTGTCCTGCCTTTCACTTGAAATCCTCCTGTTTCTGCCTCTCAAATTCACAGATTATGGGTATGTGACCACTGTTCTTCACAGGAATGGTTCTTGAGGAATAGAAGTTGAAGGATGACTTCTAACTTTTTTGGGGAGTTTCTACATACATTCTCTAATCTATCAGAGGTGAAGATGCTAAGACTCTATCAGTAACAATACAATAGCATTGCTAGTTCATGACATGAACTGTTTGCAGAGATAGAAAAATTATCTGCACTGATACCAACTACTAATCAGAGGCAGGGAAATTAACCGCCTTGACACTTCCAAACATTTCTAATATTCTTTGTTTGCTCCTTTTCTTGGCAACTTTACTTATAAGGAGGATAATCCCCCTTGCACGAGTTTTTTTTTTTTTTTTTTTTGGTCAGGTTTTCTTGAAAACCCAGTGACTTGACTGAAATGCAGGCTCCTGCTCATTGCAGATGTAGATCATATATGACTATACCTCCTTACTCATGACAATCACCCAAGAAGTCTTTAAGAATCATGGTGCCTAGTAAAATCTGCAGACCTAAAGACCTAAAGAGCTAAATAAACAGCAAGGAGGACCTTAGGGAAGATGCTTAAATCTCATTAAGAATGGCAAACAGGGTAGACACCAGAAGCAGTAGATAAGAGGGAACAGGATGGGAGCCTATCATAGAGGGTATTCTGAAAGGCTCCATCCAACAGGTGATGAAAGCAGATGCTGAGACTCATAGCCAAACTTTGGGCGGAGTGCAGGGAATCTTACAGAAGAAGGGGAGACTAGAAGGACACGAAAGGGGACAACCCCACAAGACCAACAAAGCTAAAAAATTTGAGCCCAGGGAGATTTTGCAAGAGACTGATGCATCAACCAAGGACCATGCATGGAGAGGACCTCTGCTCAGATGTAGCTAATAAGGCGCTCAGTCTCTCCCTACCTCAGCATCATCTGTTGCCCTTGGTTGCTTCCTTTGACTGTTCGCTGACCATTCCCTGCCCTGGTTTTACTCAAATAATTTGTCTTCATCTATCCCTCTTCTTGGATGATCCCAAACTTGTTTCCCTTCCTTAAACCCTACCCAGCTGTAGGAGGGTCTTGTTTTGAAGCAGCCCACAGTATTCACTACAATCCAGTATAAGAAGAATGAAGTAACTGATACAAAAAACAAAGAAAAGAAAAGAAAAAAGAAAGAGAGAGAGAAAAGAAAAAAAGTTCTCAATCAAATTTCCCTACCTACAGTAAGAGGTTCAAATTTGAAGGGTGAAAGCCAGATCAGAAAATCACTGGGCTGAAATGTCTGCATTTCTCCACCATGATATCTATATAGTTCATATCGTTTATATTCAAAATTGTCTAACAGTTATTATAACCTATGCACATTTCCATATACTAAATCATCCTTATATTTTTTTCCTAATTCCCGATACTGTTGATATGCTATGTAACATATATGTAATAGTCTATGTAAATAGACTATATTGTTCAGAGAATAATAGCAAGGAAAAATACCTATATACAGTCAATGAAAATTCACTGGCTTCAAAATATTTTCTAGCTGTGGTTAGTTGAATCCTTGAATGTAAAATCTTTTGACAGGGACAGGCTGATGTACTTCCAAACCATATCCTGATTTATTGCCTTTCCTGATGGCAGTGTCCTAAAAGGCAATCAGGCCCTCTTGTCCCATGCATTTGTCTTGGGGAATCCATAACCTCTGTGTAACTGCAGCAAATGCAGACATGACTCCTGTCCCTCAAAAAAGGGGAGTGAAGTTCAGCATGCTGACAACTCCGCCTTCTCCCACTCTTTCTTATGCATGGATTGGCTAATCCTCCTCCTAGACATCCTTGGCCTTCCTGTCTACCTCTGGCCTTGCCTTGTGGGGATGTGACAGCCAGCCTTAACCTGATGTCACTGTGTGATTGCCTGCCCAGAAATAAATTGCTCTATCCCATTCTTAGAGACATTTCCCCCAGAAGTTATTACACAAAACTATGTAATAACTTACATGCAACTTTCCTATGATGGCTAGAGAAACTTAATATGGTACCAGCCATCCCTTAAAGACTGTTGACCTTTGCCCTGGAATGCCTGTGAGATCCCAATAGCCTACAGGTGAGATAAGAACGGGATAATGGTGTTCCTGCTATGAGGTATTTAACGGCCTTGCATTTCACTTTTGTAAGCTTGCTTATTGCTATGGGACTGGGATCAAGTGGTCTTTTTATTGCTATGTAATGGGAAAGAGAAACAGTTCAGGGAACCAAACAATTTCCTTGCCCAGCTGTGGATTCTATAGATAATTGTAATGTACACTTTTGATATCTATCTTTATAAACCCTTCCTTTAGTCCCCTTCAGCTCCACATGCTGTTTGTATATAAGGCTGCCATGCTAGCAGTAAGGATACATTCACTTAACCAACATTTGAATTGAGTCTAAGTCTTTGGTCTTTCCCAGTGTTTTCGAATGCTGCAACAGCCTCAACCTGCCACATCAGTGTGGATGGCAACTCCACTTTCAGCTGCTTGGCCATATGCCATTCTTTTCTTTATATCCTAATATTAAATCCTCCTGCACTACATAGTTTCCTTTCCCCTCTATATAACTACTTGCCTGAGCCACTGTATTTTTCTGCACTGCAGTGACTACTTACTGTGCTGCCTCCTTTGCTTCTATTCAGGCCCTTGAGCCACACAGCGAACAGGAAAAATTCGAAAACCTGAGTGTAATCACATGATTCCTCTGCTCAACACCTGCACAAAGCTTCCTTTTGCATTCAATAAATAGGTCCAAATTCTCAGGAGGATTTACATATTTATGCATCTTCATGTTTCTGCTCCCTCATCTAGCTCCAGACACAGCTCCCTCTGCTGAATCTAGACCCCTGTGGCTATCTAAACTTGGTATCTGCATGGCTCATTACCTCAAGCCTATGTTCAGGGTTATCAGAAAAGCTCTTGACTTCCATCCACAGAAGCAGCAGCTGTACACTTAATGGTCCTGTGCTCTGTGCCCCAGCATGTCCATGTCTTCTTTGAAGGGAATACTACTCTGGGTTATGCTAGTATTCATGTAGTATGTGGGTGAAAGGACAGTGGGTTTCTCAATGAATTACAGACAGAGCCCTACCTTTTTAAAGGTCACTTCTAGAGTTGTCCTGTTTTGAGGCCTTTGTGCAGAAAAGTCTCTCAGCCTGGCTCTCTCACAGATCTTGCCTGATCCAGGTTTCTCCTTTTGACTTCCCTCTTACCTCTCTTGCACCCCTACAGGGTTCCACCTACTACTCTTGGGTGGTTTTCAGGATTTCTTGTGGGTTGCATTCTCTTCCTACTAGAATGTCAGTGCCAAAAGAATGCTAATTGACCTTGATAGTTTTTCCTTTCATTCTTGCTTCCTACAACAATTTCAGGCAACAACTCCAATGGTGAAAAGAGGCTTGTTGAACAGGATGGGTTCGGTGATTTGCCCAGGACCCAGTAGCCTGGTGTCATAAAAAGTTCAGAGGTTTGGGTGGCAAGCACAGCACTGGCCAGGTTACATCACAGCCTTGTTCTTGTCTAGGCAGCCTAGAGTCTGTGAATTAGACTGGTGGACAACATCTAAGCTCAAAAGTCCTACAATGACTAGGATCGTGTGTTTGTGTGTGTGTGTGTGTGTGTGTGTGTGTAGAGATCATCTCTTTTGGGAGATGAGATGAGCTAAGCCCAACTGGAAATACTGATTTTGGATTTGTGAAGGGCATATGAGGGAAGATTCCAGACTGGTGGGGCAGTATGACTCACAGAATCTTGGAACCTTAGCATGGAATGTAGACTGGAGAGAAATGGTCTGTTCTGAGAAGGGTAAGGAGACATCTCTCCCTGGGGTGGCCAGGGAAAAGAAGGGGCAGCCTTAAACCAGCTGGTGCTAGTTCCCCTAGGGCCTCAAGGGATCTTTGCCTGAGGAGTCAGCATTTGACTTTGAAAGCAGGAGGGGATTCCTAGGAGCTCCAGGGTAAGGATACAGAATGAAGTGCTCAAATAACTAACTACTTTGACAGTGTGGACCAAATGCAGCAAGGATATTGGGAGGCAGTGCTTTGAGGCAGTACTAGAATACTTGTGAAGACAAGAGACTTGTCCACTGGCAACTCCACTGGGTTATGCGATGGAGTTGAAAACAAAGCCAGAGGTGTTAAGGACTAAATTTGCTACTGATCTTTAGTTTAGTATGCTACTGGTCTACTGTAAGAGTTCTTTCGGAGAAATGCAGACATATTAGCCCAATGATTTTCTGATCTGTCTTTCACCCTTCAAATTTGAACCTCTTACTGTAGGTTGGGAAATTTGATTAAGAACTTTTTTTCTTTTCTCTCTCTCTTTCTTTTTTCTTTTCTTTTCTTTCTTTTTTTGGTATCAGTTACTTCATTCTTCTTATGCTAGATTCTAGTGAATACTGTGGGCTGCTTCAAAAACGAGACCCTCCTACA
Source organism: Psammomys obesus (assembly GCF_907164565.1). NCBI lineage: Eukaryota > Metazoa > Chordata > Mammalia > Rodentia > Muridae > Psammomys > Psammomys obesus. The sequence goes on from NW_026590486.1 coordinate 3,673,750, forward strand.
GCTAGGTAGGGTTTAAGGAAGGGAGAACAAGTTTGGGATCATCCATAAAGAGGGTTAGGTGAAGACAAACGATTTGAGTAAAACCAGGGCAGAGAATGGTCAGCGAACAGTCAGAGGAAGCAACCAAGGCCAACACATACTCCTAGGTAGGGAGAGAAAGGAGAAGCTAGCCTATCACAGGAAGAAGATAAAGTTCTCAAATCTGGACACAAAGTGCCCCAAAAGTTATTTCTCATTTGGTCCCCAGCCATGGCCTTTCAGACTACAAATATCCCCATTTCTCATCTATGTATCTGTAAAGAGAGCCACACAGAGTAGAAACTGTGGGCCTTTAATGGTATTGTGCTTCACAGCTCCTTCCAAACTCAACGCCAATCACCCACTATTCAATGAATGCAAACTCCTCTTTCTCATCAATGGAAAAGGATCCCTTTGCTCACATTCCCTCAGCTGCCTATCAGTTGCCTTCAGTACTCAGTTTCTTTCTATATCTCTAGATCAGAGCTGCCTTAGGGAATCTCAGTCCTGTCCACCGGGGGAAGGAACACAGATTACATTATAATCTTCTCTACTACAAAGAAGTTAAAACAAACAAACAAACAAACAAACAAACAAAAACAAACCACCTTATTTGGGGAGTAAAGATGATTATTTTAGAAAAACAAAATGTCTGGTTCACTAAAAAAAAAATGTGGGCTGAACAGTAAGGTAGGGTTTTGTAAAAAGACAGGAATATTGACTTCATAGAGAGTTCTTAGGCGCCAGTGTGATCTTCAAAATAAAATTTGAAAACTGGAAAACTAGTATACCAGGGATTACTCCAAGTGATCCCATCCTGGAGGAGATGCCTATTCCAGCTCTCCAGACACCATTTCCTGGTTCAGGAACAAGTCTGCCTGCTCTAGTCAGATCAGGCAAGCTAAGAGGAGGGGATGAGGTATCCTGACTTTCAATCCCACAGTTTACTTCTCTTCTCAGAGGCAACAAGCGTTTGCAAACTCTGAAACTAAACTGGACGCTGCAGAGAAACGAAAGTAAAGCTCTGTAAAGTTTCCAGCGCGGGCTCTTTTTGTTTCCCGCTATCCGCCCAATCTGAATCTGGGCGCTGAGTGAGGGCGGGGCAGAGGAGCCACCTCGGCGGAAACCACCCAGGCCGCCCGGGTGGCGGGAGGGGACTGCTAGGGGCAGGGTGCCGGGCCCGCCCGCGCTCTCCCGCCCGGTGGGTACTGCAAACCTCGAAGGCTGGACGGGCCGCGCGGGTTGGGCGGGGCGGACACGCTGACCACAGTCTTCGTGCGTCCCGCAGGAGGGGAGCCCGCTCTGCCGCGCCTGGGCGGCGGGCGATGATCACCTAGGAGGCTGGCGCGAGCGGCAGACGAGCCGGGCGCGGCAACACGCGGCCATGGAGCGGGAGCTCACGGCAGCCGACGAGTCCGCACCCCATGGGCGGCGGCGTCCGCGACGAAGGCGCTGGGAGGGCAGGACGCGCACGGTGCGCTCCAACCTGCTGCCGCCCCCGGGCACCGAGGACTCCGCCACCGGAGCCCCCAAGGGGGAGCGACTGCTGATGCGCGGCTGTACCCAGCACCTGGCCGACAACTGTCTAAAGACCACCAAGTACACGCTGCTGTCCTTCTTGCCCAAGAACCTCTTCGAGCAGTTCCACCGCCTGGCCAACGTCTACTTCGTTTTCATCGCCCTACTAAACTTTGTGCCAGCGGTGAACGCCTTCCAGCCGGGCCTGGCGCTGGCCCCTGTGCTCTTCATACTGGCAGTCACAGCTATCAAGGACCTGTGGGAGGACTATAGCCGCCACCGCTCGGACCACGAAATCAATCACTTGGACTGCCTTGTCTTCAGCAGGTGAGCCTCATTGGTCCCAAAAGGGTTGAGAGCCTCTGGGAAGTTGGTGTTGAGTGTGAACTTGCTTGAGGCCAGGGTGGCCCAAGGAGCAGAGCTGGCCAGGTGAAGTCATTCAGCCTCAAAGGCTCCTCAGCGCCCTAGATACAGGAGACCACACCGGTCCCCAGTCTCAGACTGGCACTTGACTTAACTTCTAAGCCAGAACAAATCCATGGTTGACATCTGGCAGCATGAGGGCAGCATCATCCACAACTGCCCCTACCTTATGTCTAGGATGTGATCACCTGAAGTCCTGGCCTCAGTCCTTGGCTGGCCACCATGACATTTAACACACAGGAATATACAGCCCAGTCTTAGATAATAGCTGTCTTGGGACAAAAAAGTTCTCGTCTGATCAGATGGAAGGTCGGGGCACAAACAACAGTACATCTATGTGATGGACTTGTGATCCAGCCTCATACTTGGTACCAATTTTTAGGTTCTTAGCGCCATCTCTCTGTCCCTATCCTTGATCCTCTCCCTCTTCCCCTTCCCCCCTCCTTTCCCTCTTTTATTTTCTCTTCCTCCTCCTCCATTTTTCCCCAATGGTTTTGAGGTAGGGTTGCTATGTAGCTGAGCATGTTATTGAACTGGTGGTGGTCTTCGTACCTCAGTCTCCCCAGTGGGAGATTACAGCCATGAACCTCCGCACTGCCCAGTTTTCTTCTTCTCTTTTCTTTTTTTTCTTTTCTTTTCTTTTCTTTCTTTTCTTTTCTTTTTTCTTTTCTCTCTTTCTTTCCTTCTTTCTTTCTTTCTTTCTTTTTTTCTTTTTTTCTATTGTTTTTCTCCTCCTCTCCTTTTTTTGTTTGAGAGAGTTTCTCTGTGTTGCCTTGGCTGTCTCAGGACTCACTGTAGACCAGGCTGGCCTCTAACTCAGAAATCTGCCTGCCTCTGCCTCCTGAGTGCTGGGATTAAAAGCATGGGCCACCACCACCATCCAGATCTGGCTAGTTTTCATAGTAAGAACTTGTTTCCAGTTGAAAAGAGGCCTTGAGGGGCTGAGATGTTTCCAGGTGTGCCACAGGGAGTTGTTACCTTTCAGTGTAAGTCTCCTACTCTCAGAACCCTAAGGCTGGGATGTGAGCCGGGGTTTCCTGTGCACCTTCTCCCTGTAGTCATTACATGGACATCCACACGGAGGTAGGTCATCTTGGAGCTCTCTGTCCAGTAGCTGTAACACCCTTTAACCCCCATCTAAAGCTCACTACATTGTTTTCCTTTGGCTTACTTTGTTGGGTGGGCATAGGTGCCTACTTGGATGACATTTTTCATGTGCAGCTTCTACCACGCCTGAAGCCACCCTAAGAAGCCCTTGCCTTTCAGTGGCAAATTGTGTCCCACACCTATGGGTGATGTTGAACTTGTCTCCTGGGATAGGTTAGAAGACCAGGAATCACTTTCTCCATATTTGAGTTTTGTTTTTTGTTTTTAATATAGGTTTATGCTTTGCTGCCTAGGCAGACTTGAATGTTTTCACTGCCTGAGCAGTGGTTAAGGTTCAGAGAGGTTAACTTTCAGCTACTGCAAAGTGGTACTATGGCTCATATTCAACAAGTTTCTCATATTCCTATGCTTTTGCTTACCAAACTTTCTGTAAGAACCACTGGGAAGATTTTTAGAGTATTAGATCTCCAGTGGGTTAGATTCAGCAGGTCTGGGAATAGGCCCAGGAATGCATATGAAATAGCAAAGAGGTGATTCTTATGTGATAGCCCACATTTGAGTAAGGCCCATTGCTTGTTCTGGAGAGGTGCTCATTGGCCAGTCACCAGACATGGTGATGTGGATGGAAAGAGCTATGGAATTTCCTGAGGCCTGTTCACCAGAAACCTTGGCCAGGGAGTGTGGAATCCTTTACACAAAAGCCCTCAGTGTCTCACACTCCAGGCAACTGTGTGTCTGTCCTCTGTACACATTGAGGTGGGGTTTTTAACAGGTCTCTGCATCTGTGTACATGTTCTTCCCACTTCCATCAAGCCTACTATTTGAGTAGCTTCCTTTTCAGAAATACTTAAGTTTTAGGAAATAGTTTATTTTCAGCTGACAAAGTCATTTGACCCTTGATAACATACCTATCTTGTGGAAGAGAAAACTGATATACTGGAAAACTATGTCCACCTAAGTTTAAGTTCCTAGTTGGTTCCTGAGGACCCAGTATAGCCTCCAGGGAGGCCTATGATGCACCTATTGCTCCCTTGCCTCTAAGTTAAATAGTTTCCCTTGGAATGACTAGCTCTTCCACCAGGAAAGGTTCCTGGGTAGTTAGTGGACTTGAGAGAGATAGTGGTTGTATATGGAGCCTTACCTCAGATATCTCACTTCCATCTCTGACCTTGTCATCATCCCAATGCAGAAGTTGCCAGTATTTTATCACTGGGGAAAGCAGTTTGCCTTATGCTCCACTTCTCTTCCTTGTTATAGGAAGACAGGTCAAATTCTTCCATTCCCTGAAGCCTGGGATTGATGTTATCAGGCCCTTGGGGTGAAGGGAAGAGGAAGTTGGGTTCCATCCAGGGCTGCTGTTAGGCCCCCGAACAAGGCTCTAGGCTAGGCTCATGGCCCTGCAATGCAGGTTGATTACCAGGGGATACCTTTTAGAAAAGACAGTTAAGGGTCTGGGGTGGCCATGTAAGGTCCAGAGGGATGAGACCAGAGACATGCAGTGAGGGTGGATGCTGCAGGTAAGGGATGGTGGAGATGGAGTGACACAAGCTGGCCATACCGGAGAAGAGTTCAGGAATGAATTTTAAGGCCTCTGGGGGTGAGGATGGACATGAACTTTGGTTCATGGGCCACTGCATTGGGTGAGCTCAGAAAGAGACCTGTGTTAGGTCAGTCTGGCTAGCACCTCTCTGAGCACAGCCATTCGTAGACTACTGTGAAATGTGGAGGTCTGTCCTGTCTTGTGCCTTTTCCATGTGCTTCAGATACAGTGCAAATTAGGCATTTATTCAATCAGAGCAGCTTTCTTTTCTTGTTTGAGATGGGTAATCTTAGCCAGGTGCCTAGGCTGGCCATGACTCCTGGGCTCAAGTAATCCATCTGCCTCAGTCACCAAGTAGGTGGGACTATAGCCAGTACTTTGTGCTCAAAGAACCCTTACCAAGGACCTTGTCCTTAAAGGTGGATTAATGACATGTCATTCTTTATATGACCTTTTGTGTGTCTGCTTTCTAGTCACAGGTCTCTTAAGCCCCTTGCTCTGAGGATCTTCTACAGTGCTTGGCAAGAGTGCAGCTTCCTAGGCAATGCACGTTAAGCAGCCATTCTCTATGTTCTGAACACATTTTATCCTCCAGTGGATTACAGACTCTGTTTGGGAAGATCCCCTGAGCCACATTTAGTGGGCTGGAGAAATATCTGTCTCTTGAAGAAGGATTGAGCGTCCTGAGCTAGATAGACCACCGTTAGAGTATGTCCTGGTAGGAGTCCAAAGTAAGGGTCCTAGCACTGTACAGCTCATAGCAATCTACAGCAGGAAGTGTACAACAGGGATTATGTGGGTACCAATAGCCATGCCTGCTTCAGTCCCTTATGGGAAGTGTGTAGTTATTTACATCAAAACCTTACACATCCTTCTGGGTACTTTAAATCAACTCTAGATGACCAAATATCTAATACATTGTAAATACTGTGTAAAGAGTTGTTGGTTTTTTTATTTTTTTATTGTTTAGGTAGCAAGGACAAGAAAGGGATACAGAGACATATTTTATTTTTAGTTCAAGGTTGGTTGAGTCCTTGGATGTGTTGACTTGCAGGTATGGAGGGCTGACTGCCACAATGAGCTGTGATAAACAGAAGGATCTCATTTTTACTGTTATCTGGAAGGTGCTCAGTGTTAGCTTATTAAACAAAGGCAGCTGTAGAGAGACCAAAGTCAGAATGAGAGAGGCTTTGTTTGACCCTACATAGGACAACACGTTTATTCACAGAGAGGGGTATCTTATCACCCATGTGTGGTATGACCAAAATGCCTCTAAGGGAAGATGGAAGGTGGCCTGTTATGGGGCAAAAAGTGACTTCTGTAGTCAGCAAGGGAAGTGTAGTCCTTCAGCAGGAAACCATCATTCCTAACTATGAGAGGATATTAAAAAATGCAGGACAGGGTGTTATAGCTGCTTTTTGATGAGGCTTAGTCTTTGTTAGAGTGGTTAGTTCAAGGTCCATTGAAGAGGGGCTCCTCTGGTCATTAGTTGGGGGAGAGTCTTACTTTGGTCGGCCATGATGGATACGTGCTTGCCATCCTACACGCCTCAAGAGATTTGGGAAATAGTTATTAGAGGGCTGTAAGTAGATGATTTGCTCACAGTGTAAAACTAGAGATTTCCTGAGAAGGCTGAGAGATAAAGGGGAATAGTGAACATAGAGTTGATTCAGGGTGACAGTGACTGGTCCCATTGCCAGGATTGTTGTACCAACATGAGCTAACAGAAGTAGCAGGGAGCTACAGAGCATCAAAGGAAGGGAACAAGATAAAAGAGAGGGCAGTGTAAAGAATTATATCTAGGCCAGGGTAAGAGGGATGAAGGTCTCTTTTAGCCAAGGTTTTTCCAAGAGTCTAAAAGGTCTTATTTTGTGGACATATCAGGAATATATTTGCTTACAATGTAAAACTGAGAGGTTTCCTGGGAAGGGTTGAGGGACAGGGAGAAACAGAGATGGTATAAAGTGGACATTGTAGGGTGGGTATAGGGTGAAGCTCAATAAGTAAAACATTTAAAAGGCAAGGTGAAAACACAGGTATGAGGATAATAAGGAGAAAAACATCATCAAGGGGAGGAACCAGAGTGGGAGGGGAACAGAGGAATTTTTTGTTTGGTTCCTGTTTCTTTAGGCTGTGTTTCAAACCAGTTAAAATTTGCTGGCCTGAAAGCAGCTTTGCTTGAGGAGGACATAGATCGCATCCTTAGCAATAGTCAGATCTAGTTCTTTTTAATCCTGGAGCACTGCAACAGACAAGGAGTTGAGCTGGTCCTGGAGGATGTTAAGTTGAACTGAGCCGGTGAGACAGAGAAGTTAATTGATGCAAAGAAGGCTCCATTTCAGCTCAGCTGTTTACATTCTGAGTCCCAAAATCAATGTCCAGAATGGCAAGAACAGGAATGAGTTGGATGGACCATGCTGCATTAGGCCACAAACTGCCTTTAGGTGTTTCAGGGCATCAGTCTCTTTGTACCTGCTTCTAGGTTAACAGAAGGGAGATAAAGTGGAACAGAAATTAAGAGGGAACTCCGAAGAGGATCCATCAAAGTGTTATTATAAAACTTAAAAGTTGACAGAGATATAGAACATAAGTCAGGATGTACAGCTTTGTGGGGAAATATTAAGAGGCAAAGTTAAGGAAAACTTAAATAAGATTAACATGAGTTAAAGTCAGTTGTACAATTGACCATGTACCAGAGTTCTGTAGAAGGATAAGGTAACCGTAATTCGCTGTTTGTTTACATCAGACTCCTGCATAAGGACCAAGAACCTAGAAGATTTATAAAAGAAGTCAAAGTCATCCAAGGAATGAATCCAATGAATGAATCTGAACACAAAGTGTCTAGGTGGTATTACTTGCTTTCACATATGATGGCCTTTGTATATTTGTTTTAAATATTATCAAATATTAACAATATCAGCTATTATTTAATGAACGAAATAGACTCAATTTGATATGCTAATTTTTTAAAAATTTGGAACTGTCACCTTAAATGACCATATCTATTATTTAAAAACATGACAATACATATTTTGTTAACATCAAATTGTTATACCCAAGGTTATATAGTAAGTATATTTTATATGTCAAGCTTTGTAAAGAGACAGTTTAATTCTTAGTTGATTTCCCAAAAAGAAATGATTTTCAATTTCCATTTAAAAAATATACTCCCAGACATAGTGACTACCTTGTATTTTTTCTCAACAGTTTCTAGAACATTCTAGAAGAGTGGTTTTTAACCTTCCTAATGGTGCAACCCTTTAACACACCTCATGTTATGGAGACCCCATACAATTATTTTGGTGCTGTTTAATACCTGTAGTTTTGTTACTCTTATGAATTGTAATGTAAGTATCTGATATGTGACCCCTGTGAAAGGGTCATTTGGCCCCCAAAGTGGTTCTCAATCTAAGATTGGGAACCACTGCTCTAGAACTACCCAAGTCAGTGACTGCCATGTCAAGTGTAAATGATTTATTCTACAAAGTTTTCTAAATTAACCTACTAAAAAAAAAAACAAAAAACAAAAAAAAACAAACAAAAAACTTTTAAAAGTCTACTTTTCCATTCCATACACTCAACCAACAGATGAAAAAATGAAAGCAAGCAGTTCTATCTGTAACAAATAATTTACATTATAGATTGAATTAACAAAGAAGGCTAAAGCCACCTCTTTACTCCTTTTGCCCATGGGCAAATCTTTAGGCCACTATGTACCAACAGCAGTAACCTTATTCTATTTAAAAATAGATTACTTGTTTAGAGGCATAATTTGTAAAGCAAAATAAAATGAAGTAAACTTTAAACAAGTACTAGGTTTGGAAGTTTCTTAGACAACATCCGTAAGCATCACTGCCAAAGTCTTTGTACTCCTTGAATCATTTGTTACTCGGCAGATGAAACCAACTGTCAAAGATATGGTGTGGATGTTCTGAACAACTTTCCAATGCTGTGAATTTGATAACTGAGTATCTGGCACACTCCTTTAATGAGGGAACATGAACTGTTAGGGTATAGTTCTTGAAAGTAGCTTTTGCTAAAAGGAAGAATTGAATGCCAGGGCAAAGGGCATGAGAAATTGACCTATTATGCAGGTCTCATACGAGTGAGGTGGTAGGCTTAGGTACAAGGTTCCTATTCACAGCCTCCCATTATGTCAGTTTGGGAAACATTGATGGCAGAGCAATTGCTATTTGCCTCTCTGTTGTTTGGGACACTTAAGATGTGGGTATAGACTCTGAGATCCTCCACTGGGCAAGAGAATCCATCCTTCCTGTCATGTTAGACACAGGGAGTGACTCATCTTTAGATAAAGAGATTTTGTTTTGTTTTCCTGGTTTGGTGTACAAGGCCATAGCTAGTCAGACCTATACAGCCAGAGATGGCCAGGTCTATGCACCTGAAGCAGCAGACTTCTGACAGCTCTTATTCCTATGCATCCTTGTCCTATAATGAAGCTATCATGCAATGTACTTTGTTGGGAACTGCCTGAGCTCGGGAGTTTCTTGCCATGCAAGTGTTTTGTAAATTTCACTCATTATACTCAAGCATGTGATCCTTTATAACCAATTTTTAAAATATTTTGAATATTATTTTACATTAAACAAACTAAGTTTACTTTAAACTTGTTTTGATTAACTTGTTTTGGGCTTTACAGCATATACAGAACACTCTTTTATGGGAGGTAACAGAAGACTGTATGATGGGAATAAAAATTGCTCTCTCTTGTCTCTTCAAGCTTGTCTATACTCTCAGAGTTAAGAATGATAGTTTCTTGCTGAAGGACTATACTTGCCAGTGTTCCCTCTGGACTGCAGAAGTCATTTCTGTCCCATAGAAGGGACCGCCTTATCTTGAAGACATTTTGGCCATCTGCACATGTGGGTGATAAAATACCATGAATAAACATGGTCCTATCGAAGGTCCAACCAAACCTCCCTTTCTTTCCTACTTCTATCTCTCTGTAGCTGCCTTTTAAAATCAGTCTAACACTCTGGAAACAGAATTCTCATCCCTTCAGCTGTAAGCAGCTAATCTGAGGCAGCAGTGCCCGAAATATAGTGTGTTGTAGATGAGTGCCACTGTGCATGGAACCCTGGTGCTTGAGCCTCACCCCTTCCTCATATGCTACTTATCACTTCCCACATCCTAGCTGAGCTAGTTATCTTTTTTCTTTTCTTTTCTTTTCTTTTCTTTTCTTTTCTTTTCTTTTCTT
>NW_026590486.1:3683580-3741772 GCF_907164565.1 Psammomys obesus
TTTTCTTTTCTTTTCTTTTCTTTTCTTTTCTTTTCTTTTCTTTTCTTTTCTTTTCTTTTCTTTTCTCTTCTCTTCTCTTCTCTTCTCTTCTTTTCTTTTCTTTCTTTCTTTTTGTTACAGAGATTAAACATTCACACACTCAGTGTAGAACATTGCTTTGTTCTACAACTGTGATGACATGACATATCTGTCCATCTGTCTGTTTGTCCTTCTGTCTGCCTGCCTCTCTGTCATTTATTTATCTATAGGAATTTCCCTGTTCCATTTCCTTTACTCTATTGCTCCAGTGAGCCAGGGTTACTTAGAACCCGTGCTCCCTGATCTTCTTGGTTTGTTATTTCAGGAGAGCTGAGAATGTGATACTCTCCTAACCAAAGCCTCAGTTGTTTTTCTTTCCTTCCAGGGTGCCATGCCCTGTATCTTGCCTTCCTGCTTCTCTTCTCCTTTTATGTCCCTTTTCTGGTGAGCTTGCCTCTTTCTCCCCAGAGCTTTGATTCCATGGATCATGGCTCCTCCCCCTTTCTGAATTTTCTTTTTAAAAATGAGACAGTAGTGTGTAGTTTTGAGGGCATGAGGTAGAACTGGGATTGTATTCTTTTGATTGGGAAGAAGTAGCTTTGTCCTAATGGGCCCTTGGAAAACCCAGATTCTTTCACCTTTCATATGGTAATTGAACGCCTAAGGAGGGGCAAAGCTGTTTACAATACTAGTGTTACCCAAGGAAGTAGTGTTACTCTGTGGTCTTTGAAGCTACTGTAATGTGGCCGAAGTTGTTTTATCAGTGTTCCCACCTGCCCATCTCAGTTTTCTGTGAGGCTCTCCCTGTGTAGTGCAAGCTGTTCTTCTATCTCAGGTGTGTGGCACCATTCACTTATTCTGAAACAACTCTCAGTCATAATGGCATTTCATTTGTAAAAGCGTTTTAAAAGAGCCTGACAGTTGTAATAAATGAAACTACAAATATCATTATCAGTCTTAAAATTGTTATTTAAATTATTAAGTAGCCTAGTCTGTGTTTGAATATTCACAGGTCTTAAGTGGATTCATTTTTCAACTTGTATTGTTTGAATCTGATCAACATGAAGTCAATTGATTGCAATTATCTGGTGAATTTTTACGTCTCTCTCAATATGTAGTTTTCCCTTATAACCCCTCCCCATGCTCATTTCTGTTCATTTGGCCTCAGAATTTATTTTCAGCAATTAGGCTATTTTTGGTGTAGGGCCTGTGGCCCACACACTACTGAGGACACCTGTAGGGTTTTTTATTGTTGCTGCTGTTGTTGTTTTTTAGCATGTTTCTACCTTAACATCTATGAAGTGACAAGGTTGTTCTTCCTTAAAGCTCCATCAGTCTCGGGTTTAAATTTGCTTTGGCCACAACTATGTTCATAGGTGTCTGCATTTCATGTAGACTCAAATGCTGGTCTCTTGTTGCTGTCTGACTGGACAACACCTGGGACCTTCACTGCACCTCCTGAGTTGCTGGAGGGTGGAAATGGCTCTTACAGTGTGTCCTACTTTGTACAGTTAAAAAAGCAAACAAAACAAAACAAAAACCCCCAAACAACAAAAAATCAGAAGTACTTGACATTGTGTCTCCATTGTTTTCCAACAAGAAACAATTAGCTTGCTAAAGTTTATTAATTTTATTTTGAAATAATTTTTGACTCAGGCAAGTTATAAAAATAGTGCAGAATTCTCATATGCAGTTCATTAACCTGCTTCCCAGTGTTCCTGTATGATGTTGAGTATTGAACCCAGGGCTTACTCTATCACTGAGCTTCTTTCTCAGACCCCTTTGTATACTTTGAGCTAATGTTAACCTTTCCCCATTTCTTCAGCTTTACTACAAAGGTACAAAATACAAATCTATGAGTTTGAATTTTCTCCTTGGTGTTGGACATTCCATTAGAGAGCTCTACTTCCAGCTTCAAAAGTATTAGTTAAGCTACAATGCTTTTGTTGTTTGTTTATTTGTTGTTTTTTTTTATCTCAAAACTGTTCTTCTATGGATGCATTAAGGAGTTTGGGTCATAAATTTGCATACATCCTCTGTTGTAACACTTGGTTAACTTGTGCTATTGTAGTGCTTGTTTTACTGGACTCCTTGTACTTTTCTACATCACAGCACTACACATGGAGTCAGTCTTACTTCTTCCTTTTCAGACTTTTGCCTTATATTTTTCTTGTTTTATCTGCATGGCCTAAAGTCCAGGATAATGTATAAGAAATGGCGGGAATCAGCTTCTTCTTGTCTTATTTCTGATTCTCAGGGAAATACTGTATTTCACCAATGTGTGTGTGTCTTTGGCTAGGCAACAGGATTGGTCTTGCCTGTGTTAGGCAGGTGCTGTACCACTGAGTTAGAACTCTAGCTGTGGGTTTTATACATGCTATAAAAAGTATAAATATAAATATTTGCATATAAATATATATAAATACATACACATACGCAAGTAGGTGGTGGGTATTGTATTTTTAGGTATCTGTTGAGAAGATCATGTAGTCTTGTCATGTATTCAATATTATTTTAGGTCAAAGTGCAAAAATATTCTTAGCATATAAATGACCATCTATATTAATGTACTATCATTCCTCAAATGCACGAAGTATATAAGAAACAATTAGACAGTCCAATCCACTGCCCATTTGTATTAAGAATCTTTTATTTCAGCTGGGCATGGTGTCACACAACTTTAATCCCAGCACTCAGGAGGCAGAGGCAGCTGGATCTCTGTGAGTTCAAGGCCAATCTGGTCTACAGAGCAAGTTCCAAGACAACCAAGACTACACAGAAAATCCCTATTTCGAAAAACCAAAACAAAAAATTGTTTCATGAAGTCCATGATGAAAGAACCCTGTCTTTTTGCACAGCATTCTTGTATTGGTTCATGTCTTGCACTTCTGAAAGATTGGTGGGCTGTCTAGCTGAGGGTTCATCTAAAACTTCAAGCTGACTGTGCTTGTCCAGTGTGTGCTGCCTGGTGTGAGCCCTGGTGTGAGCCCTGGTGTGAGGATTTATACTTTTGCAGACTTTCCCAAACATTTTTTTTTTTTTATAAATCCACAAGGATAAAGCTCTAATGTCTTAGTCTTCAGCTTGACACACCAGGAAAAAAGCCAGCCTGAGCCATCAATTACCAAAACATTTGATGTTCTTGCTTACAGGACTGGGTGCAGCAGCCTCCCCTTTTGGCTACCCATCTCAAACCCCAGGCCAGATAGACACACTGAAGTCTCCAGGATAGGTCTTTGCTGCTTCTGGGGCCTCTGCCCCAGCACTGCTTCTCTGCCTGGTGGCTTCTCTAACCTGACAGCCTAGGGAGATGCCTCCTTCTGCAGCACTTGGCCTTTTCTTCATTGGGGAATTTTAAAACTATTTCAGTCTCTTCTCATACCATTTAGATTTTGTGCTTCTTGAGTTACTTGAGATGCTTCACATCTGTCTAGAGGTTTGTTTATTGCACCCAACTTATTTGTTTGCATAGAGATGTTCATAGTATTTCTTTATAATTCTAGTCATTTGATAATGATATATCTTCTCACTGAATTTAATAGTTTGAGTTTCTTAAAACTATTTTTTAGTTAGAATGCAAAATAGTGTTTTTATTGTGACATTTTAATCACATATATGATTATGCTTTGCTTATATATGTTTTTTTGCTTTGTTTTGTTGTTTTTTTTTGTTTTTTTTGAGAGAGAGAGAGAGAGTTTGTCTGTAGCCCTGGCTCTCCTGGAACTCACTCTGTAGATAAGGTTATCTTTGAATTTAGAGATCTGCCTTTTGAGTGCTGGGATTAAAGGCAGTCCTGCTATACTTTGTTATTTTTTGTTCCTGTCTCATGTCCTCTCACCCTTCCTTTTTCTGGTCTCTCTCCTCTCCCTAAATAGTCCCTGCTTTCATGCCATATATATTCCACAGACTTCTCGTTCTCTCATCACCTTCTTTTGAGTATCTATCCTTGCCAATGTTCTAATTTCATTCTCCTTTACAGCTAAATAATACACATTACATTTTCTTTATCCATTCATCTATTGGTGAATATCCAGGCTCCCATATTTTAGTTTTGTGACTAGAACAACAATAAACATGGGTGTGCAGGTATCTGTGTGCTGACTTGGGATCCTTTGGATATATCCCTAAGAGTGGGAAGCTGGACAGGAGCTCTATTTTCACACTTTGTGAGATCTGCATGTTGCTGTCCATAGTAGCTTCATTAGTTAACACTTCCAAGTAGTATATAAAGTTTCTTTTATCCCACATGCTGACCCAGCATTTGACATCGTTCCTTTTGTTGATGACAGCCATTCTGACCATGGTGAGGTGAACTCCCAAAGCAACTTTAATTTGTATTTCCATGATTCTTAAACTCATAGGGTACTTTTCAAATATTTATTGAGCATTTTTATTTGTTTCTCTGAGATATGGCTATTCAGTTCATTATTCCTTCTTAGACTGGAAGATTTAGAGGAGGAGGGTATATTAGTACTTAATTTTTTGAATTCTTTAAAGGTTCTTAATATGTATTGCTTACTTTTCTGTTGCTGTGATTAAAACACCATGACTAAAAGCAACTTAAGAAAATATTGATTTTGGCTTATGGTTCCAGAGCAACAAGAGACCATCGTGGCAGGGTAGAGGCATGGCAGCAAGCAGCAGGCATGAACAGAAAGCTGGGAAAGAACATCTTTAACTGGAAGAATGAAGCCAAGGTAGCAAACTAGGAGTAGGGTGAGACTATAAACTCAAAGCCTACCTCCTGCGACATAGTTTCTCCCAGCAAACTCATACTCCTCAACAAGCAAGACAAAGCCACGTTTCATTTTGTGTTTTGGTTAATGAGGCTACAAGCATAAAATTTACTTAACTCAAATCCATCGCCAGTTCTCTCCCTCCAACTCCTTCCCTCTTTTTTACCACTACTTCCACAGCCTCTACTTGCTACTAACAGTATGTACACAAGTGTAGTAGCATCAGTAGCCTCTATAGGGGACATATTCCTGAGGAAGACTGACTCTGCCACTCCCAACAGCTCATCCTGTAAGGGTGCAACTCTTTGTCTCTACCTCTTTCCATGCTGGGATTTTATAGGGCTTAATCTTGTGTGTGCTACCACCACCATTGTCAATTAGTATGTGCAACTGCCCTGTTGTGGTTGGAAAACACTGTTTCCGTGTAGTCATCTACTGCCTTTGGCACTTCCAATCATTCAACCCCTTCAGTGAGATGATTACTGAGCCTTGAGAGGAGGTTTGTGTGATACACATGTCTCATTCCTACTGAGCACTCCGCAATCTCTTATTCTCTGCATGTTGATGAGTTCTGGGCCTCTGTGTGAATCACCATTTACTGCGAAAAGAAGGTTCTGTGATGAAGGTTGAGAGATGCATTAATCTATTGCTGTAATAAGTCGTTAGGAGTCTGTTTAACAGGATGTCTGTTTAGTAGAGTAATAGCAGTAGCTTCTCTTTTAAGGTCTGTGACATTCCTTCCTGTGAAAGGCAAGAGATGCGGGGGAGCTGGCCTGAAGCAAGAGTGAGGTCAAAGAATGCCCAAACCCAAAAATTTCATCTTGAGACTGGCAGGAGTAGGACCATTCTGGGCCTGCATGTCCTGGCGCAGGTAGCCTTATGGCCCCCACCTCTGGCACCCTTGAGGTGGTCACAGCCTGGCAGCCAGATTACATGTTAAACTTTCTCCTTATAAGGTCATGTCCATCAAACACCTGGAATTCCTCCTCATGCAAATAAGATATTCTCAGCACATTGGCCCCAGCCAAAGATGTACAGTCTCTACCTACTCCCCAAAAGTTTAAATAACTTTTGTTTCCCCCAGTTGAACGAGCCGTCTCACTGAAGCTGTCTTCTGAGAAGGCTACTTCTCAATCACTCACCTGCGTTGTATCTACCCTCCCTGGCTAAGCTTTGATTCCTCCAGTCCAGCTCAGTGTGCAACAAGATTAGATACCCTGAGGGGGAACCAGACACAGGGTGCCACCTGGCTTCAGATTCTTGGACCTATTTGTAGTAGTCAGTATAAGTTCCACCTTGTGGAGTGGGCCTTAAATCCAATCATAAAGTTGTTGGTCATTCCCATAATATTCATGCAATTGTACTAGATGGCATGTTTTGCCAGGCTGGTCATTATTACAGCTTGCAGCTATGTAAGTAAGCATAATACCTTCCAGCATTATGAAAGCTGGCCAGTAGGCATGAAGCTTCCAGTTCAGTACCAGCCTGATTTCTCCACATTCTCTAGCTTGAATGTACAGTATTTTCCACAGCTGGGTTTTACCATCAAATTCTGCAGGTAAATCAGAGCAATGGCAATAGTATCTTTTGGATCCACAGACCAAAAACTCCAAAAGCACTAACCAATTCCTGACATTTGGCTATTTATTTGCTAGTAGCCCATGTATGGTGTCTGAGAGAGTCACCCCTACACCCCAGGTAACTTCACTTAAACCCTTTTTACATGTGTGTGTGTGTGTGTGTATCTAAATATATATTAATACCAGGTTTCCATTTTGGCTTTTCAAAAGACTTCAGTGTTAGTTATCTGGGCCTAGCCTTCCTCCATCCTACCCTCCCATCCTTCATCCTTCTTACCCCTTCTTACTTTATTATTCCAGCTTCATGCCAGCTGCCTTCTATTAACCATCTCTTAAAAGGTGCCTACCTACTGTCTCTTGCTGATTTCCCAGTTTTTTTGGGTACTCCTAATTTAAAGACATCTATCCAAAGCTAGCATCCATATATGAGAGAGGACATACCATCTTAGTTTTTCTGGGTCAGGGTTAGCTCACTCAGAATCATTTCTAGCCCCATATAATCATTTTTGAATTTCATAACACCATTTTTCTTAACAGCTAAATACTATTAAATTAAGTATATGTACCACATGTTCATTATCCATTTATCAGTTGATAGATATCTAAACTGCTTCCATTCCGTGGCTATTGTGAATAGAGGAGCAAAGAACATGGATGAAGAGAATAGTAAGATATAGAATCTTTAGTCAGATAGTTGAATCACGTGGTAGAGTACTTCCAGCTTTCAGAAAACTCCACCCTAATCTCTGTAGTTTCTGGAGTAGTTGGCACTCCTACCACCAATGCCTGCTCCAGTGTGCAGTCAGCCATTTTTCTAGGGACACTTATTATTACGAATTTAAGACTTAGTATAGATAATTATTGTGAGTTAAAGACCTACCTACCTACCTACCTACCTATCATCTATCTATGTTCAAAGTTAAACCCAGGGCTTTGTATTCTGCTACGGAGCTGTATGTCTTCGCTGATATATATATAAAAATATATATATTTTAAAATTTATTTTGATTTCATGTGCACTGGTGTCTTGCCTGCATGTATGTATGTGTGAAAGTGTGAGTTACTGACAGTTTTGAGCTTCCATGTGGGTGCTGGGAATTGAACCCAGGACCTCTGGAAGAGCAGCCAGTACTATTACCCTCTGAGCCATCTCTCCAGCTCTCTGTAGGTATTTTTGTAACTGACATTCTTTAGTCAATAGGATACATTTGACTATAGTTTAGAGTCCTTTTGATATAACCTTCGATCATTTCCTTTGGTCCTTATTTCAGGCTCATCTTACATATTTCATGGGTAGATTCATAGATGGCCTTCTTATTTCTAATGCAATTCTTTCATAGCTCAAATTCCCAAGCCTAGCTTGATCCCATCATTCATTATGGTGGGATTCATCATTCATCATACCCACGCCTTTGCACATTCTTTTTTTCCTTTGGAGAGTGGTCAGGTGGTCTTAGCTGTACAGTACCGAGTAACAACACTGTCAGGTGTGTGACCAGTATTTAGTTATCGTAGTGACTTCCATAGTTCCTGGGACGTGATGCTCATGAGCCGCAGCTGCTGAATGTGATATTCTTGTTTTGCATGGTACAGCTTGAAGATCATTCAGGCAGGTATGGAAAGCATTTTTGGAAGAACATTCTGGAGGCAAAGCTTCGCACACATCTGGATTCCTTGGTGGGGGGAGATTGACATGGTGGGACCTGCAGGCTCTTGCCCTTCACATTTTGGTGGCCTGCTTTTTCTTGCTGGGTTCCTGGAACAGGGGAGCCCAGAAGGCTTATTTGTTCAAGACCTCCTCGCTATATATAGTAGAGTGAAATAACTTACAGGAAAAAATGCAGATGCTATTTTGATTTCTACATTTTTAGAACACTTAGCCTTCTATGTTCTCTTGTTTTGCATTTTGCTTGTATACATTTCCCCATACAAATCCTCTGGCCATTTTTTCATTGGAGATACTATATTTTGGAATACTTTGCAGGTTAATTTGGCTTTACTTGGTAATATAGGAATTATTTTACTTTAAATTAGACAGCAATGATTAAAATTTCTATGAGGCAGAACCCTTGTCAGCAGGTTGGTTTTGGACAACTGCTGCTTTTTACAGCCACTATCCTCATTTAAACCTGAAGAGTGATACTGTCTGACCATAGTGCAGATAGAAGCCCCTCCATGTGCTGTGAGCAAAAAAAGCTTGAACACGGAAAGCGTAGAGATCATCTGACAGGTGGGTGCATGTATGAAGAGCTCACTGCAGCTCTTTATAGCCTTACCGCAATTTCCTTTTTTACCAAGACATTTACGTCACAGTGTGACCAGCCAATCTTCAACGTGATCTAGATGTTCTTCTACTTAAGACAAAGCAATCAGTAGTTTATGTATCTTTGTCATGAGTACAGTAAAGAGTGTGGACAGCACATAATTCCAGTCCTTGGGGACTGCACACAATTGCAGGATGATCATTGGGATCGCACATAAAATATTTTTGAAAAATAAAACAAAAGTAAGGCATTATTTAAAGTAACAATTTAACAGTGCCATGTATATGATAACTTAGTTTGTAAATATACCTTGTCTTTTTCCTTTTCTTTTCTTTTTTTGTTGTTGTTATTGTTCTTTGAGACAGGGTATATCTCACTTATGTAGCCCTGGAAGACATGGAACTTACTATGTAGTCCCAGCTGGTCTAGAACGCGTAGTAATCTACCAGCCTCAGCCTAATTGCTTTTGATTTTAAAACATAAAGTGATTTTAACTCACTGACCCACTTAATAGTGCCTTTGAAATGGTCTTATTAAACTTTAAAAAATGTATTTGTGTGTGTGTGTGTAGGTCAGAGGACAGCTTGGCTGTTGGTTTTCTCCTATCTCTTTCTAACATGTGAAATCTGGCATTGAATTCATGATGCCAGGCTCAGTAGCTGTTACCTTCATCAGCTGAGCCTTCTTTAGCTCTGAAAAAAATTTATATCTTTTGCCTATGAACAATTATAAAAATCAAAACTCAAAAGTAAGTTTACAGTTTCTTGAAGGACTATGATTCAGAACCAGTTTAGCAATGAGGGCGCTTCCTTGAACAGTTGCTGTGGGAAGCCACATGTAAGGAATGGGTACTCTGGGGACCGGAGGACTTTTCCATAGTAAGGAGATGCCAGAAGCTCAGAGACTGGCCTTATTTGTACTTCATCATCAGGCTTGAAGCATGTGTGAACTGTAGGACTTTCCTAGAAAGTCCTTAGGGTATGAACAACTTTGGAAGGGTGGGCTGAATGACCAAGCCCTACAGTGGAAACTCCCTAGCCTGATTTTCTTCCCTAACCAGTATTCCTCAGGGAGAAATTAAAGCCTGCAATAGAATTCAGCACCAGAGAAGTTAATGAAATGGCAGGAATCCTAAAGTGTCATATTTGAATACAGTCATTTGTGAGGCTTTACACAGAACGCTTTTTTTCTGTTTTGTTTTGTCTTGTTTTGTCTTTACTTGAGACAAGGTCTCAGTACATACACATGGCAATTCTGGAAGTCTCAGGGCTTTTGTTCTTACTATGCTGTGCTAGCTGGCCTCTTAATTCTTTTTTCTTCATCCCTGAGAGCTGTGATTACAGATGTATGTGATTAGGTCCAGCTATTACTATTTGTTTAATTGTTTGTTTGTTTTTCTCCTTGCTGTGCAGGGGACAACCTCAGGCCCTGGTACATATCATGCAAGTGCTCTAACAGCTGGGCTACATGTCCGCCCTGTTTCTACTACTGTGAGGCATTTTGTGTTTGTGCTTATGATTGTCAAGAACAGCCACATTTAGGAGTTACATTTTGGTTCCTGGTAAGAGCCTTTGTCATTATGACCTGAGGGACCTTGGTGATGGAGAAGTGAGCTTGATAATTGTATCCCAGCTCTACTTCCACATGTCTCCCCTGACTGCACACATTAGACAGTCTGGCCAGCTAGCCAAAAGAGCCGCAGTGACTCAGGAGGGAGGAGGATAGGGCCTCTGGTTGGCTTCAACCCACACACCAGCACTTGCTTGCAGTCTGGTTCTCCAGACATCTAAGTACATGGGTGATCAGCTTGGAGACTTCTGACTATTGCCAAGCCAGAGGGTGTGGCCACATCCTTTTCTGGGCTTTTCTCTGCAAGTCTCAGAGATTGCACCAGACACTGCCTAGGGTCTTTTCCTGTTTTCTTTTTTTTTTTTTTTTTTTGTTTGTTTGTTTGTTTGTTTTTTAATCAGTGTTACTTCAGTGACAGAATCCCAGACTTACACCTCAGTCATTTCTAACACACAGTGGCTCAGAAAATCTGCTGACTCAGGGAACTCAGAACAGCTTGAGAGAGACAGCAGGAAGAGAGTGGGCTACCTAGAGAGGCAGCTGCTACCAGGTGTTACCCTGAGATGTACTCTGAGCACACTTGTTATTTTACACAAAAGGGAACTTTTCTCCGAATGTCTTATGTAGATAATACACAGAGGAAACAGTTCAGGATGTAGATTTGCGCAAGGGTCTTTTAGTAATAGCTCCCAAAATGAGGCAACAAAAGTAAAAATGGACAAATAGGGCTGTGTGAAATGCCAAAGCTTTCACACAGCAAAAGACAGTTAAAAGATTGAGGAGATGATACACAGCATGGGAGAAAACCATTACATAACTGTTCTCCACTGAGCAGTCTTTAAAACAGATTGTATATGTGGCATTTATTTAGTAAAAAATAGTGCTTTTATTAAACTACATGATTTTATTGCATGTATCTTGCCCCTCATATCTGTTTTGTAGAAAAGTAATAAGATTTTGCATCATAATGGTTATTGCTGTCATTATTTTATTTACTCCTTTCTCTATGACAGGTGTGAGGTTTTTCTTGGCTTCTGTTTCTCATTATTACTCTCACTGAACAACTTTTATTTATAGTTTGTTGTATCAGGGGCATATATGGGGATTGAATTCAGGGTCCCAAATATGTGTTAGGCAAACACTCTGCCCAGCCCTATAATCTATCTCTTTCCCTTCTTTCCTTTTCCCTCCCTTCATCCCTCTGTCCTTTCCTCCCTCCTTCTTTCTCTCTTCTTCTTCTTTCTCTCTTCCTTGCTTTTCTCTTCCCTTCTCAATCATTGCTTTTTGCATAGAAAATTCTGATTCATAGTTGGCATCTGATGACTTTGGTTTGTAGTTGGTGTGTATGTGCTAAGGCTCAGCAGGTTCCTCCTATATAGTATGTCTGTAGTTAGTGGTATGTCCTCAGTGCCAACATGTATGCCCTTTACAGTCTGCAGCTGGAGGCATGTGTTCAGGGCCAGCAAGCTGTCCTTGTATAGGCTATAGTTGGTGGTGGATCCTGGTCTCCCCTGTACAGCTGGGTGATTCCTTACACAGGAGGAGAGAGCTCAGGCTGTATTTGCACTCACCACTTCCACTGTCAACCTCCCTGTTTTCAATGTTCCCTTTTCAGTTTCTTTTTTTGCTGTTTCTCAGTGGAGTGTCTGGTATAGCATGGTAGCAAATGCTTCCCAATACACTGAGGGACTTGCAGAAGGCACTCTGAGTGGAGGCACATGTCTGTAGTAGTACCCACCTCTATTTCTAAGTCTTGCCTGCAGTGACATCTTAGGTCAACTCCATTGTACCAGTTCTGCATTAGCCATGTCTTTTCATTTTGCCGCTGATGTGACGCCTGGCCTTGATAGGGACTGCTCCTCACAGGGTTCACTAGTTTCTAGAGAGCAATTAGCTCTTTTGAAAACATGCTTTAGGAACGCAGACATCTCTGGCCACCTTCATCAGGCTGTCATAACCCCAGGTAAGGCACTACAAAATTAGATATGGGCCACCTGCCTGAAACCTGCTGACACAGAGGCCAACCCTAAACCCATTTGCTCTGCCTCATGTCTGTTTACAGGGACGTGACAACAGTTCCTCCCCTTCTTTTAAAAAAATTATTAATTATTTATTACAATTTATTCACTTTGTATCCCAGCTGTGGCACCCTCCCTCCTTTCTTCCCAATCCCTCCCACTCTCCCTCTTCTCCTATGCACTTCTCCTAGTCCACTGACCCTAGACTATCAGGTCTCATCAGGACTGGCTTCATTGTCTTTTTCTCTGGCCTGGCAAGGCTACACCTTCCCCGACCCCCACCAAGGGGGATAAGAGCCTGCCACTGAATTCCTGCCAGAGACAGCCCCTCCTCCACTTACTAGGGAACCCACTTGGGAACTAAGTCTATGAGCCACATCTGAGCAGGGGTTTTAGGTCCTTTCCATGCATGGTCCTTGGTTGAGGTATCATTTTCTGCATGGTACCTGGGGCCCAGTTTTTGTTTGTTTGTTTGTTTTGTTTTTTGGCTCTGTTGGTCTCCCTTTGGAGCTCCTGTATCCTTCCAGGTCTTTCTGTCTCCTTCTTTCATAAAATTTCCTACACTCTGCCCAAAGTTTGGCTATGAGTCTCAGCCTCTGCTTTGATACCTCGATCAGTAGAGTCTTTCAGAGGCCCTCTGTGGTAGGCTTCTCCTGTTCATTGTCTTCTGCTTCCGATGTTCTTCCCCTTCCAGACCTCCGTGGCGTGGGGTAGTGGGCCTCCTCCTCTAGAGGATCGCGCTGAGTTAAAAATCGTCTAACCACATGGTTTGCTTGTTTAATTATTTATTCACTTACTTGCAGCACTGGAAATCAAATCCAGAGGCGCTCTCAGATTAGGCAAGTGCTTTACCACTGGATTGTACTGAGAGCCCCACTTATCTTCTCAGTGGCCATTGCCTACTGTTCTTTGGATTCACCACATTTGAAAAGTAAAAGAACGTATGTATTAAAATGATTCTGTGCTGGAGAGATGGCTCAACAAATAAAAGTATTTGCCCAATAAGCATGAGGACTAGAGCTCAAATCCTCAAAACAAATCTAAAAGACAGATACCTGTAATCCTAGGCTGTAGGGCTGTAGGATGTAGACAGGAAGTCTCAGGAGCAAGTTGGCTAGTTGCTGAAACAGCCCTAAATGAAGTGAGGACCTCGGCTTCCATGTATAAGGAAGAAGCCAATTGAGATCTCAACCTTGTTCCTCTATGTACCCAATTATATATGCATGTATACATGCAAATATACAAAAACAAAGTAAAACAACAACCAAAAAAGTTTTTTTCTGGAGTTGCTTTCTCTTGGCTCTTTTTATTTTTCTTTAAAAGTTTTATGTGTGTGTATGTGTTTGTGTGTGTGTACACTAAGCTGTGGTGCATGCGTGGAGGTCAGTGGAGGAAGAGCCTTCCCTAGGTTAGACAGCCAAGCTGTATATTCAGGTCTGAGGAAAAAGTGCTCACACTAGGGGAGGGTCTTCCTCCTCAATAAATCCTTGCAGGAGATGCCCTCTGCGGTTCTCCTGTCCAGAGACCTGTCTAGCAAAATTGATAGCCAAGATTAAGCATCACACCCTCTCATCCTATAACATATAATGTGCACACACATGACTCCTCACTGTTACCGAGTGTCTGAGCCCTTTGAGCATGGTCTTTATTGTGCTTTCCTTTAACAATTAAAATTCGCTACAGGAAATAAATAGATATAGAATTTACCATTTTGTTAATTTTGGTGGAAGGAAGTATATTCACCTTGCTGTGTGACCATCATCAAAATCCATCCCCCAAATCTTTTCCAGCTGAAATCCTGTACCCATTAAACACTGGCAGCTCATTTATATCTCCCCTGGCCCATACTTTATGGTCTCTGTGGATATTGAAATACTTCATGTCGGTTAAGTCATACAGTATCTGTGTTTTTGTTACTTCGGCTAACATGATGTTTAGGTTATACATGTGTTAGCACTTGCCTCCCTAAGTCCAAATGGTATTTTATTTTATTTATAGAACTCTGTCTACTTAGCTATGGGCTGAGTGAAGTTGCTACCAGTTTTGGCTGTTAATAGTGCTTGTCCGCATATGGATGCACAAGCCCCTGCTTGAGTATCAGTGCTTTCCACACATGCAGACCTTTTTCTTGGATCTAGTTTCAATGCCCTTTTCAGGGATTGTATCTAGGACAGCCTGAGCAAGGTAACCACCTTGCTCAATACCACAGGAATGAGACACAGCTCTACATTGCCACCCTCATTGGTCTGAAGTATCTTCTAAACTTTGTAAGGGACCTTGATTCAGGCCAAACTGAGGTACAGGGCTTTTATGCTGAAAAGAATTTCAGGACTAACCAATTATGATGATAAAGCATTGGAAATTTTATTTTAGTAGCAGCCAAAGTATTAGGGTTAAGAGAAAGAGAGACACTGAGAAGGAAGTGAGGTGTACTCAAGTTTGGGGTATATGCTCTTAAGGGAGAGTGGAGAGGGAAGATCTAGCCAAATGTAAAAATAGGTCTTACATTAGCCAAATTTACACTTTTGGTGACTCTCAGGTTGTGTCTCAAAGGGTTGTTAAGAAGCCCTTTATTCCTACTGGTTTTGTGCATGCTTCTCAGAGCCTGTCAGTTTGTTCATGCTTTGGTTCTGGTCTGGCAGTGAAATGTTGTGTCTTCCTATCATTTCTCCATTGTTTCCAGGGCTCACTGGCCAGGGATATAAAAGCAACAGTCTTCATGGATGAATGTTTATCACAACACGCACAAGCTCCATTTTACCCTTGCATTGGGGATTTGCTGCTTATTTTCTTGACATGACTATTTAGTATCAGGCCAAGGTACTCTGTTCCAAGATGGCGATAAAAGGGATGACCATACTCAGAGGGAACAATAATGCTCACTGTCACAGCTTATAAACCCACTCTTTTGTATAAGTTCTCATTGTTCAAAGTGTTACTGTGGAGAATGATACTCCGGAGGCTGGAAGCCTGAGCTGGAGAAAGGTCAAAGGCTTCAGGGCCCTTGTTCCCACTTGTAAAGCACAGATCTCCCCACCACCATGCTGTACTACAAGGCAGTTTTGGTAGCTGGATTGTCAGTCTCTCTTTCCCTGATTTTGTTTTGATGATAGTTTTTCACTCTGACTTAATATCCTGCCACAACCTTGAACTCATAATCAACTCAAAACTCATGCCTCTGCTTCCCAAGTGCTGTGATTGCAGATGCGGCCTTCATATTTCAAGGTCCTTTTTACTGAATGGCCAGTTCTCATGGGATTGCAATGGTTTATTGTAACCAGTAGTAAGGAATAAGTAGGTAATCAAAGTCACATTGGGGATTTTTAGTGCTGCTTAGCAGCTTTGTGCCCTTGTGTCATTTGTGGTATCTTGATTTCCTCTTGTTATGAGTATGTGTGAGTGTTTTTGGTGTGACAGTAAATGAAGGCATATCTCATTTTATATGAATTCAGTGTGGTCATAGTTTTACTACGAAAATATACCTTTTTAGTGCCAAGAATCAAACACAGAGCCTGGGGCATCCCAAACAAGTGCTCTATTACAGAGTTAAATCCAGAAACGAAATATTGTCATCTTAGGGAATCCCTCCAAAATTGTGTCACAAGACTAAGAAAATGAAGGAAACAGGTAAAAACGACAGGCCTGCCCTTTATACCACCATTTGCTTGTTTAGAACTTAAGAGTTTCTTGCTTTGACTGAAAAGAGCTTCCCCAGAAATAGTCTTGGCATCTGGGAGCCTGGCAAAAAAGCAGAGAGCTCAAATGTTAGGGGCTGTGAGTTGATCTTTTGAGGGGAGGAGATTCTCCTGAATATCTCCCAAACTTTATTCTATATGCTTTGGATGAACAAAGGAGATGGGGCTTTATGGGATGAGGGCTTTTGGAAGAATGTTGAAAAGCACTGTGTAACTAGCTGTCTGGAAGGATCACAGGCTTTAGGCTTTTGTTGTGATACAGGATGCACCTGGTAGATCAGCACACGGAGAGGCGTAACCACCTGATGTCCCAAGAGCCTCCATCTGTAAACATGGAGCTAATGCTCAGCCTGGCTCTTCCTGGTTACTCAGTTTTTTCAAGGTTTATTTTATTTTTAGTTATGCATATATGTCTATGTCTTCATGGGGATATGTACATGTGAGTGCTGGTGCTCACAGAAGCTAGAAGTTTAGGCTACTCCTGGAGCTGGAAGTACAGGTGATTGTGACCACACTTAGGCCCAAGGGGGACTTTGCTGTCTTCTTTCATTCTCCATCTTACTTTTTAACACAGAGCTGGTCATTGAATCTGGAGTTTGCTACTATGCCAGAGTGGTTTGCCTGCAATCCCTAAGGATCAACCTGTTTGGTGCTTTGAATGAGAATGGTCCCCTAAAGGATCACATGTTTGGATATTTGGTCCTCAGTTAATGAAGCTGTTTAGGAATGATTAGGAGCTGTGGCTTTCTTGGAGGAGGTGTGCCACTGGAGGAGGGGTTTGAGGTTTCAAAAGCCCATGTCGTCCCCAATTAGAGCTCTTTGCCTTGTACTTGTGTCTCACGATGCACTCTTTCAGATGTTGTTTGCTGCACTGCTCTTCTCTATGATGGTCATGGACTCCAACCCTCTAAAACTTATATAAGCCCCCAAATAAACTTCTTGAATTGTAAGTTGCCTTTGTCTTAGTGGTTGATCACACTAACAGAAGAATAGCTAAGACAACCAGTATTCTGCCCCCAGCATGTCACCATGCTGAGGTGACAGATACATTGATACTGTTACATGGGTGCTGGGGATCTGAACTCAGTTTTTCATGCTCTCATAGCAAGCGCTGAGCCATCTCTCCAGCCCACTCTTCCACCCGGCTTAAGTTGCATGTTTTGAATTGTAGAGTTTTCTCCAATCTCTGAATCTTAACATCTGTGGAGCTGCAGTCCCAGGAAGCTTTAGCCCAGCACAGTGTGGTCTGGGGTGGTGAAACTTGGAATGTAGCTGACCCAGCCCAGACTGGGGTAGATGGCTGAGGGCTGATCCTATTATTACTGTCAGTTCACCATGAAAAATGTGAAAACAGAGACTTTTGGTGCTAGAACAAGATGGTATCAATTCACTTTAACCTGCTCCTCCCT
Source organism: Psammomys obesus (assembly GCF_907164565.1). NCBI lineage: Eukaryota > Metazoa > Chordata > Mammalia > Rodentia > Muridae > Psammomys > Psammomys obesus. The sequence goes on from NW_026590486.1 coordinate 3,700,870, forward strand.
GTAAATACAACATGACCTTGAAAATAATTCAACAGGCTACAATAAAAAGCCAAGGGATATAAGGGGATCTGTAGAACCTGAGGGCAACAGTCTTGGCTTCTGTTTTAACTCCAGGTGAATCCAACCTGGGCACAGGAGGCCAGAACCAGAACCACTTGACTGTGTAGACAAAAGCTAAGCTTACATAAAGATTCAGTGGAGGCCCCATGGAGATCCGGATCTCCATGTACTATTTCCACAGCTACAAAACCAGATGACAGGATGACACCCTTAACTTTTCTTTTCCCACCCTTGTCTTCTTCAGCGAACTGTCTTATGTCTTGCCTCTTTTCAAATTGTGTTCTTTGTTTTGTTAATGTTGAATAATGAGTAGTTCTCATCATCTTGTACCTTACTGTTTTTAAATTTTTAAATTACATTTTTAATGTGTGTGTGTGTGTGTGTGTGTGTGTGTGTGTGTGTGTGCCTGCATACTCTACAGAGGTCAAAGTACAATTTCTTGGTTCTTGTGGATTCCAGAGATCAAATTCAGGTGGTCAGGGTTCCAGGCAGCTTCATTACGCTGAGTCATCTTACAGTATGTTACGTTATGAACAAATCAGATTAACTATGGACTGAAGAAATGTGCTAATTCACACGTTCATCATGGCTCATTATTCCCAGCGCTTTTGTTTCTGATGTTCTAAATGTTAATGAGGGAGCACAATATGAACCACTGTTGGCACCAGGTAAACATGTTAACACCATAGGAGACAGAATGCGTAGAGAAATACTATCGTGTTATGAGAGTACAAAGCTTATAGGTAGAGACACCTGCTTTTTGAGACTGATATACACACATAGCTGGGTGATGAGGTTTTCCATGGGGGGATATTTTTGAAACAATGGTGATCACTAATAGTGAGGAGGACTGCTTTAGTAAGGGCAATAGTGCTCTGTAATAATTGGCATCTTTCTCTTTATTTATTCAGGGAAACAGTTTAAGGACATGTCACAGACAGCACTATTATCAAGAACTTAGATCTTTCCCCAGAATCCCCACAGGTCTTTACTACATAGTGACTTTCAAGATGCAGGGCATCAAATTTACAGCCGTATCACTGTTAACTTGCGTGATCTTGAAGCTAAACAGGGTCGGGCTTGGATGAGAGGAATTCAAAACTTTATCTGAAGTTGAGTGATAACACTAAGTCCTTCAATTAAATTAAAAGAAAAATTTATCTTTGGCTGGAGGTAAGAAGGATAGCTGCCGAGAGCTGAGCCAACCACTGAGGTCGTAATTTGAACACTCCGTACAGTCAGGTGGGGAGAGGCCTCTTGGACTTTCATACTAATATGTGGCTAAGAGGTCACACAAGAGTGGCTCTTGAGGGGAACAAGGACTATTTCTAACAGGAATTCAATGACTGGCTCTTTGACCTCCTCAACCCCCAAGGGAGGAGCAGTCCTGTTAGGCCACAGAGGAGGGCTTCGCAGCCAGTCCTGAAGATACCTGATAAAACAGGATCGGATGAATGGGGAGGAGGTTCCCCCTATCAGTGGACTTGGAAAGGGGCACGGTGGAGATGAGGGACGGAGGGTGGGATTGGGAGGGAATGAGGGAGCGGGACATGGCTGGGATACAGAGTTAATAAAATGTAACTGATAAGAAAAAAATAAAATTAAAAAAAAAGAGTGGCTCTTATGGGGTTATGACTTTGTCACCATCACTTAGCTGGATATACAGTGGGCCCTTTCCCATCTGACAGTCTGGCACCTGTACTCCGTTGGCCTAAAGGAAATTGACGGCTTGGTGTATGACTAATGTTCTAGTGTCTTCTTCCTGTGTTTGTGGGCAGGTAATCCAGGGAAACAAGCAGTATATCTCCAAGTGTCTTGGATTCTTTTTCAGAGTAATATACACTTTGGTTTTTGGGTATGTTAGTTGGGCATTGAAAAAAAGTCTAACTATAGTTGGATAGTTAGTCCAACATCTTAGCCCAAACATCCCAGAGCTTTGTATTTTGAAGTAGGTATTCATCGTGGGATAGTGAATGGTGACATAATGATAACCATCATTTTTATGTTAAAATTGCTAATAATAGAGTTTAAGGGTTTGATCCATCCCCAAAAAAACCTTGAATTAGCCAGCCAACACACACACACACACACACACACACACACACACACACACACACACACTATTCTCAATTTCAAGAGAAGAGGAATGTGTGACGAATGTGGTCTAATGCCAAATGACTGCTTCTGTCCTCTTAGTTTCTAGTACTCTGTTTCGCTGGCTGGTTGCTAAGTAATATCGCTTCAGCATCTCAGTGAGGTCCTTCACAGAATAAGTCCTGTGTGTTATAATCTTTTGCTCATTTGCTTTTCTCCCTTGGGCACATCGATAATGTCACTTGTGAAGGATCTGCCGCTTCAGTCTTAGTGGTGTGTCTCAGCAGGGTGTGTTCCAGCACTTCTGCTGTAGTGAGGCCTGTGGTCTGGGCAGGGATGAGTAGCACACAGATTCCACCTGCTGCAGAATATGATGCTAGGGATGGCTTACAGCTTCAGAAATTGTGTCTCGGTGCTGGAAGCTGCAGGTCTGCAAGCTATTGTTGGCAGGACCATGTTCCCAGAAGGCCCTTGGCAGAAGACATCCTGTCTATTGGTGTTCCTTAGCTTATGGTTGTCTCACTACAGTTCCAGTCTCTCTCATAAGTGGCTGTTTTCTTTCTGTGTAAATCCCTGTGTCTATGTTATCTGCTCAGTATATTAGGGCTGACTTTAATCCATTATGACCTCATCTTAACAGCTCACATCTGCAGAGGCCTTATTTCCAAATAAGGCCATGTTCTGATGTTCAAAATGGGCATCAGTTATTGAAGGGGTGTACACAACACATCACAATTACCATAGGCTCTTATTGACACTTTCAATTTTTTTCTCCCCTCTCCCCTCTCATTCTTCATTTCTTTCAGTGTTCCCCTTTGGTACCATGTAATGTATTATTAACATTAATGTATTATTAACATTAACATAATGTAAATGGTTGAATGGTTCTTTGGAAATAGATGGCATTGTTATTTTCTAGACATATACAGGGACTTGTGAGTGGATGCTAGCTGGACCAAACCCCTGGCACATTGTGTGAGTCCAGAAACTCAGAAATCGTACATTCATTCAGTAGAGTCTCTGAAGACGAGCCTTTATTCAAGTATTTTGAGGATATTACACAGCTCGCATAAGTTGTTTAAACTTGATGAAAAACTTTCATATCTTCACACAGCATGTTGGTTTGGATTGCTGATTGTGGCCCCACCCCATTAGAAATTTTCTTCCCTGAACATTTTTATTGAGTAGATTAAACTGTGCATGGATAAAGTCAGGATTTTTCTGTGCAAGCATAAACACACAGAAGCCATTACAGTTATAGTAATCATCAAACAATGCGCAAGTGCAGTGTGGGGTTCCTTGTAAGGGAGGAGTCCCCAGAAGCCCTGAATTCCTCAAACCATGCATAGCTTTGGAATGAGAGAAGACTCGTGCAGATGATCCAGATGGCCAGGCCCAGTGGAGGGGCTGCTGGACCAGGCCCAGCGCACAGCCTGTCTGCTGAATGTGTGGTAGGGAAGGAGGAGTGGGTGTTAGATGTTTTGTTTACATTTCATTGCAGATCTCTTCCTCACACCGTATATAATTTTGGTTTAAATAATGTAGAAAAAGTTCAGTCTGGTTCAACTTTAGGCTGCATTCTGGAAAGTACTGAGAGCTTTCTCAGTGCACTGCTAACTCTGGTTTCACTGACAGTTCTACGAAGTGAATTCTTACGTTTGAAGTATTGATTCCCATGACATTTACATTCTGGAGGTCCCATTAGTAACAAACTTATTGAAAGGTACTTGAATCTTTTGAAAGGGTGTGGTTGAAAAACAGAAAGGAGTTCAGCATGCTAAGGCGTCATCCTTCAATGGAACAGTGTAGATGTAGGAAAGTGTTTGTATGTTTAGAGCTTGCATGAAATTCCCTAGAATCAAGTGAGAGAAGGGGAGAGATGCTGAAGGGTGCTTCTAAGAGATGGCGTGAAAGAAGAAATGTAAAGATTCTGTTGTCTACTTCTTAGAGATCATGTCACTGTGAGAGAAGAGAGTATGAACAAGAATTCCGGGAAAGAAGCTGTGTCTGCAACAGCCAATTGATTCGAATTGCAGTGATGTAGAGGGGGTGGAATGTTGCAGGTCTAGCATAAAATTACAGGTTAATATTGGTTATTCTTAGCCTCCCAAAAGCCGTTTTTTTACTTACCTCTGTGTTGGGCCTAACCTGTGGCTAAAAGACACAGATCTTTTCTACCAATCAAAGCGCAAAGAATGCTGTCAGAAACAAACTATGGGATTTGATATAACCCACCTATCCAATATACCTACAAAGTATTTAAAATGTGTCTTAATTTATGGCTGTCTTTGTTCTGTTACTATAAAGACTTCAATAAACTGCTTCTATTGAGGAACATGGTATTTGGAATGTTCTAAATCTTTGTACCACAGCCATGGCTCCAGAACAAACTATCTCTTATTTCCTTTGAGGTGAGAGTTGTTTTTCATATAGACTGGAGGGGTCCTGTAGGGTACTTCTTAGAGGAAACCTGGAAGCCAGGTCTAGAATTTCTAAAATTTTTAACTCAGCATGGCTGTTCTTTGTAGTTACAAGTAATTATTAACCAAGGCAAGTTCTGACACTGGAAATGGTGTAGTTCTAGGTATTATTAAGATTGGTCCCCTGTGCCCAGATTTTTTGGTTCTGTTGCTCTCCTTGTGGAGCTCCTGTCCCCTCCAGGTCTTTCTATCTTTTTCTTCTTTCATAAAATTCCCTGCACACTACCCAAAGTTTGGCTATGAGGGGGGAACAGCCTTACCAGACCACAGAGAAGACAATACAGCCAGTCCTGATGAAACCTGATAGACTAGGGTCAGAGGGAAAAGGAGGAGGACTGGGGGAGGGGCATGGAAGGAGAAGAGGGAGGTAGGGTAGGATTGGGAGGGGACAAGGGAGGTGGCTACAGCTGGGATATAAAGTGAATAAACTAATTAATAAAATAATAAATTAAAACAAAGATTGGTCACTCTAGCAAACCACGTTATTTTGGAGGGTTTGCCTAAATTTTAGGGCACACTGAAGGGACAGTAGGAACTTTCAGTGAGTACCCTGTAGGACTACCAGGTATACTCTGTATGAGGTACAGGAAAGGAGGACAGGAGAGGCTTGCGCTGCACACACTCTTGCTCAGGTCCCATGTCTCACTCTACCTCATTACTCTGTTGACCCAGATGTGCTTCTGGATTCTTCCAGTCTTGCCCAAGAAGCCTTTCACCTTCCACTTTTCTGGACTCCACTATAATTGTCTTGTTTGCAAGTATGATTAAGTCCCCTTATTGGCTTCCAATCTGTTCTTGTTGGTCTTACCTTCTGCCTGGAGGCCAACACACTTAACTCTTCAGCCAGAGTGAGGCCTGGAAACAGAAATCATATCTGGGTACTCCTGGGAAGCTGCCAGGGTCCCCTCATCTTCCTGGAATAAGACTCAAGCTTTGTTTGGTCTCCAGGACTCTGTACCTGATTGCCTGCTGCTTCACTGCCTACTTTTCATTCCATGGCAAGATGTGTTCTTTGTTGTACATGCTACTCCAAGGCCAGGTCCTCTTTAGAACACTGTGAAGCTATTCTTACTGGTATCTCCCCCCAGCTCTTGCTTGACTCCCACTTCTCGTTCATACATCCCAGTGTCTTGTCCTCAGGGGGACCATTTTTTCTTACACAATCTCTGCCTTACTCTGTTTTATTTATCTTTATAGCACATACCACTACTAAGCTCTTTTTTTTTTTCAAAGTTATGCATTTGGCTGGTTCCCAAACCTCTCTCAGTGTAAGAATGTAAACTAACAGGAGCAAAAAAATTTGTTTTGTGTGTGGTTGCATGCCTGGTTGCTATGGTAGAGAAACACCTGCCCCATAAAAGATGCTGTGTGTGTTTGTGTTAGAAAAACTAATAATAGTGTACTCAGTGTTTATTCATTCCTATATTTAAGATTTTAAAAAAAATTAGAGTGTATGTACACTGGTGTATGTGTGTGTGTGTGTGTGTGTGTGTGTGTGTGTGTGTGTGTGTGTGCGTTACAGCTCCTGTGTAGAGAGCAGAGGACAACTTTAAGAAGTTAGTTCTTCCATTTAACCATTTGTGTCCTGTGGATTTAACTCAGGTCATTAGTCTTAGCTGCAGGTGTCTATACCCCCTAGACCATCTTGCTGGCCCTAGAATTTATTTTTTGCTGCATTTTCTATTTTGGTTTATTTTTAAGTTCTGGCTGATGCTAGGTACCTAATGTTAGTTTAGGGATAATGTGTGGAAAGTCCTGCTAGTTAATGGTCTCTTTATAGACACTGGAAGAGGTGTCATCATCATGAGTGGCATTATGTTGCCATGAGGAACTATGAACCAAAATCTCTTCTTTCCATCAACAGATATGAACAAGTTTCACAGTTTTTTCTTCTGTGCAAAGGCCCATTTCAATGGATTCTGTTGTGGCACAGCAAATAAAACTGGAAAGGCAAAACCACAATAGGCTCCCATTTCTGCTTCCCCATGCTTGCTTCTTCAGACAGATTGGAACTGCAGTATCTACTGCTTCACCCTTTTTTGGAGGGATTACCAGAATTAAATGCTGATCTTAGCTTTGTGGTCAAGGTGTCTTGCTATAACTAGCCATGGAAAGATATACTTTTCTTGTTTGTTTTTTTAAGATAGAGTCTGGATATGTAGCTGAAGTTGGCCTTGAATTCATAATCATCTTGCCTTAGTCTTTTAAGTATTGGGATCATAGACATGCCACCACTTCCTATAAGTCCCCACCTTTTGGTTAAATAATTCCATTACTCATCTGTCTTTGGAAAATAATCTTTAATGCAATCAAATATTCAAGTGCTAAAATAGCCTTCCCCTTTTTATAAATTATTTTCTCACTTTACATCCTCATTGCAACTTCCCCTCCCTTCTTTCATCCTCTTTCTTTCCCCTCCGCTCCTGCATCATCCATCCTTCCTGTCCTTCTCTTCAGAAAGGGAGAGGCCTCCCATTGGATATTAACCAGCTTTGGCATATCAAGTTGCAGTAAGGCTAGGTCCATCTTCTATGAGGCTAGCAAGGCATTCCAGTTAGGGCAAAGGGATCCAAAAGCAGGCAATGTAGTCAGAGACAGCCCCTGCTCCTGCTTTAGGAGTCCCGCATGAAGACCAAGCTGCACATCTGTTCCTTATGTGCAGAGGGCCTAGGTCCATCCCATGTATCCTCTCTGGTTGGTAGTTAAGTCTCTATGAGCCCCTATTGGCCCAGGTTAGTTGATTCTGTAGTTTGTTTGTTTGTTTAGTTTGTTTGTTTTGTGTGTGCGTTATCCTTGACTCCTCTGGCTCTTTCAATCCTTCCTCTGGCTCTTTCAATCCTTCCTCCTCTTCCACAGGACTCTACAAGCTCCACTTAATGCTTGGCTGTGTGTCTCCGCATCATTTTCCATCAGTTGCTGGGTGAAGCCTCTCAGATAGCAGCTATACCAGGTTCCTATCTGCAAGTGTAGCAGAATATCATTAATAGTGTCAGGGCTGGGCTCCCTCTCATGGAATGTGTTTCAAGCTGAGGCAGTCATTGGTTGGTACTTCCCTCAAATTCTGCTCCATCTTTTACATCTGCACATCATGTAGACAAGGCCAAATTGTGGATCTAAGGTTTTGTGGTTGGGTTGGTGTCCCAGTCTCTCCATTGGTAATCATAATTGGTTAGAGAAGACGGGCAGTTTAGACTCCATATTCCCTGTTGCTTAGCTAGAATCACTCTCATAGATTACTGGGAGTTTCCATTGTCCTGGGTTTCTAGCTCATCCAGAGATGACCCCCTAATCCAGTTGTCTCTCCCAGTACTCTCTCCCTCTGTCCTCCCCCTACCTCATCCCTACTTTTTCATCTCATCCCCCACCCAGTTTCCTCCCTCCATTCCACCTCCCCCCATGTCTAATCTATTTCCCCTTCTCAGTGAGATTCAAATGACCTCCCTGGGGCCCTCTTTGTTACTTAGCTTCTTTGGCTCTGTGTTTTGTAGCATGATTATCCTGTACTTTGACTAATACCCACTTATAAGTGAGTGCATTCCATGTTTGTCTTTCTGGGTCTGGGTTACCTCGCTCAGGATAATCTTTTCTAGTTCCATCTATTAGATTGCCTGAAAATTTCATGATGTCATTGTTTTTAATGGCTACATAATATTTCATTGTGTAAGTGTACCATGTTTCTTTATTCACTCTTTGCTTGAGCGATTTCTAGGTTTTTTCCAGTTTCTGGCTAAAAATAGCTCGTTTGTAAAGCAGCAAAACCAGATGTTATTGTGCGTTCAGACGTTGGGATGTTGTCTCATTATTAAATTACATTTAAATACTTTTATTACAAGGAAATGCATAAGACTGGATACAATAAATACAAAGGAGATTAAGTTCTCTAGGCACTACTTTTGGCTGTAATTTGTCAGTTTTGGTGTGTTACGTTTTTGCATTCATCTTAAAGTCTCCAATTAAATTAATTAATTAATTTATTTATTTATGGTGGGTTCATCATTGACCCATTGGTTATTTAATCATGTTCATATATTTATGTTTTCCTCAAAGTTGCTATTGTTGTTGCTATATTTTGTAAATTCATTCCAATAAAGAAGGTACATGGCTTGGTATTTACATATTAAACTCACTTAGGCTGCTTTACTGCCCATCATGCACTGTGGGCTGCAGAATGTTGCATGTGCACTTAGGAAAAAATGTAATAGGAGTATTCTATAGCTATAGCAGGCTGAATGGTTTATAATGTTTTTCATTCTGTTTCCTTGGTCAGTTGAATTTTTTCTTGTCAGTTGATTTTATTATTATTATTAAAAGTGAAAGCATGTGATTAGACCTGATAGGCTAGGGTCAAAGAGAAGGGGAGGAGGACCTCCCCTACCAGTGGACTAGGGGAGGGGCATAGAGGGAAAAGAGGGAGGGAGAGTGGAGGAGGAGAAGAGGGAGGGGGCCACAGCAGGGATACAAATTGAATAAATTGTAATAAATGATAATAACAAAAAAGTGAAGGCATGAAAACTTCAGTTATTGTTAAATTACTGCTGTTGGCTTTGTCATTTGTTTCCATGTTTTGGAGTCTATTTGGGCATTTGGTCTATAATTACTGTGACCTCAGAACAGAATAGCTTCTTTATCGCTATAGAGTATCCTTTGTCCCCTCTATTAGTGTTCACTTTCAGATAGCCAACCAAGATAATTTTTTGATGTTGTATATTTTTTATATCATTTGATCTAAACTCATTTGTTTTAGAATGTCATCTACCTTTTATATGGAACATGTAGATTTATTATGTTTTTTAGAGGGAATATGGAATGGATTTAATTTGTATGAATAGGCTTTTTAAAAATTCTTTATTAATTATACTTTATTCACTTTGTATCCCCCCTGTGGTTTCCTCCCTCTTCCCATCCCAATCCTTCCCTTCCTCTCCCCTCTGCATGCATGCCCCTCCCTTAGTCCACTGATAGGGGAGGTCTTCTTTTCCTTCCTTCTGATCCTAGTCAATTAGGTCTCATCAGGAGTGGCTGCATTGTCTTCTTCTGTGGCCTGGTAATGCTGCTTCCCCCTCAGGGGGAGGTAATTAAAGAGCAGGCCAATGAGTTCATTTCAGAGACAGTCCCTGTTCTTATTACAATGGAACCCACTTGGATACTGAACTGCCATGGGCTACATCTGTGCAGGGGTCTTAGGTTATCTCCATGCATGGTCCTTGGTTGGAGTATCAGTCTCAGGAAAAACCCCTCTGCTCAGATTTTTTGGTTCTGTTGCTCTCTTTGTGGAGCTCCTGTCCTCTTCAGATCTTACTGTTTCCCACTCATGTTACTGTCTTATTAGCTTTCATTTTATTCAGAGGACTCCCTTTCCACTGCTTGAAACAAAGGTCTATCCTTCAATAATTGTTTTTGGGTATAGAATTAGTGTCTGATAGTTTTTCTTTCAGTACTTTGAAAATGCCACTCAGTTCCCTTTTGTCTTCCATTACTTCTGATAAGATATCAAGCTTATTGGTGTCCCTTGCACAGGAAGACCATTCTCATGCTTTTTAAAGATTCTGTTACTGAAATAACAAGGCACAGAGGCAATGGCCCATCAGGCTGTGAACTACATTGATTTAGATGTTTAATATTTTACTTTCTCTTAAGTTGTCTACTGAGCTTCTGTGACAATTTCCCCATATTCTCAGTCATTCAAATCTATGTTTCTTTTTCTAGAACTCTGTTCATACATCTGTAGGCACTATGGTTTCACAGATATTTCCAGGGTTCTGTGGATGAACCTCTCTTTCACTGCAGCCTCAGCTGATAGCTATAACTGTATAGTGGTTCCTCCCCACCAGGAATCTGCTGCAAATTTTCCAGTTTCTCATTTCAGTGCTTTTCAACTCTAGAACTTCCATTTGGTTTCTTTCTATATTTTTTCCTTCCCTGATATACTTTATTTCAGGTGATGTGACTATCATGCTTCTTGTTAGCACATTAGACTTTTAGTTTGTTAAATATAAAAATTGTTTTGCCTAGTAAATTCAGCTCTGTGCTTGCCCATGTGCTCTTTTCCTATAAAAGTTATACTTTCTTGTTTTTTCTTGTTTTCTTTTCCTTCCTTTTGCAGAGGAGACAGGGTCTCATTATATAGTCCAGCCTAATACTGAAACCAGGCTTCTCAACCTCTGGAATTGTGGGAATTATTACAGTAGGCCACAATACCTGGCTTCATGATTTTTCTTTGTTGAAAATAACATTTAGGGTCCATTGGTATGGTGTATACCTTTAGTTCCAGAATACTCAAAAGCAGAGGCAGATGGATCTCCTTGAGTTTGAAGCCAACCTGGTTTACATAGTAAGTTCCAGGCCAGGTAGTGCTACACAGTAAGTTACCCACCCTCTCAAACAAACAAAACAAACAAAAACCCAAATCCCCAAAACCCAAAAACTAAAACCAACCAACCATAACCATCCAAAAAACAAAACAAAGAAAAACAACACAAAACAAACCAAAATCAAACAAACCAAAAACGAATAAAAACAAATTTAAATAAAACAATGTGTAGATTATGGGAATGAAATTCTTCTGTTCTTGGAGTTTGCTGTTGCTTTTTTTTGGTCTGCCTGTTGACATTTCTGAACAAACAGTAAGGCCACTGTATTCTCTCTCCTGCCACACAGGCAGGGATGGCTCTCTGCTTGGTTAGCGCAGTGGTCAGAAAATAACTGACCTAAAACCAAACAAGAAAAACATTAAGCTGTAAGAAAGGAGGGCAGCTGAGCAATTTTTCAGTTACTTGGTGTAGTAAGCCTTTCCTTTTGAAAGCAGGAAGTGTTGGTTTGGAGCCTATACTCACATACAAATCAATTTGCTTTGCTGCAAGGCTTTGGTTATTGGTAGGTGTCAACAAACAGCCCTTGTTTTGATACATCAACTACATAAGCTTTCCTTAGAATGTGTCTTTGCCTCTTTCTTCCTGCAGACAGAGGTGAACAGGTGCAAAAGGAGGCTCAAGCTCCTTACAGAACAAAGTCTGTTAATTCCTCAAACACAGTGAAGTAAGTTAGTTGTTTTACATTACTTTTGCTCATGTGGATTTTTTTCCCCCAATACAGAGTCTTGTTGAGTAGCTCAGACTGGCTTCAAAATCTCTATACATCCCTTGAATTTGCCCTTCCTCACCCCTACCTCAGCCTCTGAGAATGGGGATTACAGATGTGCGCCATCACTCCCACTGTTTGCTTTGTATAGTAATGAATGGTAAATGTGTTAACCTAGTTTGCATATTGTTACAATCAAAACTGAGCTCATCAGAACATTTTTTGATATGGAAATGTTTTGTTTTCCTTATGGAAATTAAGATCAACAGAAGCTGAATTAATTTGAGTAATGTTTTCTATGCTCTGCATATATTATGTTTTTTTGAAAGCTTGTGTGTGGAAACAAGTTGGTTTAGCAACATAAATTTTAATGTTTGAACTACAATATGGTAGATTTCGAGTCTCAATGCAGGAGGAATGCCTTGTTAGGGGCTTTGTTAGGTGCCAATTTGGAGGGGGCTATAGAGGCTCAGGCTTTCTTTAATCAATTGTGTGAACTTGGGCAGGCCAGTCAACCTTCTGGCCTTCATTTTCTGTTTTAGTAAATTGTTATAATGCAACTCCTGTGGATAAAAACAAAATAAAACAACAACAATAAATAAAAAATGAATCAGGGTCCAGGGAGATGGCTCAGTTATTAACTCAGAGGACAGGCATTTATTTGTTTCCTAGTACCCATGTACCTAAGTCAGTGGTCCACTCTGCTTGTAATTCCAGCCCCAGGGGATCAGATGCCCTCTTCAGGTCTCTCAAGGCATCTGCGCACTCAATGCCCACAGACACATACATGCACATAAATAAAAATGAATCTTAATTTTTTAAAAAAGTGAATCAAATAAGGTCATGTGTGATTATTCCTCATAAACTGCAAGAACTTAAACATTTCTTATTACTGTTATTACTAATAATATTGTTATGTATGTAAAGAAGATATAAAGGATGTTCCTTCTGTTGCCAGTGCCTATATAATTTCTCTTTTAAAAACTGGGTTATCCACATGTGTATTAATGGGGGTTCATGCATCCACACATCCTGCCCACCCCTTCCAATTTTTAGCAATCCACTCTTAATCTTTCTGTTAGTCTCCACGAAAGAGAGATTGGGAGCTGCTTGTTGCTTTGTGTCTGGCATATTTCACTGAACCTAATGTCCCACAGTTCTGTGTGCTGTGTTGCAGGTAACAGGCTTTCTCATTCTTTGTGACTGAGTGAAATTTCATTGTATATCTCTCCTCTACACTTTCCTTACCCCATTTATCTGCTCATAGACAGCTTGCTTAATTGTCTGTCTTGCACTTGTGAATATTACTGGAAAGAACATGGGAAGACAAGTGTCTACTTGATATGTATATTTCACTTCTTTTGGACATATTCCCAGAAGTGGGATTGTGGGATCATATGGCAGATCCATTTTGAGTGTGTTAACAGTATGGGAGCATCCATACTGTTCTCCAGTATGACTACACTTATTTATATTCTCGACAACAGTATATGGGAGACCAGCATTTACTTATTTTTACTTATGTATTTATTTACTTTGATAATAGCCATTTTGGTTGGAATGAGATGGCATCACTTTGTGGTTTGAATGCATTTACTAGGTGGCTAATGGCATTAAACTTTTTTTTTTTTCATATTTCGCTATTTGTATTTTAGGGAAGTTCAGATCATTTGATTGGATTACTTGTTAAGTTCTTTGAGCTCCTTAAGCTTTCTGGAAATTAACCCTTTGTCAAGTGGGAGTTGGTCATACCTGTCTATCCTGTGCCTGTCTTTTCAGCAGCATATACCGAAAAGATGTTCTACCATTCAAAAAGGACATTTGCTCAACTATGTTCATAGCAGCTTCATTCATAATAGCCAAATCTGAAAACAACCTAGATATTCCTCAATGGAAAAATGGATACAGAAATTGTGGCACACTTACACAATGGAATACTACTCAGCTATTAAAAAAAAGGAAATCATGAAATTTATAGGAAAATGGATGGAACTAGAAAAGATTATCCTGAGTGAGGTAACACAGACTAGAAATACTTATAAGTGGATATTAGTCATGTAATAAAGGATAACCACACTAAAATCTACAGACCTAAAGAAGCTAAACAATAAGGATCTAGAAAGGATGCTTAAATCTCATTCAGAATGGTGAATAGGATAATACATAAATTTTTAAGGGGCAGAAAATCAGTTATTTTTAAAAAGGAAAAAAACAAAATATGAGTGGACAATGGACCTTGAATGAACAATGCTCAGGAGTGGCCTAGCTGGGTATTGAGCTAGCACTGTTCCCAATTCTCTGAGAAAGCACCACATTGATTTCCAAAGTGCTTGTCCAAATTTGCACTCCCACCAGCACTCCCATTTTCTCCACATCCTCTCCAGCACGTGTTGTCACATTCTGATGGGTATAAGATGGAATCTCGTAGTTATTTTTGTTTGCATTTCCCTGATGACTAAGGATACTGAGCATTTCTTTAAGTGTTTCTCCACCATTCAATATTCCTCTGTTGAGAATTCTCTGTTTAGCACTGTTTAGCTCCAATTTTTAATTGGGTTGTTTGGTTTGTTGGTGTCTAAATTTTCTGGTTGTTTATATATTCTGGATATTAACCCTCTGTTAGAGGTAGGGTTGGAGAAGATCCTTTCCCAGCCTGTAGGCTGTCATTTTGTTCTATTGGCAGTGTCCTTTGCTTTACAGAAGCCTTTCAGTGCCACCAGAAGCAGTGGAAGAGAGGGAACAAAATGGGAGCCTACCACAGAGATCTTCTGAAAGGCTCCACTCAATAGGGGATCAAAGCAGATGCTGAGATTCACAACCAAACTTTGGGCAGAGTTCAGGGAGTCCTATGGAAGAAGGTGGGGGTAAGAGGACCAGGAGGAGACAGGAGCTCCACAAGGAGACCAACAAAGCCATATCCTCATACTTCAGACTCTTTAGTACTGGGATTGCAGACATAAGCCATGGCCTGGGTTTTATCACAGACCCTTTAAAGTTATATCTTCCCCTTTCATATAATGAATTGTCCAAGGAAGTGTTTATTGAATTTTCTCTTCCGCATAAGACCTTCATTGTCTTTATCAGTATGAATACTGTACATAATTTTGCAAATGCTTTTTTAAAACTCTAGCCAGTGATATTATTACACACTACCAGAACATATAAGCTTTATAAGCATTATAATGTATGATGGTGAAAATTTTCACCTCTGAGATTAGTCTTTATCTATTGTTATCAATTGATTTCTTTTTCTACATAAAGTAGCTGCTGTCAAGATTCCTACCAGGTTTCATTTTGTTCTCTCACATAATGAGAACTGCCATCAACCTGGTATACCGAAGTGTTTCTACTCAGGCCATGCTTGGTTTTTGCATTTTTAGCCCTTTAAGCCATTCAGAAAGCACTTTCTCTTTCTGCTTGTATCTCTGATTATACCTTGTTATTTTCTCACACTTACTCTCCTGTTCAGGCTGTAAGCATACTATGTGAACACATTTCTTTATATGCAGCAAGGTCTTGTTATGTAGCATATGTCACTGTCATTTTCTCAGTGTGGATACTGCACATAAGTTTTAAATTTGTGTCATTGCTTTTTGTCATTTTGGGCTGTTGGGAATGGATTACTGTCCTTAGATGCCTTCTGAGCCCTCTCCTGAAGTTTGAGCTAGTTGTTGTTGATGCATAAGAAACTAGTCCTATGTATCAGGCTGTTTTATTTAAAATTTTAATTATGGTCATAGTTCTACTGACTATTTTTTTTTAAATTTGCCTCTATAATTTGGTCTGTTCCTTAACTGTCTTCTATTTTAAAGTGTTTAACATCAATTTACTGTTTTTTTCTTAAGATTTTTCTCATATATAAGAGCAATAATACAGTTTTCAAGTTTAAAAAATTGATTGGGTTTGCTGTACATTTTCATCTTATTTTGTAAAGTTAAATTAGCCATTTAAAACTATCCTTGTGGGAGGCTCCTAACTTGTTTCCCATTTTCTTCTTCTTCTGATGTCCATCCTTTTTGCCTTTCTGAATGAGGATTGAGCATCTTAATAAGAGTCCTCCCTCTAGGTTAGTTTCTTTAGGTGTACAGATTGTAGTAGGTTTATCCTATATTATATGTCTATATGAATATATACCATGTGTGTCATTCTGCTTCTGGGATAGCTCACTCAGGATGATCCTTTCTAGTTTCCACCATTTACCTGCAAATTTCATGATTTCCTTGTTTTTTCATTGCTGAGTAATATTCCATCGTGTAGATGTACCACAATTTCTGTATCCATCCTTCAGTTGAGGGGTATCTGGGTTGTTTCCAGCTTCTGGCTATTACAATAAAGCTGCTACAAACATGGTTGAGCAAATGACCTTATTATGTACTTGAGCCTCTTTTGGATATATGCCTAGGAGTGGTATGGCTGGATCTTGAGGAAGTGCTATTCCTGAGAAAGTGCCAGATTGATTTCCAGAGTGGTTGCACAAGTTTACATTCCCAACAGCAGTGGAGGAGGGTTCCTCTTTCTTCACAACCTCTCCAGCACGTGTTGTTACTTGAGTTTTTCATCTTGGCCATTCTGATGGGTGTAAGGTGAAATCTTAGGGTCGTTTTCATTTGCATTTCCCTTATGACTAAAGACGTTGAACATTTCTTTAAATGTTTCTCTGCCATTTGATATTCCTCTATTGAGAATTCTCTGTTTAGCTCTGTACTCCATTTTTTTAATTGGATTACTTGATTTGTTGCTTTTCAACTTCTTTAGTTCTTTATACAAACTAGGTATTAGCCCTTTGTCAGATAGAGGGTTGGTGAAGATTCTTTCCCAATCTGTAGGCATTCGTTTTGTTTTGATGACAGTGTCCTTTGCTTTACAGAAGCTTTTCATTTTCATGAGGTCCCATTTATTGATTGTTGCTCTTAGAGCCTGTGCTGTTGGTGTTCTGTTCAGGAAGTTGTCTCCTGTGCCAATGAGTTCAAGGCTCTTCCCCACTTTTTCTTCTAACCGATTTAATGTGTCTGGTTTTATGTTGAGTTCTTTGATCCACTTGGACTTTAGTTTTGTGCAGGGTGATAAGTATGGATCTATTTACATTTTTCTACATGTAGACATCCAGTTAGACCAGCACTATTTGGTGAATAAGCTATCTTTTTTTTTTTCCATTGTATGGTTTTGGCATCTTTGTCAAAGATCAGGTATCTGTAGGTATGTGGGTTTATTTCTGAGTCTTCTATCTGATTCCAGTGATCCACCATTCTGTTTCTATGCCAGTACTATGCAGTTTTTATTACTGTTGCTCTATATTACTTCCACAGAGGGCCTCTGAAAGGCTTTGCCCTGCAGATGTTTAGACTTATGGCCAAACTTTGGGCAGAATGCAGGGAGTCATATGAAGGAAGTGGGAAATAGTAAGATCTGAAAAGACAGGAGGTCCACAAGGAGAGCAACAGAACCAAAAAAATTTGAGTATAGGGGTCTCTCCTGAGACTTATACTCCAACCAAGTACGATGCATGGAGATAAACTAGAACCCCTGCACAGATGTAGCCCATGGCAGTTCAGTGTCCAAGTGGGTTCCATAGTAATGGGAACAGGGACTGCTTCTGACATGAACTGATTGGCCTGTTCTTTGCTCACCTCCCCATGAGGAGAGGAAGACAATGCAGCCACTTCTGCTGAGACCTAACAGACTAGGATCAGAAGGAAGAAAAAGAAACCCTCCCCTACCAGTGAACTTGGGGAGGGGCATGTGTGGAGAAGAGGGAGGAAGGGAGGGATTGGGAGGGGAGAAGGGAGGGAACTAGAGGGGGGATACAAAATAAATAAAGTGTAATTAAAAATAAAATTAAAATAAAAATAATAAAAATATTCTCAGAAGAAAAAAAATATCCTTGGAGGCATTGGGGATGTAGCCTAGTTGGTAAAATAATTGCCTAGTTTGAACAATGCCATGGGTTAATGCCCAGCTCCCCGTAAACCAGGAATAAAAGCACATGCCTGTAATATCAGCACGTGGGAGGTAGAGGCAGAAGAATCAGTAGTTCAAGGTCATCATAGGCTATTGCAGACTTCACTTTCAACCTAGGTTGTATGTGACTTTGTCTCAAACACTGAGTAGCAATATTGTTCCCTCAAAGATGATTTTTATGGGATTTAAGATTGAGTTGTTTTTTTTTTTTTTTTTTCCAGACAGTGTTTCTCTGTGTAGCATTGGCTGTCCTGGACTTGCTTTGTAGGTCAGTCTGACCTCAAACTCACAGCAATCCTCCTGCCTCTGCTTCTCTGTGCTGGGAATAAAGGCATGTGATATCATGCCTGGCTATAGATAGCATTTTCTTTATGGTTGCCAAATATAAATGAAATAAACATTTTGAATGTAACTTTTACATATGGCTTGCCTGATTGTTTCATACCTGTTCTTACTGCATGTAGTTTATTATAAATAAATCCATATACAAAAGAATATTAGGAAATGCCTATCAGACCAAAAGATTCTTACCTTTTTTATATCTATATTATCTATATATCTTGATAGGTCATTTTCAAATTTTCTTAATGTATTTATGTAATGTATTTATAAATATATTTATAAAATTTTCAAACCTTTAGTCTTAAAACAAAACTATTGTTCCCCCCCAAATGTTATCACATCAAAAAAATTTAGTTGGTGGTATAATGTATGGGTTATTTGTTCTTCAAAATAACTATTAGGTTTGGGGTCTAAAAATACCCCACACAGGCTCTAGTTTTGAAAGCATGTGCCCCAGTTGGTGGCATTATTTTGGGAAGCTGTAGTGATTTTAGATGTATGTGGCCTGGCTGGTAGAAATAGCCTACTATGGGCAAATATTTGAAGATAATAGTTCCACCTCTGGCTTCCTGGTTACTCAGTGTCCGGAGGACCTTCTGTCATATGCTCCTGCCATGTATAACTTTCCCACCATAATACACTGAAGTCTCCTTGAAACCACAGGCGAAAATAAACCATTTTTTTCCGTTAAAATATATGTAGTTTTTATCACAATATCATAACAGTAAATAATATAATGTGTTTAATCTGTTTATGTGTACACACATACTCTGTAGCATGTGTCTCCCAGTATTACAATAGAAATTCAGTTAACTGGAACATTAAAATTAATTTCTAACGGAAAAGAAAAATGTGTGCAACTTTGAGTGTGCTATCTGTGGAAAGGCACTATACAAGTAAAATATCTGTTCATAATCATCAGTAGAGTACAAGTAATCCTTACGATTTGTGGGCACATTCAATCTTTACAAGTGTCTTCTTTTAGAAACAAGAATTCTGACCACAGGAAAGGTAAGCAAAACAAAACTATGTACAGGTTTTTTATGTATCTTTTAAGGATTGAGCTGATGGTGAGCTTTACTGTCCTCTTAAATCTAGTGGTGGCCGGCATCTTGTAGCTGTGAAGTGGGTAGGGAGGCAGTTTGTGGAAAGGAAGTGTAAGTAGCTTATGTGCCTCTGGGAAGCTGTTGTTTGTCTTCACATGTAAGTTACTCTAATTAGTTTTTAGATACTTTTGTAACATGAAGTAGGCTAAGTGAAATTTTATTTTCAACAGGATATTGGTGTGTGTGTCTGTCTGTCTGTCTGTGTCTCTGCCTCTCTGTGGTTTTTTTAGTTCATTTTAATTAATGATTAATTAATGTACAAGACAGGTCCTTATACAACACAAGCTGGCCTCTAACTTACTATGTCGACAGTGAAGATCTTCAACTCTTGACCTTTCCCCAGTTCAGGGATCTTAGGTATATGCTACTATGCCTGGCTTTTAAATTTATTGTGATCGGTGTTCTTACACACATGCTATCATGGAATGCTTCATTACACATATATATTGTGTAACGTTGCCTTACTTTCTAGTTGTGTACAGATTTGCATGATTAGAGAAAATAGAGGAAACTTTGGAATACAGGTAGTGGATTATATGGATGATGTAAATTAGAAATTTCAAATAGAATTTATTTTATTTTATTTTATTTTTATCGAAGTTTGTTATCAAATTCTAACCTCAGAACATATTTTGAGTAGTCTGCAAAATGAATAAGAGGAAGAATTCAACCTTCATTTTCAAACTGAGCTTTTAAGGTTCACTTCTCCTTTGTGAGGAGACTTCAAGAGTTGTCATCAGTTAGGTTTGCTCAAAGATCAGTGAGGGTTCTAGTTGTAGCTCAATGGTGGAGGACCTACCAAATACATAGGACGTTTTGGCTTCATTCTCAACACTGTTAGTTTTAAAAAGTAAGATGGTCATTGTTTTCTATCTGTTAATTTCTTGTAAAACCATTTGTACTGTCTCAAATCTGTGACTGGACTGTTGATACTAAGGAACTAGGAAATCATCTATAACTCTGGTTCCCCTTTACTTTTTCAAAAGGTGTTACTATTGGATTTGCAGCATTTAAAAAATGTTAAATTCTATTTTTAAAAAAGAAAACAACCCCTCAAAAAAGAAAAAAAAAACTACACAGGTTTTGATTTTTTTTTTTTTTTTTTTTTTTTTTTTTTTACTATGCCTTGAATCACCGACAGAAATTTAAATTTTTGCTTTCTGTGTAGTTTAATTTTAAGGCATTATTGTAAGGGAAAATCAAAGCCTTTGACTTTATTTAGGTTTCCATATTTTTCTTTCTTCATTTTTTTTGAAAAGCACAGTCAGAAAGCAGTACAAGTTTTATTTCATTCATAATTTCCATTGCCTTGCAAATCTTTAACTACAAATATTTCCAGCCCTAAGATTTAAATGTTATCGCTACAAAAGAAATGAGTAGGTGTCATTTGAGTTTATTTTTCTGGTTGTCCTATGAATTAAAATTTAAAGGTAGTTCAGATCCTCTGCCATGCATGTATTTTTTGGCATATTTTTCCCCTTTTCTAAAAACTTTTCCGTAGTACATGATTCTAAATTAAGTCTTGGATTTCCATCTGGAATTGGAAAGGTAAAGTTTTCATATGTTCACAAAAGTTGGAACTAATATGAGTTAATGAAAGCAAAGAGGTATTACTCTATTTAACCCCCCCCCAAAAAAAATTAGCCTAAGCCAGCAAGCCCATTGCTATTTTCCATAAAATGGCTAGTAAATGAAAAAAGTCTGCTGTTTAACATGTATTACATTTTTATTTTCTTGAAAAAAGCCATTTTCCGTACATGCATTTCCTTTACTCATTTAAACTCAACAACATCCTTTTATTTTATTTTCCTTTTTTTCCAAAATACATTCAAGTTTGCTTTTACCATGTTTTCCTATAATAACCAATAGAAACAACCCAGTGTTTTGAGCATTAGCTTTGCCTTTGATGAAGCTGATATATTTAAATCCTCATCTCTGGTGCTTGCCAGACAAGCACTTTACTACTGAGCCACACCCTCAACCCAAAGTATTTTCTCTGACTGGTCACTCTTGTCATGGAATGTTTTGAACCAGAGGGAGGTTCTGAGGGATGTGAGGGCAGAGGTGGTGGGTGTGACCTTAAGCATCTAGCTAGTGGTACAGGGGTCTTGGCTTCTGGTGGAGGCACTGGGTATCTGCAGAAGCCAGTTCACCCTGGAGGATGGGTCAGTGTAGTTACAGTAATGGCTGAGTTTCGCAGCAAATTAGACTTAGAGATTTTCACAAGCTTCTTTTTTGATAGTCATTTATAAATGATTTGTCACTGGTTGACAGCTTGTTATTCTACCACAGTGTCCTATGAAATGGACCTTTTGTGGTCTCAGTAGTCTCAGGAGTGCTAGACTCAGAACCCTGGACTAGCTAATGTTACCTTACCTTCACTCTTGTGTGAAATGAGAAGACTGTGTACATATACAAAAACCAGTTTGGAACATGTAAATGCCCTGTACGTGGTCAAAGCCCTTGCACATGATCTGAAGTTGGAAATCATAGTAATTGTTTATGGCACTGCTAATCTTCCCTAGTACCGCCAAACTAACAAAACCATGTTGTGTGTGTCTATCTCTACCCTTGATATTTGTTCTGGAGGAATAGGTTTATGTATTTAACCCTCCGTGAGCCCCTGGCTTGGGTAAGCTTGCTGGAGGGTATAGGGAGTAAAGGGCATTCTGTTCAATTATGCAGAACTAAACCATCTGGAATTCAGCTGTAGCATCATTTTCTTAAAAAGGACATTCTGTTCTCTGGAGAGAACTTTCTTACAAACTCATTGTTCACGAACCAGATGGATATTTCCAGTTTCTAAGGCACATTGTGTACATATGAAAGACATATAAATATTTGTGCATGTTGTCATCTATTTTCAACACTGATCCCAGACTCTGACAGACTTCACAGTACCATGTAATATGGAAGGCTCCATCTTTATTGTCTTTCTAGCCTCAGCTGGAAACTTAAAAGGAGTTTTTTTTTTTTTAACCTAGTTATGGACAAAAAATTGATTTCCCAAACTAGAAAGAAAATAGTGCCAAAGACACTGTGCAATAGCCTGTCTGAAGTAACTGGCTCCTGTCAAGCAGGTTTTATGACTTGAAAGCCCCAGGGATCTCAAGGAATAGATACTCAGTCCCACTTAACACAGTGATGAGAAAAGACACGGGTTTGGATCCATGTCCCATGGCATTGGTCATCAGCCATTGGTCGGAGAAACTAGGTAGATGGCACCATCTCCAGTCTGGTACCCTCTGTTCCCTGATACCCCAGATCCTTTCAGACTTTCTAATCCTGCCTGAAAGGATTAACTTTATTATTTTCTGTCTTGCATGTTTGTCCTTAATAAGTTATGTCTATTTTTATAAGTTTAGAAATATCTTTATCTCTCTTGTTTTGAAAATACATTTTTAGGTGGAAAATTACAGAATTGATCATTTTCTTTTATTAATTTGTGTTCATTGCCTTTATCTCTAGTTCCTTGCACATCACTATTTACTTGTTTCTTTACAATTTAGTTGTTAATTTAATTTTCAGCAGTTTTGTGAGCCTGGGTCAGGTTTTCCCCTTCCTCCTTGGATTCATTGAATATTTTGAATTTGTGGCTGTAAGTTTTTCCTCATATTTGGAAAAATTTGAAAATTTTCTTAGCTCCACCCTGGTTTCTATTTACAGCCTCATCAGTGCCACAGCTTACTGATGCTCTTTTTTTAGTCTGTTTCATATGGGATCTCATGTTATTTCTTCAGATTCAGGAGCTCTCTTTTCCTCGCAGTTCTTATAATCTGTTAATCTCATCTATCATTATAGCTTTTAAATCTACACATTTCATTCACATCCTTAAAAGTGTATTTTTTTAAAATCCATTCCAACCATGTTTCTCTACATGCTTGAATCTTCCCTCTGACTTTTTGGACACGAGGACATGGCAGCTGTTTTGATGCCCCTGTCAGTTCATTTTTACCATCTGTGCCATTTTTGTATCTTTCTCTCATGTGACTCTTACTTGTTCAGTAGCATGTGCATTTTCCTGCTTCTTTATGTGCCTGTCACCTTTTGTTAGAGGCTTCCAGGGCTGTTTTTGTTCCTGTACAGGTTCTTAAGTGGTTTTAGATGAGATCGTATGCATCCAGGGTGGTATGGCTGTAGACTCCCAAGTGGTTTTAGGATTGGTTAACTTACTATGTTTGGTTCTCTGGAGGCCTTCTTTTCACTTTGTTCTAGGTGGGATGCAACTGACATAATATCTACCAGATCACCTGTTGACCTCTGACCTGAGAGGTTTTTCTCCCCTGGCTGGTGAGAAGTAGGGCTGTTTTTGAGATGCTGGACTCAGGCAACAGTCTCTGTGACTACTGCTTCTCTCAGTCTGTGGCTGCTCCTCTCTTTCCTCACCTGCCCTTTATCATCAAGATTTGGCCAAAGCTCCAGTGGGATCCCTGAAAACACCAAGAAGGTACTTTCTAGGGCTCCAACCTACAAATTCTGGCTCTCTTGCTCTCTCTGTATCCTAAGCTCTGTGGTTTGCACATTTGAGGAGCAGGGTACTGCCAGGTACTCCTTGTCTTATGGTACAATATGGAGAGTGCAGGCGGTGAAATGGTCCAACACAGCTCTGCCTTTGCCCTTACAATAGGATCGTCATCTATGTTTCTATAGTTTAGTGCTTAAAACCCAAGTTAAATGTGTCACTTTTTTGATGTACATGGGTAGATCCTGAGCTGTAATATCATCTTGGTCAGAAGTGGAGCTGTGGTCACTGCTGAAAAATAATTTATGCTGACCTGGGGATGTGGCTGACCTTTTTAGAGTGTTTGCAGTGCTTGAATGAACCCCTAGCTTTAATCCCCAGCATGGCATAAAACCAACAATATTGGTGGCAAATACCAGTAATGCCAACACTGTGAAGTGGAGGTAGGAGGATCAGAAGTTCAAGGTCATCCTCAGCTAGTAATGAGTTGGAAAAGATCCTGACGTAAAATAAAAGAGAATTATGCTTTGTTTTGTTTTTCTAAAAAAAAAAAAAAAAAAAACCATTGCGTTCAGAGATTAATAATGTATTTCGTTGCCAAAAGAAAATAATACTAAATAGTGTGTTTTCCTGTGCTGAAAGAAAAATAAAGACAACCGCCAAAGTAAAAGAAAATAAATAAATCTTGCTTTAATTTAAAGTGGAACAAAATGAGTATTCATTTTCCTCTATACTTGAATCAGGTTGATTGTAGATAAGTTAAAACTTTGATACTATCAGCAAAACATTCTTACAGACCTAAGAACATGTGTAAAGTGTTCTAGGAAAAGGCTTGTGGGTGTGCTCAGGGTACCCTGGCTGCTTTCCTTCACTTTGAATGAAGAGAGAAATGTATTTATTTTTATAGTAATATTTCCTCCTTGTGATTGTGCAGCAGTAGAACATAGCACTGCCCATTTCAAAGCAGAAACAAACAGGTTAGTCCCGGGTACAGAGCACGATATCAAACTGCAGAAGTTCTCTGTGGCAGGCAAGAAGTTGAGTGCTGGTTGTTTCCTGCTTTGTTGTTTTGAGTGTGATTGATACACAGTCTTTGCCAAAGGATACTCAGAAACTAAGAAAGCAGTTTAAAAAAAATAACATGAAAAATGATCGTGGTTTTAACTCCTAGCTTTCAGCTGTATAGAAAGCCAAAGTGAGGCCATAGCTTTGCTCTTATGAAACATTCAGTTTGTCTCTTATGCTTTTGTTTAATATTTAAAAACATTTTAATTGATTATTTGATGTATTTTGATTAGATTAGTCTCAGCTTTTTCTGGTTTCTTCTTCCTGATCCACCCAACCTCTCTATGCTCCCCTTCAACTTGGGGTTGGGGTCCTTTTAAAAATTTAATATTCCATTGATTTAAATTTTGCAGTATATATATATATATATGAACAAAATAGAACCATAGAGCTTCTTATAAGGAGAGAGCTGATGTGGTAGAGGGGAGAGAGAAAGTGAAGACTCTGTGTTGACAGCTGTGTGACTGAAGATTGAGACAATGACCATAGAATAGATGACACAGATGACTTGCAAAAGCTAGGAAAAAAAAATCTTCCTTAGATTTCTTGTTGCTCCCAATACTGTAAGAGAGTGAATTTGTGTCATTGTAAGCCATTTAACTTACAGTAGTTTGTTACAGAATTTGTGGTTAACTACTACGTAAATATTACAGTATATATAAATATACCATAAATCCTTCATACACAACTGAGTCATATATATATATATATATATATATGACTCAAAGAAAATTATATATATATATATATATACACACACACACACATATAGGCAGCACTATATATCTATATCTACGTACATATACATATAGATGCAGGACCATTCACTGACATTGATAAATAATACTTTTCTTCTCCCAAATGCCATCAGATGTCCATACCTCCTCAACTAGGGTGGGAATTCATAGAACCCCTTTTTATTTCATGCTAGAATGTTGATTGGCTTGAGCTTATGCAGGTCTTGTGCATAAAGCAGGTAAGCACAGCTGCTGTGAATTAATGAGTGTAATGGTCCTGTCATATTTAGGGGACACTTTTTCATTCTGGTCTTCCCCAGCCCCTGGCTCTTATACTCTTTCTGACCACCTTTCATGATGGTCCTTAATTCTTGCAGATGAGCGTGTGATAGAGATGCACCATTTGTGGCTGAGCCTGTCACTGACACTCTTTGCACTTTGACCCGTCATAAGTTTCTGGGTTAACCACTACTGACTGCACAACAAATTTCTCTGATGAAGTCTGAGAGCTGCAGTAATCTATGGGTAGAGAGAAATGACTTTAGGGAATAGTTTAATATTTTACCCGTTTGGCTAAATACTAGTAGGTTCAACCCTGGACCTGTGAGTCCAGAAGCATTTGTTATTGGCCAAATTTGCAGTACCAGCTATGTGTTTCTCCCTTGTGTAGTGTGCTTTAAATTCAATTAAGAAGTGGTTTGTTACTGCAATAATGCATGTTCCACTATTAAATCTGTAGACATATATACCTATAGCTTGCCATGCTGGTCATTTTTGTTTTGATACATTTCAAAGGGGAATAAGTACTGAAGGAGGCTATGAGCACAAGTGCTGAGTGAGACTCTAGCATCTTTTGCAGGGCTGTGTATCCACTAGGGCTACTGCACTCGGTGTGCCACAACTTCTGGTAGCATGCCTAAGTTTTTCTGGCATTAGTGTGTTCTGTGCTGTCTCAGTACCTACATCAAGGAGAGCAGCACAAGTCCAGGCATACTTACCAAGTGGAACTATGGAAGCCCTGGGAGGCCAGGTGGGTTTGGCTGTTCTGTGCATGTTGGGATGTCAGATCAGTACATTGGGATCACATATACTGCTGGTGTCTCCCCATGATCTCACAAGTACTTTTTAAATTTCTTTTCTAGTAAGTTTTTATATTAATGTTTTCCTATTGTCCTGCTACAAGCACTTTACAAAGAGCAGAAGTAGCCCAGGCCAGCAAGGGCTACATAGTGAGACCGTCTCTAAATTAAGAAATAAGTAAAAATAGTAGTGTATGCACAATCTCCAAGGGATGCTTATTTTCTTCCCAGTCAGAGGGACCCAGTGTGAAAAGCCAGAGCTGTCACTGTAGTGTGGAATCTCCATACTGGCAGGCACTAGATCTCTCCCAGCATGCCTCATGATGTTCATTTATGTCTTTTGTTTATCTTCACCTCAGATTTCTTTCTTTAGCTCCATCTCCTTTCTTCCAATTGTGCGTTTTGCCTTGAGCAATTGTTTATTCTTAGTAACAAGTCCTGGTGCCTAAGCAAAGTTTGCTCCTGGCTTAGAGGTTCCTTATGTTTTATACACAGTGATACTCTAGAATGTCCCTTTCTACCTAGAAGACTCTTCTGGATTTGGACAGAGTACCTTCCTTCAGCTGCTTCTACCCACACCTTCTTCTCTATGACTTACATTTGGTTGGCTCCTATTGTTGTAAAGATAATATGCAAGTATTTGTGGGCTTTAATAAATATCATGACACATATTCTTAACAAGGTATCCTCCAAGCAGGCTGGCAGGCTATGAGCTCTGCCTGATGATACAATTCCAGGCCCCATTAAAAGGTAGAACTTGAAGTTCAGTGGGTAAAGGTACTTGTCATCATACCTGATGACAAGAATTTGATCCCTGGAACATTGTGGAAGGAGAGAATTTACTCTTGCGGTTTGCACTCTTACCTCCACAAACACATTATTGCACATCTATGTCCCTTTCTCCAAATAAATAAACAAGACATAACAAAAAACATTTTTAAAGGCATAGCTTACTGAGCTTATGAATGTGGCCTGAGTGACAGAGCCCATGCCTGGCATGCACAGACCCCTGGGTTCCATCCACAGCTCTGCCGTGAATAAATAGGTAAATACATGCAACTTAGTTATAGTACAGTTAGCTGAAATTAGGATCAACATTGCACCACCTGCAATTGAGACTGTGGGTAGCAGGGAGGATCCAGGATGACATCCACTTAGCTGTCATGGACTTTATTTTGTTTTCACACACATTAATCTCTCCATCATTGATGATTACCACTGGACTTCTAGAGATTCAGAATCAGGCCATCCCTGGTCTTGTTCCTGTGCTCTAAACTGCTTGCTCTATGTACTGTGTGGTACAAACACACAAAATCGATTTTGTGGCTGCTATAGGCAGCTATGAGAAAAACCCTATTGGACATGATTTGAGCTTGGTTTGGCTACTGTTTGCTTTTGACAGCATCCATCAATGTGTATTTTTAGCATCTGCAGAACAGCCAGTGTGCCCAGAACCCTATGGGCATCATTATGTTTTAAAAACAAGCACACAGAATCATTTCCTAGAACATCTCAGATTTAAAGAAATGACATAAGAGACAGATATAAGCATTGGACCACACCTGATCTCAGACTGAGTGTGATGTACATGCTGAGCATTGCAGGTACCTCAGGTTCCTTTAGAAGTATGAAGCTCCCTTGAGTTGGGGAACCCACCCTCAGCAACTCTATTGTTTCTTATAAGATGTGTACTATGGCATGACCAGGGTCCAGGCCTTGGGTCTTCTGGCAGCAGATCACATAAGAGTAGAAGATCGTGGAGGATTCTTTTCCTTCTCTGTCACCATTTCCCCCCTCACATTGCTGTGGACCACAGAGGGCGATAGATAGGGAAACTCTCTGTCATCTTCTCTCATCTGATGACCGGACTTTTATATTTGTGTGTCTTGGGAATTGAACTCAAGGCTTGGCAGATGCTAAGCACTAATTCTACCGCTTTGTTTTAGTCCATGCAGATAATACTAACTGTTAAGACAAGTCCCCAAAATAAATGGCACTCTTTTTGTTGTTATAAAAAAGGCATAAAAAACCTTGGGATTAATTTCTTCTGCTCAGATAGTATGTCAGGCATGTCCTGGACGTGGCTGAAATGTTTGTATTCTCCAGCATGGCAATTCACAGTTTCCTTCAATGGAGGAGCTCACTTCCCCTTTGGGTGGTCAGCCCTGGTCTTACCACCTGGTGGCTGTAGTACAGAAGTGAAACCAAGAAGAAAGGCCATAGGAAAGAGGGCCAGCTGCTTTTTTGTTGTTGTTTTTCTCTATCTCATTGGGTCTCTATTTGAGGACTTTGGGGCAGGAAGCCTTCTTCAGTTAGGTGGTACGGTTCCAGATGATATGATTCCAGATGGAATGTGGCATGGAGGCCCCTCCTGGCCAGCCTTCCTTGCTGGGAAGCCGGATCACAGGCACAAGCTGCACATACGGAATGTGGAGGACTTTGGCGCTTTCCCCAGAAGAAAATGAAGATAAAAGAAAACGAAGCATTTAAAGCACAAATGTAATTTTTGTATTACTTTAAATGGACTTTATTCCATACACACAAAAAAGAAAAATCCATTCTTGCATAAATTTCTTATATATTCATTCTTAAAAACTCACAGCAACTTTGTGATGAAGGAGATTTCTTCAATTAATCTTTGTCACTCCATGTGAGGTTTTTCTTTGGTTTTAAAGGAAATGCATTCCTGAGAAAAATAAGAATGAAAAGCAGTTTTTTTTTCTATTCTCCACCCACATCAAGTCTTCCTGAAGCTCTCTCCCATAGACACATGCTCTCTCCTGGGTCCAATCTCTCTGGCTCTCCTCCACCTGGTATCTCTTGGGTCCTTCACCACCCTACACCTGGCTGACTCTTTCTCATTCCTCTCTGTCCCCACCACCCAACACACAGCATGGAAGCCTCTGTAGAGCATAGAGGACACTGCAGTTATCAAATGCTTGTTTTCCATGGTTGCCCAGCTAGGCTTTTATGGTCTTTTATTTTCTTTTAGTGTTTTCCTGTCGATGCAAGAGTTTCATATCTTCACAGTTATTTTTTTTTTGGTGGGGGGGGTATTTCAAAGCCTGAGAAAGTCTGTTGTGACTTTGAGTACTGAGGTCAAGCTCAACCTTCTACATTCAAGAACCTTCTTCAAATTTTCCCCAACATTACACAGTGTTTGTCATATAACTGGAGTAAAGATTCAGGCTGGTGACCTAGTGGATGAAATGGTGATGTAATAACACATGGGTCAAAAGCTACTGGTCACTTACGTGGACTGTCTTTATACCTGGGAACTGAGCTCAACTACAGGGCAGCTGTGGGTTGTGTTGAAGCAATCATTTTTTTGCTCTTCAAGCTATCTGCCACAGTGAACCTGACATAAGCAAATGCCACACTGAGGATAACCCTTGGGATTGAACAGCACTTTTGATGTGCAGCGAAGCTTCATGTTCTTGTCATTTGCAGAGTTAAGAGCTGTTGTTACTGTATACTGGGACACAGTTAAATCAGAGGGAGCATCTCCTCAGTCCACTGATGTGTTTGGCATATGTGAGAGTAAGATGACATACTTAACTCTACATATTCTTTCCCTTTAAAAAATTAATAATGTTGCACTGTGAAATAGTGTCTTCTGTATGTATTCTGGAAGGTGGTTGTTTGTAACAATTAGGGTCAGTACACTGGAAAACTGCTTCAGCATATAGGAACTGGACTTGCTATCATTGCTTCTAGTTCTCAGCCCCGAATTCAGGAGATTGTGGAGATTACATATCTGTTCTCCTCCTATCTTTTACTTTTCCATCTTTTCCCCTTGAACTCAGTTCAGTTATATAGCCCAGGTGTGCCTGACACTTGTCATGTAGCTCAGACTGGTCTTAAGCTCAAATCCCACCTTCCTCAGCTCCTGAGGATTATAGATATGAGTTGTCATCCTCTGAATGTGTCCCCTCTTCTCTCACTTCTTCTAAGTAAATATAGGTCCTTGTTTGAATGGAAGAAACTGAAGTGTTCAATAATCTCCAAGTTTAAGTGCATGTGAGAAGGAAAATTATCTGCTCCTCATTTTTAAAACATGGATTCAGCATTTTTTTTTTTTATCTGCAGGTTTTGCATCAAGGACAGGTACCCAAATCCACAGATGCTGATGTTGCTTCTGTTTATATTAAATTATTCCTAGAAGACTTATAATAATAGATAATGGTTTATGGAATAACACTAGGTAAAAACTGGGTTCTGGGAAACTGCACTGACAGTGCCCTCCAGTAGGCATCAGCCATGTGTACACTATTGATTTACCTAAATTCTGCTCATGGTTCATTTCAGGCACAATAGTGTCTGTATACATCCATATCTTCAGAAGCTGTGAGTCTCTTGGTTTTCATGGCAGAGAGAAGGAAAGCATTGATGTGACAACCATCTGTAGGGAGGATAACATGGTTAGGCCAGTGGTCTTTAAAACACAGAGGAGAAAAGCAGTGAGCGGCTCAAAAAGAGACCTGACACTGTTGCTCATTTTAAAAATGGGGTGCACTTTAGGGAACAGAGGAGATGGGAGAGAGAGAAAAAAAATTTTTGCCTGATCTTCCAGAGCCCTACTGGGATCTTGAATTCCCTCATTTGTTGGAATTCTGCCCTTTAAAACTGCAGACAGTCCATTTAAATGGTTTTAGCTACTGTTGGTGGAAATCTGGTACAGCAGCAAGGAAGGCCCGTGGCAGATATTGAAGACTTCCTTCAGGGATTCAAGCAGCAGCTCAGGCTGTACAGCCCAGCATTGTTCTCCATTTAGCATGAAGCAGCCCCACGAACTATGCCATTTCCACGGTGAATTTTGCAATTTCTGTACTGTTCTCCAAGAAGGAACGTATCCAAATGGAGAGGTCCCAAATAATTCTGGCCCCAGCAACATCTTGCTAACTTAATACAGGAAAACCATTTTCCCAAGCCTCCCAAGTGAACAACAGCAGTTTTGTGTTTTCTGTTGAACCTGCTGACCACATGGCCTAGTCATGTGAAGCATATGTCTTATTTGTTCATAAGAATGCTGATGAGACCCTTGGCTTAGGAGTGCCAGAAACTGTCCAGCCTTCTTCCCAGCACTGGCAACCAGCTACTTAATAAACTCGACTGATTTTGTGCCATCTATTAAGAAGAAAAGTTGGGCTCAGAAATAAATAAGGGGTCTTCTACCTGGTGTTCTATGATGCTGCTCCTATCCTGTTGTGTGGAGTGCATGCAGAACATGCCAACCTAGTTGAGGAGTTAGTAATCTCAAGGAGCTGCAGAAAACAGAATGTTGTGTTTGCTCCAAAAGCAGTTTCCCCCACCAGATTGGACAAGGATCACTATGGATAAATTTATGTCTGATAAATGGGAGCTCAGGTGTTGGTCTTGTTTTCTGAGAGTTGAAGAGGAGTTGTGCGGAGTGGTTTTGGACAGTCACAAACAGCTTACACCCAGCCATATTACCTGTGATGCAGACACTGTACTGTTCTCATTATCCCTGTTTTGCATTTGAGGATGCTTAGTCCAAGACCAAGTGGGCTGTGCATCTCATGACTTCTCATGCCAGGGCTTAAGCATAAAAATAACCTCTCTGTACTGTTCCTGGTTCCTACTTTGCATTCTGCTATACTGGGACACAGGTTGCTGTTGGCTGAACGGCCTGTTCATTAGGAGCTTTCATTAAATTCCATAATGTAAGGGGCACAGTATGGATTAATGTGTGCTTCCATGAAAACCCTGCATGAAGCCCTGTCTCCCTGGGATCACTTAAATGTTCTTTCTTTTAAGGTTAGTTATTTAAATTCAGACAAATTTCCTTCCACCCAGAGAAGACTTACCAAGTCCAAGGTTACTATGTATGCCCAGAGGGCAGCACCAATAACTCACTTTCCCATTACTTATTCAAGTGGTTTTCAGGAATGCTCTCATTTGTTAGCACTCCTTCCTGAGACCTTCGGTCTTACTGCCATGCAGCGTGTGTGTGTAGAATTCACACACACTATTGGTGGCAATGCAGTTTAGTTCTAGAGAACAGCATGGCCATTCCTCAAAGGCTTACAATGGTGCTCCCCTGGCATCACATGTTCTAATATTGGGATAATACCTGAGTGAAATGACCTGAGTGAAAGGATGACACACCTTTTAAACCATATACAAATATATCTCCTCTCAGTTTAAAAAATAAGTAAGAATAAGATAAGATAAAATAGAATTATTATATGACTAAGTCACCCACCTTGGGGTGTATGTTCAAAATATGGAAGTTAGTGTGTGGAAGAGACAACTATACCACGTTGTTACATCAGGCACCAGTGACAAGAACCAAGGTATGGAGTCGGTCATCAGTACATGAGTAAGTGAATAAAATATGCTAGATATACATGATGTAATGTTATTCTGCTTAAAAAGATCCTGCTCTTTGCAGCAGCAAGCAAGGATGGACCCAGAGCAGAGCATGCTAACTGAAATAAGTCAGACACAGAAAGATAACTTCTTACTCCTACAGTCTCATGTACATGTGGAATCTAAAACAATGGAGCTCGTGACAGCAGAGTTGTAGGAAGTTTAACAGAAAGTGAGGGCTGAGGGAGTGGGAGATGGTGGGCAAAACTGTTAGAAAGAATCCATTATTACTATGAAGTGATGGATATGTTAATTAGCTTCATCCTTTCATTGCACATGGCACACATATATCTCATTATAGCATACTCCATAATTAATATAGTAAGTAGGAGAAATGGTGAGAGATGGAAGAAGGAGGGGTAAGAGAATGGGAGAGGAAAGGAGAGAGAGAGAGAGAGGAAAGAGAGAATCTAACTGAGGGTCTAAAGGAAGAAAGTGTCTTCTGGTTGTGAAGTTGTGGAGGTCTGAGTAATTAGAGAAAGAACTCATGTGTCCAGGTCTTCAAAAGCCTGGGAAGTTTATAGTAGCCTGGGATCCCATTGAAGCTACAGTGATGATCTGTTCTTTAAAAACTCAGTGTTTTCTTTGTATTGTTTTGGCATACATTAATTTTTTTATATTATAATTTTTCATACAGTAATACAATTGTTATACATTTTAGTGTCCCCCATATTTTTTTATTGTGACAGTCTCATCTGTTCTTCCCAGGCCTCAGAGAGCTCACTGTCTTACTGACAAAATTATTAAAAAAAAAAAAAAAACTCTAAAAAGTATTAGAGGTAATGTATTTATTAAGTGTCCTGATTTAAAGATTTCTCAATGCAAATGTTTATGGAAACATCTCATTAAACTGCTATAAATGGATAGAATGCCTTGTCAGATAAATATGTAAAACTGGCTGGATTCTCGGCAGCATGGCTGAACATGACTCTCTGAGCATGAGAAACTGTTGCTGAACTTCCTGTGGTTGACTTTTTTGTTGGGAGGGAGCCGGTGTAGAACTCAGTTTATGAATCCACCCTTCCAGATGATATGGATCAAGCCCACTCAACTGCTGCTCCTGAGCCATCCTTCTCAGGTTTTCACTTTTTATTCCCTTACAGAGTGTGTTGAGGTCACTTAGTTCAATATTTTGTTTTGTTCTTGTTTTTAAAACTTCTGTGGTTCATCTCAAGTTGCTGGCTACCTGAGACTTGCTCAGTCCTCTGCAAAGATGGAAACAACTTCTGGTGAAGCTAAGGAAATCTGCTGGTTCAAATGGGGACTTTAGGTGGAATTATCCTTTCTGGCTTGTGGATCTGAGGGGACATGTCAGAACTAAGTGAGGACATTTGGCAAGCTGTCAGAATGTCCTGGGGGCTGGACTGTGTCTCCAAACTGCTTTGTTCTCTGGCCATAGTAACCTGAAGGCTATTGTGCCAGATTGCAATCTAGCACGTCACAAGCAGAAGAAAGGCTCCTAATTCTGCTGGTGATTTAATGCTCCCTTGTGTTTTGGTGTGCCATGGCCATTCTGTAGACTCTCCAGACTGGCTGTGAAAAGCCATCTTATATCCCATTCTCCCACACCTTTTGATACTCGTGTCTTCTCATGTCGTATCACTCATAGGGACTTTTTTTTGTATAGCAGATTATCTATACAGCTATCTTTAAGAGTCTTGGAGATCCTGGAGGCAGAAGCATGCTGGTAGTACATGCTTCTACACAGGATGGCGTGGGCTTGATCTGGGTTTGGCTTTCACTAGGACTCGGGCCCTGAAGCAGGAAGGACACACATTGTTCCAGGTACTTCCAGCATAGAGTTTTCCCTAGGGAGACTGAAATTTGTTAACTTTGGGATTCATTTCTTCTACTAGGCAGGGCTGTTGTGGCCAAGTTCACGCATGGTGGATAACATAGAAAAGCTTTCTCATCAGGTTATGTGTTGTCAGTGACAGGAAGAGGGAGGCAACCAGCTACGGGCCTTTCTTTGCCCTGGTAGGAGTCTAGCTTTCCAAATTTGTGGTCCAACAGACATTGTAGTGTTCCATTTTTACAAAGGCCAAGTACACCACAGCAAATTCTCAAACTCATTCTTCATCGAAACCTGTTGGGCCTAAGTTGATCTTTCTGGTTTCACAGTTTCAGTTTGATTGATGACACTGGAGAGTGTGACCTAGATATAGAACTGATGGCCAGGGTGAAAAGTGATGCTTGGCTGTGCTGTTCAGTTCAGAAAGAATATCTTTAGGTCCCCATTTCCCACCAGAAGACAGTAGCTACTTGTTATGGGTGACAAGTGCTTGTGGGAAGGAAGTCTCTTGGGTCCATCTGCCCTAGGTACTACACCTTGGTAGAGCCTGAGGTCCTACTTCCAGTCATCCAGTGCTGAAAAGTCAGGTGCTAGACCAGACTGAAGATACTTCAGTGCTGTGTGAGTCTTTAAAATAATAACTTAAAATTAAAAAAAAAATAACAGCACAAACTTGCAAAGAGGGAAAGGAGTGAAAGTGGGTCTTGATTTGAAGACAATCATTTTTGACAGATGTGTGGGCAGGTGTAGGAGGGTCTAGAACTTGCAACCCCCACAGGACTGATTAGGGCTCCTCCAAGGCTGGACTATTGGCACAGGGAGTCCAAAACTTTTATTTTGTGAATCCTTTCCTCAAAACAAAACTACATTATGCTGTAATGCAGAATAATCTAGAAGACATGTGTGATATAATCTAACTATAGATAAATACTGCGTATATAGAACAGCGGAAGACCTCTTCTCTGAAATTATTAGGACCAAAATTTTTCAGACTTGTTTTTTCAGACTTTGTCACTTATATGTCTTGTATGCCCCATGTACATAGCACAAAGGTAATTTCATATAATGACCTCATCATACTTTTGCTCTGACTGCAACATGTCACATGAAAGCTGGTAAGAACCTTCCCCTTGTAGAATCAAGGGGACATTCAAACGCTTTTTGATGTTCTGATTAAGGTACCTAGCAAGAATGTGAAATAATAATTTAAAAAATAAACTGCCTTCATAGAGACAGGCAGAATGGGGTGGTTGGGGACTGGAGGTAGGAGGGAATATAACTGATCATGGGGTTGTCAAAATGGCCCAGAGAGTATAGGTGCTTGCCTCTAAGACTGAGGACTGTAGTTCAGTTTAGATGACTAAATGGTAGAGAGAACTGACTACCAAGCTGTTGTCTGTCTTTCTTCCTCTCCTCCCTCTCCCTCTCTTTTTCTCTCTGTCTTCTCTCTCTCTCTCTCTCTGTCTCACACACACACATACAATAAATAAAGGTAATTAAAATTAGAGAATATCTAACTGTTGGTCAAAGTATGCAAAGTTTAAGACAGATTGCATGAATAAGTTTGGTCATCTGTTACACAGCACAATGGGTGACTATAATTAATGTGTGTGTCAGATTTTAAATGTCCCCCCATAAACACACAAACATGTGTGGTGGTCAATATGTTAAATAGCTTGACTTGATAATTGCACTTTGAATATATATCAAAATGTCACATTTTATGCATACATATGTATAGACAGTTATTAATCATTTAAAAATCTAAAACTTAAAACAATGAAAGAACGTTTCTCAAGCTGTAGAAAGAGGGAAGCCTGACAAATAGAACAGCTGTCACTCCCTTCTCCAGCCACAAAATGTCCCTCTTCCTTGCCAACTAGTCCCAGAAGAAACAGAGTTAAGTTAGAGCACACATGTCTAGGATGCATATGGTTGTAGCCACCTTCTGACTGTGAGGGTCACCTGTTGATTGACCTATTAGTATAAGCCATGTCCTCCAGTGCTCATGGGTTAATTCTTTCCTGATGACTCATCTTCAGGTCATTTGCACTATATAAAAGCATTATAGTCCCCCATAGAGCCCTTGAGGATCCAAAAGTAGCTGTGCATGCACACAGGGTCACAGTTAGATCTATGGCATACCATTGAGGGACAGCTGCTGAGCCTATGTATATGAGCTCTGAAGCACTGTTGTCATGTGCTCAGTTATCCCCAGGAAATATTATCATCTAATACTCTGGAATGAAGGACTGGAGTAATAGCTGAAGAAATATTTCCAGCTAAAATTTCTAGTGGTAGTACTTGTCCCAGCACATTTTTGGAAAGAGCCATAGCTACTGGCAAGCAAAGAGAGAGGATAGTAACACAGTGCTAAAACTGGATTTATAAATCTAGCCCACTGGTCATTCATAGTGATAAAAGATAACTAGGAATCCCAAAACATCAAGACAATTCCTGTTTCTGTTTGCAAGTCTACAGTTCCAAGTCACCAGGGAGAATTGAGAGGGGAACCTGACTTCACAGCAGTCTGTAGTGAAGGCCCAAAATCATCATTTTCAAATAGGCTGTGAGAGAGTAAGGAGCTGCTGACTTCAGGCCCTAAGCTGAGGTCAGGAAAAAGGGATAGGCCCATGCTTCATTCTGCATAAGGACTATAGCTAGTAAGAGTTATTACAGAACTGAAAAGAGATGAGAGAGAGGGTTTTGAACATAATCACCATGAAGAAACGATTATTTTGAGGCTATGGATAAACTATTTTCCTCAATTTGATCATTATTCAATGTATACATAAATTAGAACATTATGCTGTGTTTTGTAATAATGAAGCCATATTATATGTTAACCAAAATATTAAAATAATAAAATAAAAACTGAGCTGAAGGTGACTGGCAAGGTCAGATGACCCTGTGTGGAAGGGTGACAGTAACAAGCATTGTCCTGGGGTTCCCAGGCACGATGCATGGCTTTCCTGTGTGGGTTCCATGTGCTCTGACATAGTTGGAGGCCCCATCTGAGTCATTACCTTAGAGCAACCCAGGAGGAGACATAGCTTGTCTTTTCGTTTTGGAGGCAGTCTTGCTATGTATCTGAGATTGGCTTTGAACTCATGATCCTTAAGCCTTAATCTCTTGAGAGCTACAATTACAGATGTGTACCATCACACCTGGCTTGTATTTGCATGCCTGTGTGATTTCATAAGATACTGATCCATAACCACTTCTAACATACTTACTCTCTCCAAGGAAGGGGAAATGTGTTTTTTCAAAGCTAAAGCAAGAACAACAGCTTAGCACCATGCATTTCTCAACACTCTTTCCAGTCAGACAACCTAAAATTAGAAGATGCAAGTTAATTTATTTGGGGGCTTTGAGTGACTTCTAGCTGGGTCCTTTATTAACCTCCTTTGACTCTGAATATCTTCGTCTTTGGAGGGAGGACAACATTACTTACAGGGACACAATGAGGACAAAGTAGGACATAAAAGTCACCTTGGGGTTTCCTGCTCATGGCCTCCAGTTTTAGAAGCAGAGAAGGAAACAGTTGTAAATTTCAGTACCACTGCTTATTCTTGCATACAGCTCTTGCATATAATTGATGGGATCAATTTTTCTACAGGCTGCCATCTTTCTTACTTTACTGAAGAAAGCTGAGAAGTTACTGCGAACTTAGATCACAGAGGTGTTTTGTCACCCCACAAGTGGTATCAGAAGGAATTACATCCTAGTAGCATATTTTAATTCATATGTAACAACGTTCTACTCCAGTGTCTGTGTCCACCAGGCCGTACTGTGTTTATTTATGATCCCAGAGTGATCATAATTGTGCAGACTACTATGTTTTAGGACATTTGCAGTAAATATATTACCAGGAGATATTGCTCTGGTGGCATTTTTAGAAAGCCTTTTTTTGAAGAAGAGGTTGCTTTCATGATGTCTAATTTTGCATTGTGGAGAGAAGGTAGTGCCTAGAGTAGCATTGGTTGGGGTGTTTGGGAATTCAAAGACTTGACAAAGAACTTCAAGTCTCTGAAGAAAGAAATTGAAGAAGATACGAGAAGATGGAAAGATCTCTCATGGTTATGGATTGGCAGGATTAACATACTAAAAATGGCCATCTTACCAAAAGCAATCTACAGATTTAATGCAATCCCCATCAAAGTACCAACACAAGTTTTCACAGACCTGGAAAGAACAATTCTAAACTTCATATGGAAAAACAAAAAAACCCAGAATAGTTAAAACAATCTTACACAATAATAGAATTTCTGGAGGTATCTCCATACCTGACCTCAAGCTATACTACAGAGCAATAGTAAAAACTGCATGTACTGACATAGAAATAAGCTGTTAATCAATGGAATCTAATCAAATTCCCAGAAATAAACCCATACACCTATGCATACCTGATTTTTGACAAAGGATCCTAAATCATACAATGGAAAAAAGACAGTATCTTAAAAAAATGGTGCTGGTCTAACTGGATATCTACAAGTAGAAAAATGCAAATAAATCCTTTTTTATCTCCATATTAAAGTAATTTTTATAAAACTGTATTTGTTTATTAGATTCTCTCTTAACCAGGCTGTCACACACATAATCAAGACTCTATTATATTTGTTTAATTATATAAGCTTCACAACACAATAACTGAGCAGTTATTACTCTTTTTTTTAACCTTCTAAGCTAATTTGGCTTCCTCTCAGAGGGCATCCCAGGGATACTTGCACTTTGTAGCTTTGCTTGCTGAGCTCTTTCTCCTGGTCCCTACCAAATACCTCACATGACTGAATCCCCTAGTTCATCTTCTTATGCCTTGTCCCCTGGCTGGCAGGAAGTTCATCCGTATTCTCTACTTTGCTCAGTGACTGTAAAGCCTCTTTGTTGACATATCAGGGGACAATTGGGGAGTCGAGTTTATAGAACATTGAGACAGGAGATGCTTGGAACAAAGATTGAAACCAGATATGGGGGGTTACAGAAATTAGCATTTGAATTACACAATAACTTTATGTCTACATCACACCATCAGATTTGGGCTCCATCAGGATCAGAAGGTGGAGGCAGATGCTGATGGCATTGTTGTGCAGTCTGGATCTCTATGTACTCAACAACTGGTATGAACTGAACTTTGCGGTATTTTTCACATCCTGCAATGGATGGGTTCTGAAATATCTGATGGCAGTCTGTCTCCTGTTAGTAAATTTCTATGACCTAACATTGGGTTTTTGCAAACATTAATTGCCCCTCTTCACATTCTGCAGCCATTCGGCTTTTAGTTTTTTTGAATTTTTATATTTCTTGCCTCAAAGGCTTATTCTGTTTGCCTTAGAAGAACCATGCAATGCCTCTTTTGTGAGCCAAAGGACCCAGCAGTTTCAGGGTGCTTGGGAGGCCTCAGGGGAGCTGATGTGAGTGGTGGGCTCAGTTCTGTGGGCTTTCCCATTTTTTAGATGCATCTTCTATGGACCTTCCTAGAAGGTTTACCTTTAAATTTACCTGATTATGATGCACTTTGAAGAATATGAAATATATCTGACTGCTTATGAAACAGGACACATCCAGGCATGCTTGGTCAACTACATTTCTGTTTGTTTAGCAAGTGTAACCACTCTAGTGGTAATATGTCCAACTTAACCCTGGATGTCTTAGCAGAAAATACAAGCAGACAGAGACCATAAGTCAATGTAATATCTATAAAAGACCCTTGCCTTTACATGGATTATGATGAAATAGGATAAAGAAATAACACTAACCATATAGCCATATTTTATAAGATTATGTTGAAATTATACCCATGTGCTTGATTTCATTGAAATCTTGTGAACAATTGTGGTGTCTTTCTGATAAGCAATGTGATTGCTTTTTTTTTTTCTTTTTAAATTCCAGACCAGAAATCAAATGTAAGATGTAACTCCAGTCTCACTTGTGGTGTTGCTGACTTTATTAGTTAAAATGAAACACTTGCTTCAAAGGCAATATTGGGGAAAAGTCATTCATAAAGCAGACTGCAAGGTAAAGTCCAGATTTAAGGTGCCAGGAAAGGGTAAAGTCTATAAGGCAGGGCTAAAGAGCTATGGGGAATGTGGTGTGAAGGGGTGGGCTTGTTGGGAGACTGAACTAGGTCAGTTTCCTCTTTTATAGATCAGGAAGCTGAGGCATTCAGAACCCAGAGCCTGATTTGGAGGATGAGTCATAGCTCAGATGAGACTATATATATATATATATATATATATATAT
This sequence comes from Psammomys obesus, assembly GCF_907164565.1. Classification (NCBI taxonomy): domain Eukaryota; kingdom Metazoa; phylum Chordata; class Mammalia; order Rodentia; family Muridae; genus Psammomys; species Psammomys obesus. The sequence goes on from NW_026590486.1 coordinate 3,741,755, forward strand.
ATATATATATATATATAT
>NW_026590486.1:3741872-3761701 GCF_907164565.1 Psammomys obesus
ATATATATATATATATATATATATATATATATATATATATATCTGGGCTGTGTAACATTAAGCAGTGGCCAGATGGGAGGCATCATTAGCAATAGTCCATCATTCTGAAGTCAACGGATTAGTAGGTTTATAAATACACCCTGTAAAAGGATCATGTGAGAATATATAGAGTGGCTTTATGCCACCTGGGACACAAACCTGAGGTCTGTGGCTTCTTCATGCAGTCAGATTTGATTTTTTTAAAGAGGGAGCAGTTCTCAGAGCTGCCACTCAGCCTGAAGCCAGGAAAACAAACAAACAAACAAACAAAAAAACAGCTTTCCACCTCAAAGAGAACTCCAAAGAGGAGTGCCCAGAGTGGGAGACCACAGCAGAGCACTGTCCTTCTATAACCACAGCTCAGGTGGTTCTGGACACATATGTTCACAGGAATAATGGCTAATCTCTCAGTCTACTCAGGCCTATTTAGGGTGCATGTGCCAGTTTGTAGCATCAACTATAATTTGGTGTCTTTTGAGCTTGGATGATGTCTCTATGATTGTTTACAAATGTGTGGGCATTTTGACAAAAGGACTAGGCACTGCTTTTCTATTCCCCTCAAACACTGCAATGTATGTTCCAGCACCAGCTGCCTTTGTTTCTTTAGCATGCATACCAATATGCATTCTTAGGCCACACCAGTCTCACCGGAACAATTTCAAATGAATAGGGGAGGAGGTAAGGTTTCTCGCTTCGTCTATGTGAGATGTCTCTTCTTTAGGCCACCAGATCACATGTGCTTTCTAGGTCAAACCTCTTCGTCATTGTGGATTCAGAGTAACGTGGGTTTGTAACATTGGACTGCTCAGTCCCTTTAGGGCTCCTTTCTCTGTGCAAAAGGGAACACACTGTTAGGACCAAAAGAAGGCTTCCCAAGGTATAGGCTGGAGAGTTCACTGTGTTGTGACTTCGTCAGACATGGTGTGGAGAGAGCTGTGTTCACTTTTTGGTTATATTTACTGCCAGTACTAAGATGATGCAGTCTCAGTGCTGAGAGAAACTACAATCTAAGCCATCTACACCCGTTGGTGTTCGCTAAAGACCCCAAATAAAAACTCTGGAGTATCCAATCCCCTTGCATGGAGGGCTGTTCTGAAGAACAGTTATGTCTTTCAAGAGACTCAACAGACTGCTGTACTTGAGTGCTGAGTAAGTCTCTAGGGAGATGAATGCATGCCAGGAATGTTTGCATAGATGGGTGAGCTACTGGGAGTTACAGTTTGCAAAAGCTAGAGGATGTGGCAATTCCATGCACACATTCCAGAACTGTTTTCCAGCTGCATTCCCTCAGCATGGAAGGGTAAATTAGGGTTTAATGCAGAAAGTACAGCACTCTATAGTCTTTTGCTTTCAGGGCTCACAGGACATGGCTGGGCACCAGGGAACCCTATGCTTACCTGGTTGCGAGAAACACCAGAATCTGTCTTCACCTCAAACAAAACAACAACAACAACCCTTTACTTCTGAGGACAAATAGCCTAAATGTTCATCCCCATTGAAGTAGAAGAGTAGTCTCTCATTTCCTGTATTACTTCTCTCATTTCTGTACTCAACACCTGATAGGAGCAATATGAGGAAGAAAGAGTTATTTTGCCTCATAGTTTGAGAGCATAGCCTATCATCGTAGCAAAGGCATGACAGCAGAAGAATGAGGCAGCTGGCCACATTGCACCCACAGTCAAGAAGTACAGATAGGAGCAATACTGGTGCTGCTTTCTGTCTTTTTCATTTTATTTATTCTGTGGTCCATGGTATTGTGCCAGCCACAGTGAAGGAGAGTCTTCCTGCATCAGCTAAACATCTCTAGAAATGCCTTCACAGGTATATCCAGAGTTGTGTCTCCTAGGTAATTTCAAATCCAGTCATTTGGCAATGGAGATGAATTACCTCTCATTTGTTCTTATAGTGTCCCCCATCCTCCATTCTAGAAATAGATCTTCTCTACTCTCAAGACATTAGTAATTGCACAGTAGAGATCACTCTCACTGTGGAAACACTGGAGAGCCACAAAAAAAATCATACACTGAGTGGAAATCCTGATGTATACATCTCTAAACAATGCTTAAATCTTCAGTTTATGAAGAAGTCATATCAATTTCTTGACCTAAGCAAAAGTTCTTATTAGCTAGATAAAACAATTACTTTAAATTAAAAAAAAAAAAAAACATGATTTCTAAGAATAAACTAGTTTTAACCAAGTTTAAGCCAATGATCAAAATAATGAATTGAGGGATTGTTTTACTTTTCCTTTAAATGAAATTGGTCATCCTAATTCTTATACAAGATTCCTGGAGTGTCTATGATAGACAAATAAGGGTCAGATGAGAGCAGCAAGGTAAAATGTGTCAGATTATAAAGGGTTAACAATGTTTCCCCAGAAGAAAACTATGGAGACCTCAGATTCCCACACATCTGTACAACACTTTGCTTTCCAGCTGAGCAAACAGAGGCTGAAAGGTGATGTTGCAGGGACATCTGTGATTTGTGGCTGACTGACCAGGCCAGATTTCAACCCCATTCTGAGGCGACAGGACCTTTGCTTTCCTTGAAAGGACTTGCTTTTGCCTGTAGCCTTAGGCCTGGCTCTTTTGCTCATAAGACATTCTTTTGCTGTTTTTGTCTTTGTTTCTTATTTTTATTACTATATTTCTTACTTACGTTTGTTTTAGAATTTCAAACATGAGTACTACATTTACTTCATTTCCACTCCTCTCATCCTCCAACTCCTCCTGTGGCCCCTCAAATTCATGACCTCTTCTTCATTATTGTTACATATATACATGCACACATGCATTCATCCACCCCCATCCCCACCTCCCCACCAAAACCAAGAACTTCACTGAGTCCATTTAGTGTTGCTCCTACGTTCATGTGTTTAGGGATGACCACTTGGGACTGGAACTCAAAACTGGAGAAAAATGATTTTCTCTTTCAGCTGTCACTGACTGCCTCCAGCTCTTGTAAGATTTCTCCCCTTTTCATTGGCATGTCCATTAGTGTAGTCATTATGTAGGTATTGGTAAAGTATCCATATTGTTGATATGTTACCATGTGTAGATAACACTCTTTTGCTTGGTCCTCTGGTTTACAATATTTTCACCTTTTTCCTTTCCAATTTCCCATGAGCCTTGTGTGTAAAGATTGCATTGTAGGTACATCAGTTGGGGCTGATCACCCACAGATACTTATTCTCTGTAATTTGATGAGGTATGCATCTCTGTAGCAGTCTCCATTTGTTGCAAAAAGCTGTTTTGACTAAAGGATGAAGCTACATTTATCTGTGGGTATAAGGGTAAGTATCTAGAATAGTCACAAATTACATTGGTTTAGAAAAGTGGCAGTAGGTTATCCTCTAGGACAGTGGTTCTCAACTTGGGGGTGGTGACCCCTTTGTGGGGGTTACACTGCAGTTCATAATAGTCACAAAGTAAAAGTTATGAAGTAGCAATGAAAATTATTTTTCCACAACACGAGGAATTGTATTAAAGGGTCAGAGCATTAAGTTGAGAACCACTGCTCTAGGGTCCACGAACTCTCCAGTCACTATTAGTTGGTAAGTCTAAGGAACACACACATTTTCTCTTTCATAAGTGCGCTCTGAGCTTTTCTTGGATTGACAGTCTTAGATTAGTCCCCTCTTGTATCTTGAGCTGAGAACTCAGCAAACAGAAGAGCTAGTTATCATTCCTCTCGAGTGACCATGATTTTTGTGTGACCATATCTCAGCACATGCTCCAAGACTGTTCACTGTCAAATTCCTTTGTTTGTATGTCATTTTATGCTCTGGTGGACTTCCTTTTCATGAGGTAGTTCTTTCTCAGTCATGGGTATTATAGAACTAAATGCTAAGAACATTTCTTGTTTACTGCTTTGTGTATAGACTATGGGGTGCTTGGGACAGAGAAGACGAGAAAAGAAAAAGGAAGAAAATGGAGTAAGAGGAAGAGAGGGGAGAGGGGAGAGGGAGGGTTAGAGTGCCTTTACCTTGGTGTAGGAATTAGAGATCACATGTTTAATTTTTTATGGCTGTGTAATAAATATCACACACACAAGTTGCTAAACATTACACAACATGATCTCACACTTTCTATGGCCAGCAGGGATTAGCTGGATCCTCTACTCTTGAGTCTTGTCAGGCAAAAGGGACCATCTGTCCTCCCATAGAAAGTTCCACAGCTTCTGCATTTAGGAGAAGGTATGCTTTTCTACCTCTTTCTATTGGGTAGGTCTGGGAATGATCCCGCAAAAATTTACAAGGAAATTTAATCCTCATTGTAAGCAACTAAGAGTTATAACAATGATCTATTCTCCCACAGATTAAGGAACTTCTGGGTTATTTCAAGACCATCTCTGTCACAAAAGCCAGTTTATCCCTTGTCCTTGGACTCCCTTCTCATGATACCTCATACTACTTTGTGTGAAGGCAGATTTCCTGCCTTCAAAGAAGTACTTCATCAGACACTGCCCATTGACCTTGAACCTCCTACTTTCTACTGAGCTAAATATGCTGCTGTTTTGGTTTATATATTATCCAGTGTGTTGTATTCACTTATAGAAACAAAACAAAACAAAACACCCGAAACTTACTAAGACAGTCTGAGGTATTCCATTCTCATTCTGGCTGATGGGTGAGGGGTTCACCCTCAGGTCCTGGCCATGTAGCCTCTTCATTGCTCCCATACACATCTCTTTCTCTGATACCAGACATAGATTCACAAGACATATGGCTAGGTCCATACCTTACTGGAAGTTGCCCCATGTGTCAGCTTATAACAGGATGATTGGTCACCTGTATTCCATAGGTGTGTCTGACTCCAACCCATCCACAGAAGCTATGCATGTTTCCCGTGCACCAGTGTTAAAGGTCTTAGGGTCTTCTTGAAATCTGCTGCCACATAGGGGTAGCATCTGTCCTTAAAAAGAATTCAATATGTTCTCTTTATAAACAGTGTCATTTCTAAAATTGCTATAAACTCATCTGCTGTGTAGAGGACTATGATTGCTGTAAATCCTCTCTGTTTATCCAATTTTTAAAAAATTTTCTATCCATATAGAAAATATAGAAAAATACATGGATGATATCTATCTATCTATCTATCTATCTATCTATCTATCTATCTATCTATCTATCATCTCTCTATCTATCTTATCTATCTATCTATCTATCTTTTTTTTGTGTGTGTGTTAGGATCGAACCCAAGACCTAATGTATGCTTGGCATATTCTTTACCATTGAGCTATAGCACAAGCCCATCTCCGTTACTATAGAAAGTGCAACCCATTTATCTCAGGTGGCCCACAGTTGCTGGAAAAGAATAGCTTTCTTTGGGTGGGGTACACTAAAGGCATCTGCAGAGATGGAGTACTGTGGCCCCTGGGGTGTTCCTTGTGGAAAAGATTGTTGACTGTGTAACCACTTGAGCACTGAGCACAGAAGTCTGAGGAAAGTGGAAGTAAACCTAAGTAGGTCACCTGGCCAAAGCCTCAAAAAGAGTGCTTCTAAGAGGCCACTGGGCATCAGGTTAATTTACTTCTGCTTTCTCTACAGTGCATTCCCTGTGCCCCAGTAGCCTGCTTAGTACAAGCATGTGAAGAAATCACACACTGTGCTGCCCTCATTCAACCTCTCTGCTCTGCTCATCTTTTTTTGGCAATTCAACTGTGAGCTCTTTCTAGCTAGAGACATAAGATTCAAAGTCCCGAGAGAGGTAGTAGTCATGCAATGCCTAACAGTGGGGATGCTTTCTCACACAGGCACCATCAGGCCATCTTGTTCTTGTAAGAACGTCGTAGTGGTGTGCACATAGTTACACACTTATATGTTGTCACTGCATGTGCTATCTTGAGGCAATCAAAAGACACTCTAACCATGGATGTTTGCTGATGCTAGAGGAATCAGCACGCTGCTTTAGAGTAAACATTATTTATAACTGGATGTGTGCATTAAAATTATCATGAAGGCGTTGGAGGTTTATTTTAGCTCAGTAGTAGAACAGCTGTGGGCTTTGTTCCCCCAGCACGAGGGGGAAAACAAACAAAAAAAAAACATAAAATGTGTAGTGGAGTAAGTATACAAACCAGAGACATCATCACTCCCCATCTAATATCATATTCTATACATGATTTTATCTGCTGTGCTAAATGCCACTTGCAGCGCAACAGCTCTGTGCCAGCATTACTGCAGGCCTGAAGTCATGCATTACACCACGGCTACACAGCTGTTATGTCATTATGTGATGATAACCTTTAGCTCACTTTTGCAGAGGTCTGGCACTAAGCAGACCTTGTTGAAATGGCTATGTGCTGTATTAATCTATGTGGCCTGCCACAGCCAAGTATTCAGAGCTGTGTCTTCAGGAGTCTGTAATGTCCTGTACTATCCTTGGCCTGTAAGTAGCCATCTAACCAGTGTTGTCACATTCATTTTGTGTGGACATCTCTGATAGCTCTTTCCTTGTTATAAGGACACAACTAAGACTAGAGTAGCATCTCACCACACTCTCTTCACTCATTCCCTCTGGAGCAGTGGTTCTCTCTAATACTGTGACCCTTTAATACACTTCCTCATATTTCGGTGATGCCCAACCATAAAATTATTTTTGTTGCTACTTCATAACTGTAATTTGCTGCTGTTGTGACTCTCAATGTAAATATTTTTTGAAAATAGAGGTTTGCGAAAAGGGTTGTGACCCACAGGTTAAGAACTGCTGCTCTAGAAAGACCCTATCTCCAAATGTAGTCTGAGATAGTAGTGGATAGGACTTCAACATAATTACTTAGTGGGACACAATCCAGCCATAATATTAGGAAAGACTGACAAATATGTAGCATCTATTATTTTCCCCATAAGTGAGCATATGTATCACACATAATCACAAATACAAAGACATTTATCATGAGAAGAATACAGCTTGAATTTTGTGAGGGATCCTTGGTCTATGGCAGCAATATGTGCCCTGCGTACTGTTCTTTTACAAAAGATTCCCAACTTAGAATTTCACAGGGTCTGCCCAAGACAGGAATTCCTGCACCTGAAGGGTCTTTTCCTCAGAGCCTTATTCTTCTAGATATCCTGAAGGGGGTGGTATTGCTCTTGCTTAGAGCCTGTCCCATGTCGCGTTGAAGACTGGCCTTAGGCTTCTTCTGCATAGTGCCCTTAGTGATTAGCTATGGTAGGGAATTTCCTTTAGGATGTACATGCCTCTCTCTATTACTGGTTCTAAAAATGAGGTCTATTGAGGAAGCCAAGCTGAGCTTGCTGAGTTTTGATACTATGTACAAACTCACCAAAGACAGTGCTGCTGAGCTTTTCTGCCTTCTATCATCACTGTCCTGGAATGGATCCCAAGATCATCCGATCTGGGGGGTCCCACTGAACTCAAAGCCTAGCCCATGGACTCGAGTACATCTACTGCCATTCTCTGTGGTAGAAATGATTTCCAAAAGGACTGCCTCTTTTAAATTGTTTTGCTCTTTCTGTAGAAACCCAGGAATGGTGATGATGAAGAAGGGAAATTAAAGGCAAAAGCTTCTAATGCTATAAACTTGGTGTCTGACCTTTAGAAAAGGAATTTTAAATGTGCTTAATATGTCTAATATGTTTGACATCAACTTCATAGTTCTCCAAATTTGGAAGGAATCAGACTGTTAATTAGTAAGCAAGATGGGTGATGGAGTATCTCTTCTGTGCCTTACCTCAGAATATCTCTGGATGGGGTGGGGTGAGGGGAATCTTAGTGTGACCAGTGGACCATATAGATCCTTGGGATAAACATAGTAAGCCTATGTGATCATTATAGTGGACCGGATAGAAGGACGTTTTGTTGTGTTGGAGGTGTGATCAACCACGTGGGCTTGATTGCTACAGCCCACAGGATGTTCTCTAGTGGTTGTCTCTCTTTTAGCATTTAGGTTCCAGGACAAACACTACATTTAAATCTTATTTTGTAGTTGCCGGTGCTGTGCTTTGTATATAGTTGGTTTGATGTATCTTGAATTAGTAAAACATAGAAAAATAGAGGTTTAAACTGAAAGAAGTATCAGGCATGGTGGTATGTAGCTGCAGTTCCAGCTACTTGAGTTTTTGTATGGTCATTTGAGCCCAGAAGTTTGAGCCCATCTTGGGCGACATAGTGTCTGTATCAAGAGACAGTGACCAAGATAGACAGATTAGAGGAGAGAGAAATGAAAAAGAAACAGGGAAGAAGCTGAAGGAAGCACTTATAGCAGGCAGCCCTTGAAGTTTGTAAGGGTTTCTTCAGATCCAGTGTGGAACTTAGCTGAAAACATTCAGCCAATTCTTTACACTCCATACTTACATAAACATCCAATAAACTGCTAAAAACAACCTTTGTGTTGGATTACTGGGTTTGCTTTTCTTGTGGTCATGTGAATGACTTAACTAGCAAGTTCTGAAGGCTCCAGCAATTGGTGACTGTAGCTGTTGTCCTGGGCTACTTCTTGATTTGGTCGAGAGGATAGATGCTGGTCTCTTGTCCATTTTGTAGACCCAATAGTGACATATGTCATTGCTCACAGATCACTTCCAGGCCCTGCAAGAGCTCTCAGACCACCCAATATTTTGTTAAACAGGTACAACATAAGCGTAGTTTCACAGGGTTTAAAGTTTTAAAATTATATTCTTTTTATTTCAGGCAGATAAACATAAAGATTACCATTACAATTAAGTTGCATTTTTTGAAATAAAATTTGTGGCACATAACAAAATCTGCCATTGTAACTATTTTAAGCATATAATTTAGTAGCATTAATGATACTGTGCAGTCTAACCATTATCACTATATCCAAATCACCAGGTAGAAACTGTATCTATAAATAAATATTTTTTCCTCCTCCAGCCTTTGATAACTATGATCTCTTTCTTCCTCTTTACATGTCCCTGTTCTAAGTCCCTCATGAGAGGAAACATGAGATAGTCCTTTTGTGAATTCTCACATCACTTAGCACAGCATCTTCACAATTCACCTGTGTTCTAGCTTTCATTCCTAAGTATTGGGTAATGTTCCACTGTATGTGCACTGTATTGTCTCCCTGTCCATCAGTGGGAGGAGGGTTTAATTCTGCATTGTGGCTAATGTCATACCACAGTGAACGGAGAAATCCTTGCTTTCTGTTTTTGGGGCACAGGTCCAGGAGTGGTGATTTTGACCATTTTCAAGTAATGAAGCTCATGACATTTATGGCTTCCACAGTGGTGAGCTCCTACATCATTGTCTAGCTTTGAACATTTTTGTCAACCCCAAATCACTGCCCCCTTTTAAGCAGTCAGTCTCCATCTACCTACCTTCCAGCCACAGTAGCCTTCCACAGTCTGTCCCTACAGTTCTGCAATTCTGGCCATTTCAAATAGACTTATACCCAATTATAACCTCAAGCTTGTTCTTAAAAAACAACTTGCTGTTGTGAAAAAGTAGAAACAATGTTTCAGTGATCCTCAAATACTCATCAGCCAAACTCAGCATAGTTGGATCTTGTCAACAGTGTTAATCGAAGTCTCTCACCAGGGAAGAAAAGAAATATGTGAATCGATTCTGGAAAGAAATTCGAGTAGGCGACTTCGTCCATCTTCGCTGCAATGAGATCATACCTGCGGACATTCTGCTGCTATCATCCAGTGACCCTGATGGGCTGTGTCACATTGAGACTGCTAACCTGGATGGAGAGACCAACCTGAAGAGGCGGCAAGTGGTCCGTGGCTTCTCGGAGCTTGTAAGTGGTCTGCATTCTCAGAGCACCACAGGCATCTATCTCCTCTGTGGGTCTTTGTCTCTGGGCTGGGCCACTTTTTCTGGTAGACCGACACTGAGAGTCTGAGAGCCTTTCTTCCTGCGAAAGCCCATGGTCAACCTGATCCTGTGGGCATGGGGATTTTTCTGACTGTGATTTCCAGGGTACACTTACTGAGTTTCTCAGAATGATGTTTTATTCTTTGAAGAATTGTGAGTGAACATTCTGAAACAGTCAGCGTTTACTCAGTCACTATGCTAGATCACCAAATGGCAGCATAGCAGAGTCACAGCCTGTTCCCATGTAGGTTGGGAACATTATCTCCTCAAGAGACTTTTTCATTTCAGCCTCCGGGCTTCAAAAGATGAGTTCTGTCTCAGATAAGAGTGGGGTTGAGTGAGGAGTAGAAAGGGAGGTTTTACCCACAAACAAGCTAGGAAATACAGAATCCCCAAGGGGCTTTCCCATAGGTGTTCTTAAGAAAGGGTTGCCCCTTCTAGGTCTGTGCAGGGACATCCAGTGCTAACACCCTGTAACGTAAGGACACAGAAGCCTCTGGACATGTCAAAAGGAAGTGGGGAAGCCTCCTCCTGACCTCACCTACTCTATTCTGCTTTGCTTGTCTGAGTCACTTTTTCAGGTCTGGCCACTGTATGTACTAAGGATGCTTTGAAAAGTGACCACAGGATGTGAGTCCTTCATTTAAGGGAGTATCATTGGGATTTATTTTGCCACATGGGATCATGCTACCCATTTCTCCAATAAAGTTTTGGTGGGCTCAGAACCAGGGTTCAAGGGGCTGGTGTCAGCAACTGGCTTTGTTTGACAGTTTACAGGTCTGAAGGAAGGCAGTGTAGGCATTGCAGGCGAAGTGACTCCTCTATCAGGGCTGCTGAGGGGCTAGGAGTCCTGCCTCCCACTCTTGCATTGTCTTGCAGTTTACATCACTCACCATCACTGGCAGAGATGCCTCTTCACACTCTGAGAAGACCGCAATGAGACTAATGCTGAGACCTGTGGCAGGAATTTTTGAGTCAGCTGCCTCCTTGGATATCACTTCACTACAAGCCTTTGCCTTACTGTCCTGCTCTTTCTTGTTTTCATCACAATTTCCTCATTTATATTTGACTAGGAAACAAAAGACAAACAAAAAGCAGAAAACCCATCTGAGTTTCCTACCAAATATATTTTGTGGAACTGTAGATATAAAATTTTAAAATTCCTGTATTGTAATGGTGCATGTTTATAATTCAAGCTGCTCTGGAAACTGAGGCAGAAGATGGAAAGCTCAAAGCCCAGGTGGGCTATGGAAAAAGACAATGCTACAAAACAAAACAACAGAAAACCTTAATGTACATGCATAAATATATACAAAGTATTACATATGTGCATATATGTCCATACACACATTTGTCTGTTTGAATGGAACACTCTTATACCAAGCCTGTTTGTTAGGGTCTCCTCCTTGCCTGATGATTATGCTCTCCTGAATTTGGTGGTTGTTTGGGTCCACATGCAGTCTGTGTTAAGTAAATCCTGGCAGTAGTCAGCCTTATGTTTAGGTTTCTTCACCTGGTCAACTGTGTCCCAGAATCTGAAGCCTCTGCCTTCTCTCAGGATACAAGTGGGTGTGTGTGGGACTAACAATGCAGCATTGGCAGCTGCAAGGGACACAAGTCTCCTTCCAGTTCTCAACTTCTCTTTAAGAGGCAGGAAGAGGTGGAATGGGTGCAAAGAGCAGCATAGAAGTACTGCAGTGTGTAGAGGATGAGGTGACATATGTGAGTAGCTGAGGTTGAGGAAAAGATGATGATATGCAGAATGAGGTGGCGTATAAGTGTTTAGTATGGTGGGAGGGATGGTCACAATACTGACTTCTTAGCTAACTCCCAAGAACTTACTCATTTTATATCTTTTACTCTTCAACTTCTGAATTCACCTAAACTCCCCTTGTTTCTCAAACAGCAACTGTGACACTTCATAGATGTAAGTAGGATGCTCAAGATTCAAAGATGATGTGGTGGTTTAATCTTGTTCATTTGATGGGATTTTGAATCGCCTTGGAAACAAATCTCTGGGGATATCTGTGAAGAAATTTGTGGTTCATGGAGGTGGGAGACCCACCTTAACTGTGGGTAACACCATCCCATGGGCTGGGATTTGTGGATTGAATAGAAAGGAGGAAGCAAGAGCACAGGCATACATCAGGCTCCACTTCCTGACTACAGATGCATGTGACCATGTCACCTTTTGTGTCTGCTGTCCTGACTGCAGTGACAGCCATGGTACACTGTATCTGTGGAACTGAAGAAATAAACCCTCAAGCTGCTTTCTGCCTTGTGTTTTGTCACAGCAGGAAAAGTAACTAATGCAAATGGTTGTTCTCTATCACCCTCTAGGGAAACATGAGGAAGCAAATAGAACTGAGTCATAATCTAGTCAAATTGGGTCAAACTAACAACTAAATAATTCTGACTTTTTAGTAACAGTTTTCTTTGACAGCAGCAAATTCCTTCAAGATGTATGAACATTTTGGTTCTCTTATTGATGTATTTTTCACTTTCAGAATTACTGTATATACACTGTAATTTTGAAATTTGTTTATTTATTTCCTATATAGAAAGTAAAAAGCCATAAGTCTTCGACTTTAAATGCCCAACAACTGGCAAACTAGGCTTCTTATAGGAGCAATACAATGTAAGTTCCCTGTATTTAAGCTGTTTTTTAATTACATCATAGAAAGATGAATAATAGACCATATTCTGGATCTTGATTCATGTAAGATTCAAAGTAATATTTTATCAGTTTGATAGATGGCAAACTGAAAGGAATAGACTTCAGGAAAACTTAAATTAGAAGGGATTTTTATTTTTCTAGTTTTATAAGGATAAGAACAACCTTGCCATTTTCACAGGGGATAAAAAGTGAGTGTGTCATCGGACTCCAGGCAGGAGACAAGTCATACATGACTACATCAGAGAAAGTCTATCAAAGACTTTTATGTGTTCTTGTGGCTCTAGTAATGGAGCACAGAGTGGCACACTCATTGGGCAGGTGTTCTGCCTCGGAGCTAAGACTCCATCACAGATGTGAAGCAAACCTAAGGTGAGATAAGCAGTAAAACCTGAGTGGTGTAGGCAAAGCTGTTGCAAGTAGCAGGTCTGAGATAAACACAGCCTTCTGCTCGGGGACTACCATAGCTTATAGGATGAGGGACTGCTGCTCAGGGACTACCATAGCTTATAGGGTGGGGGACTGCTGAGGGGCTGTAGTTTTGTAACTTGATGCAAGTTTACTGCAGAGGATTTATAGAGTTGCCAAGCTTGGGAATTTGCTGGATTCCATGGGAGCCTCTGATCACTGGCTACTGACTGCTACATACAGGCTGCACTCTGTATGTTCCTAAGATAGATAGCTCTTGCAGCTGCAGTGAGCCATACTCAAGATGGGTAGATGCCTTCTAGACAGTCCCTAAGGAGCCCTAGGCCTTGAGTATGAGAGGCGAGGTGAGTTTGTAGGGAGAAGCAGCCCAGACTGGGATAGAGCCCATGAAGTTTTGCTTTCATTACCATGGACAAGGTATGGCTAAGTCCTCTCTCTCTGTTTATCTCCCTCTTTCTTTCCCCCTCTCCCTCTCTCTGTCTCTGTCTCTCTTTTTCTCTCCCTGTCTCACCTCCTTCTTTCTCTTCTCTCCCTCCCACTTCCTCAGTCTTTCTCCCCTCACTCACCTGGAAGTAGTCCTTTACTCCTCCACCTTCCACCAGCGCCCTCTACTGACAAGACAGAATTTAGCACCTCTCCTACACATTCTCTTACAGGTTGGATAAAGTGTTCATCTGCTTATAGAAACTGTAAAAAAGAGGGAGTGGCTCCTATCCTTTCCACGTCATACTAACTCCCCTTCTTTCATATGATTCCCTGCATTCTGCCGAAGGTTTGGTTATGAGTCTTAGTATCTGCTTTGAAACACTGCCAAGTAGAGTCTTTCATATGCCTTCTACAGTAGACTCCTAGGAACAGTCCTGCTAGGCCACAGAGGAGGACTTTGCAGCCAGTTCTGAAGATACCTGATAAAACAGGGTCAGATGAGAGGGGAGGAGGTTCTCCCCAATCAGTGGACTTGGAAAGGGGCAAGGAGGAGATGAGGGAGGGAGGGTGCGATTGGGAGGGAATAAGGGAGCGGGATACAGCTGGGATACAGAGTTAATAAAATGTAACTAATAATAAAAAAATTAAATTAAAAAAAAGAGAGAGTGGCTCATGTCTGCCAGGCCTAGTAATTTAAAGAACCGGGACTAGTTCATGTCCATCAGCTGATGCTTCTGTTTGGGTCTGAGGTTAGAAAATGTGCCCATCCTCAGCTGTCAGAGGATGTTTCTAGAAAGAGGGGCTTGAACCTAATCTGAAGGCTAGAATAAAGGCTAGGATGTTAGCTCTTTGGTGTAGTCATAAAGACGGACCTACACACACCCTGAGTGGTGGAAATGTGTTTATTTAATGAAGCATATTGGATAAAACTCAACATAGTTGAGAGGCTATAAGACAGGCAGGAGGTGATGGGCATGTCCCACCCAGACCTGATATAAAGATGAGGATCCAGACTAGGTGGGTGGCTCCACCATTAAGCCCTCTGTTGTAAACTTGAAGGTTTTGACTTAAAAAGAAAGGTTTAGTTTAAAGCTTGGAGTTGAATGATAGCATCCAAAAATTCAGAAAGGGATTCCAGCGCTAAAAATTGCATTCACATTTGTGAGTCACATTTTTTTTCAGCTCTCTTAGACCTTAACATGCCTTTGCAATTGAGGTACAGTAAACATTATGTTTAAAAATTTACATGTTAAAAACGAATCCTGTGAAATAATGATCATCACATTTTCTTATCAGTGTGAAATAGATAAAGCAAAGGCAGATACTCTGCCTACCATCTTTCCATCTGCTGCACTGGGTGGAGCTGGAGTAAGGGGGTGCTGTCTGAACTCCAGGGAGGGCTCAGAATCATTCAGGTTTTCTCTGTTTCACAGCCCACTCACAGTCCTACAGCCCCAGGAAGAAGTTCCAGCTCACCTGGAATAGTTGTATGAACAGATTTGCAGAATCAGAGCTTTTCCAAGCATTCTCTAAGTATCTCAGGTCATATAGAACACTTTTTCTTTGCAAATTTTGATTCATTCAACAAATATTCATTCAGAGTTTTGTTAATCAAAACTAGAAGCATGTTCTCCTGATCCTCATATTGCTTATGTTAAGTAAGTAAACTAGGTAAAAGGTTGACGTGGCAAGGAGTAGGTGGAAGTAACCAAGCAGAAGTCAGGTCATGAAACATGGGGTGGGGGCAGGGGTTGGAGTTTCAGATGATGGTGAGAAGAGGAGGGCAGGTGAACCAGAGGCTGTTTCTGTTGGAGAAGAGCCCTCATGAGTGGTTTCTTTGTTGCTTGGTTTACTGAGAGAGTGTGTTCTGATAGTTTTTTTCTTGAGTGGGTCTTTCCCAATTGATGCTAAGTTTCTATTTATAAGTGAGTGTGAGTGCATATGTTTTTGGGTATGTCTGTACACAAGAACATGTATACATAAGTATGTGCAAATATGAATATATAGTACACACACTATACTGCTTTTCTGAGGTGATAACTTTACATTACTTTTGCATTTTATTTCATTTAATTTTCAGAAACAAGATGTTGCTGTGATCTTCCTGCCTCAGCTTCGTGTAGTGCTAGATTATGGACATGTACCAGCATGCCTGACTTGCATTATTTTTAAATTTTTCAAAGGACAAATAATCTTTTCTGCCCTGATAACACTGTGTTCTAGAAACAGTGAGTCTCTCAGATAATGTTCTGTGGAACAGTGTCTCCAGCCTCATCATTGACATGACTGTGAGGGCAGGTCTTAGGTCAGTGTGCCCAGACTGTCCATCCATTACAAAGTGGACTAAAGAACACTCTGCTGCTTGTTGAAGGGCCCTGCCTGGTATCATTTGTCTCCCAGTTGTTTTGTGAGCAGAGTATCAAATAGGCAGAAACTTCACCATGTCCACAGAACATACCAGAGACCAGTTCACTACATTTTAGTTATAGCCACTGTTTCTAAGTTCTACAACCCTACCTCTGCATTTCACAACCTGGGCCTGTTTAGTTTGCATGTGGCTTCCAAAAGCAGTGTTAAGTTTCAGCCCTCATTTTGGTGCAAGTGCATCTTAGAGTTTCACCCATCCATAGGTAGAGGAGATGGAAGCAGAGAGATGCAGGGGCACATTTGATTTTTCTAATGATGGGAATGTAAACCAGACCTTACAAGACATGAAATTGACTTCAGAAAACGCTGTTACCGCCTCAAGTGTGTTTGGAACCATGATATCTGATAGGATCAGAATTGAATTTAATAGTGAGATGAATTCAGAGCCTTATACTTGGTTATGCTAATGAGTGACTTGTGCTGAAAAGTTACTTAAGGATCCCTTGAGAATCTTAACTATGCTGGAACAAAACCAAGCTTCTCTAGCCTGTCAGATTCAGTAAAGCATTTTTTAGTCATATATTGTACACATTAGAATGCCTTTACTTCCCACAGTTCTTCACCTACTAAAGAGAAATGTGGATATCACTGACTGTGATGAGAAATGTCCTCCTGTGGGCTCCAAAGATTAGCTACTTAGTGATATCAAGTCAAAGGCCTGTAGGTCAAGAATTGGCCCAGAACCATTTAAAGATATTCTCCCTCTTTGTCTCTGTATCTCTGTCCCTCTCTCTGTCCCACTCTTCCATCTCTTTCACTAGTGGGTACTTAGGATATTTGAAGCCCCGAGATCTACAGCCAGTAATCCAAATGTGCCTCCCACTCCAAAGATTCAACAAAGAAAAAATGTCTTATTTAAGCTTTGTCTTTGAGCTAAAAGAACAAGTAATTCTTATTCACCTGGACTGACTTTCATCAAGGGCACTTGTCAAGGGCTGAAAGTAAGCTTTTCATTGTGTGCTAAGAAGAGCTAACTTAGGTCAACTTCAAAGGCTTACAGATCTAGGTTTGTTTTGGACAAAACATCAAATGGTTGGTTGGTTTGCTCATCCGGCCTTTATCTAGCATGAGGAGCCTTGACCACCAGGCAGGAAATTCTCCAAGGTAGACTCTGAAGCCTGGGTCTTTGCCTTGGCTCTGGGAGATTCTGTGGCCTGTGAACTCTTGTCATTTATTTAAAAAAGGCTGGAAAGGGATTATGAAGGGTCAGATTCTGAGGACAAAATCTGTCTGTCTGTCTCAGAGTTAAAAGCAAAAAGGTCCCCTGGGAAACTGGAAAGAGAATCTGGGGTTTAATGCCATCCTCAGCTACATAGGGGATTTGAGGCTAGCCTGGGATCCTTTTCTTTTCCTGAAACAAATACTTGAAACAAACTGATAATTTTGACTCATTGTTTGGGAGGTGTCAGTTCATGACCCGTTTTTTTAGTAGATGTGGTGGAAGCACAAGACTGAGCAAACTCACTCACCTATGGCCAGAAAAAGAGAGAGAGAGAGAGAGAGAGAGAGAGAGAGAGAGGAAGGGGTTGGTGGTCCCACAACCCCTCCCCACTGTCCTAATTTCTTCCACTGGCCCAGTGTCTTACAGATTCTATCAGGTTCTCTCCATGCATAGTCCTCGGTTGTTGCCTCAGTCTCTGCAGGTCCCTGGGGCTCAAGATTTTTAGCTTTGTTGGTGGTCTTGTGGAGCTCCTGTCCCCTCTATGTCCTTCTATTCCCCATCCTTCTTCCATAAGACTCTCTGTGCTCTGCCCAAAGTTTAGCTGTGAGTCTCAGCATCTGCTTCGATTCCCCTGAAGTCTATAGTAGACTTCCATTCTGCTTCCTCTCTTACATCACTTCTGGTGTCTATCCTGTTTGCCATTCTGAATAAGATTTAAGCACCATCCCGAGGGTGGTCCTTGTTTAGCTTCTTTAGGTCTGTAGATTTTAGTATGACTATCCTATATTATATGGCTAACTGCTCAGATGTACCAATTGGCAGCTCAGTCTCCTTGTGGGTTCCTGAGTAAGGGGAGCAGGGGCTGCTTCTGTAATGAACTTGATTACCTGCTCTTTGATTACTTGCCCCTGGTGATGGGATCTTGCAAGGACAGAGGGAAGAGCATCCAGGCAGATCTGATGAGACTTGATAAGCTATGAACAGATGGGAGAGGAGGAGAACTCCCCCTTTCAGTGAACTAGAGGAAGGGGATGAGAGGAAGAGGGAGGGAGGGTGGGACTGGGAGAGTTGAGGGAGGGGGCTTCAATTGGGATATATAATGAATAAATTGTAATATATATTACATATAATACATATAATACATAAAAATAAAAGAGAGAGAGATTCTATCATGTCTTGCTGGTCTTGATGGTAGCACGCAGGAGCCAAGCTGATAACATTTAGGGATCCTTGCAGTCTATACTGTGGTATCTTTGGGTGAAGTGGCAAAATGCCTTCACCCTCTAGCAGTGCCAGCTGTACTCCTTTCACTCACTGTGTGCCACACCCTTTTCCAACTGGTCACTGATGTTTCAACTTTTATACTGAAAATAAATTTTTATACAATATATTCTGATTATTGTTTTACCTCCCCTACTCTTCCCAGTTCCTTTCCATCTCCCCTCCTACCTGGACCTGTACCCTTTCTGTATCTTGATAGTAAACAAACAGGCAGATAAAAACAGTAATAAAATACAATAAGCTAAAACAAAAATAAACAAATATGGATAGGAAAAACAAACAAAGAAAAAATGCCTGGAGAAAAGCACAAGCAACACATAGATACAGAGACACATGTTTGCACACACAGGAATCTTACTTAAACACACACTAGGAAGCCATAATATATACATGCAAAGGACCTGTAAAATTAAAACAAAACCCAAAAAACAAAAACAGTTTCAACTCAGCATTATGAGACAAAGTACACCCAAAGATGCCACTGAATTCATTCTGTATTGGCCATCTACTTCTGGGCATGGGGCCTACCCTTAAGAGTGGTTTGTTTCCTCAGTGAGACTCCTTTTGAGAAAAAGAAAAAAAAAAAAACCTAAATTTTTTATTTGCAAGTTGTTATCAGCTGGAGATAGCTTCTGGGTTAGGAATGTGTCCACTTCTCCTTTTAGCTCTAGGACCCCATCTGGTGCAGACCTGTGCAGACCTGTGTGTGTGCGTCTTTTTTTTCTGAATTTAGAAGGCCTTGTTTCCTTGTTCTCCATGCACTCTGGCTTGCATGATTTTACCTCCTCTTCCATAAAGTTCCCTGAGCCTTGAGGGAAAGGATTGGTTGAAGACATCCTATTTAGTGTGGAGTATTTCAAGGTCTTTCCTTCTCTGCATATGTTCTGGCTGTGGGTTTCTGTATTCCCATTTGTTGCAGGGGGAAGCTTCTCTGATCATAGCTGAGTAAGGCACTGCTCTCTGAGTATAGCAAGTGTCATTAGCAGTCATTTTATTGGCATGTTCCTTTAGTTTTCCCCCTGGGTCCCTGACCTATTTAGCCTCAGGTTCTTGGCTACCGAAGCAGCATTGGGTATCGGTTCCATTTTTTGGACTGGCTCTTAAATCCAGTCACCTAATACTTGATTAGTCCCACAAGCTTTGCATCAGCATTGCTCCAGCAGAACTTCCTGCATGTTGCCATCATAGATCAAAGGATTTGCATCTGGTTTGATGTTTACATTTCAACGCTGGTAATGTGCACAATACCTTCCAGTGCCGTGAACACTGGTTTATAGAGTGAAGGCTCTAGATAGATAATATCTCAACTCCTCCATATTCAATCAATTGTGTAGGTCTTAATCAGTGGTGTCTTACTATCAGTTTGTGGAGAGCTACAAATAGTCTTGGCAATAGCCTGGGTTGTCTGGGAATTCCCATGAGACCCTTTTAGCCAACAACTCAATTAGATGTAGCCGATTCCCAGGCTGGAAGCTTCGTTTGGTGATGATAAATGTCTAGCTGGGCTAGGTCACCCCATTATTTGGTAATATTATTTAATATATATATATATATATATATATATATATATATATATATATATATA